>NC_068945.1:8883409-9189090 GCF_026419915.1 Harpia harpyja | reverse complement strand
TACTGCATGCTGGAGAGAATATTTATATCCTCTGTCAAGTAGGTCATTATTCCCAAGACCTTTGTACGTAGGAGTTGCTTAGGGGAGAACACTGTAGCACCAGCTGGCTTGCAGGGTGTGCCCTAGCTGGCCTCTTCTCCTATTTTGTGCAAAGGTGGAGGAGGAAGGGGGAAATAGCAAGTTTGTTCTTAATGCTGCAGAAGGGGAGCAAGATCATGGATGCTCCTGGCATTAGTTTGTTGGGGCAGGGCAGTGGAGGGGAACGGAGGGGAGGGGAGGCCCTCTGCCAGGCTTCTGAGGTACAGAATCCCTGAGACTGCTGACTTCAAGAAAACACCAGAACTGAGCTCACTGCCTGACAGTCCTTTGAATGAGACATTGAAGTCTGGCCTTGCAAATGTTTTCTGCAAATATACTGAAGCCTTACAGAAAGAAGCAGAAACAATAGAGAGCTGCACTTCACGGGGAAAAAAAGTAAATAAAAACTTGAGCTGCTGTCTTGCTTAGTAAAAAAAATTCATTCACTGCTGTAAGTTTTGGGGACAAAAATACATGTCTCTTTCATGAGCTGGGCTAATAGCCCATTACAACTATAGAGAGATTTCTTACCTCATTGTTCACTTCTCCTTTTCTATTAAAATCCCAAACTCCACTGCAAGTATAGGCTGCTAGTAATACACATACACCTATATAAAGCACATTTTCAGTTCTGCTGAAAAACATTCCCAGACTATTAGTTTGTGTGCTCTGGGAAATAAAACAAGTTAACATACAATCATCAGCTTGGCACCATTTTCACAGTGCTTCTGAGAACAATAACTAAATATATGGACTACATGACCTGAAATACCTTGCCCCTGGTGGTCACACACACACCTCAGTAGCACTAAGACTCAGACACCAGAGGCCTTCAGCTCAACTCCCAACATAATAGGCAGTCATTTTTCATTGAGATATATCAAGTCCACTCATGGAAACAACCTTAATAATCAAACTTGATTCTAAAACTGCATCTGAACACTATACTAAGGGATGAGCTACTTCATAGTCTGCTTCAACAAAGTATTGATGGGAAAATGGAATAGCAGTGGGATGTAAATTTACTTTAGTTTACAATGCAGTCTGAAAAAGTGTTCCCTAGCTGTGTCTTTGGAGTGGCCTTCATATAAACAGTAGCCAGGTCAAGTAACATGCCTGGGTTTTGTGCAATTTAACACAAATGTGGAAGATGGCAGGTATAAACATAGTGGTTTGTATTCCATACTTAAAGAGCAGAAGGGAGAGGAACTGCATCTTGGGCAGAGATTTTGGACAGAAAATCTTGCTTTAATTTCCATTATGGTTCCTTCAGGTGTTTTGCAATCACATTTCTGCTTATGCTAACTGCAGCTTTATCTTAACAGCCACTCAGAAGAATGTTCTACTGACTCTTAACTCCCAGATAAAAGAGCAGTTACTGGCCTCATGCTGTAAATTCTTAGACGCTTTCAGAAGTCACCTTCCATAGGATAAAAATGGACATTTCTGAAAGGAGAAAAAAATTTACATTGGTTTTACCTGCCTACTAGATGCAGTAGGTCATAAAGGACGAGCAGCTAAATGACTGTGAATGTATAGTGAATAGGAAGGCTTAATGCCAGCAGCTAGGAGCCTGAGTTCAGTACAGTACGCAATGGGATCATGGAATGCAGTAATACAAAGCCATGTAGATGACAGGAACAAAAATGACAATGAATTGAAAAATACAGGTTGTCTCAGATCCTTCATCTTCCTAGTGCAAAACACAGAATGACAAGACTTCATATCTGAGTAAGCTACGTATGTAACAACTGCATGGAATCATTCTGCCTCCTTTGCTCAAGTATTTCTAGATCCTACACTCCTTTATACTGCAGATCCTTTGAGCAGAAAAACATGAGGGGAGAGAAGGACTGGCTGCAGAAGACAGTCTAGTTGACATACAGCTTTGAGACTCACACCTCATAACTCATGATGCAGGAAGCAGGGAGTTATCTTTTTCTGAAGTTTTCTTCAGCTCCAGTTGAGGATTATATGCAGAGCTGCCCTGAAAACACTTACTAATTGAATATCACTCCTAGCCCGGGCATGATGTCAGCAGAGGGAATCAGTGTGCGAGCACTGTATGGAACAAGATCACTTCTGATGTCTAAATCTCATGGTCAAAAAGTGGTGATCCCAACAGCCATCATTTAGGGAATGCAAAGTTATATGAGAAATTAATCAGACTACAGCTGGTGTATGGAAGGAAATGAAGCACTACTGTCCTGGTTTCAGCTGGGATAGAGTTAACTGTCTTCCTAGTAGCTGGTACAGTGCTATGTTTTGAGTTCAGTATGCGAAGAATGTTGATAACACTGATGTTTTCAGTTGTTGCTCAGTAGTGTTTAGACTAATGTCAAGGATTTTTCAGCTTCTCATGCCCAGCCAGTGAGAAAGCTGGAGGGGCACAAGAAGTTGGCACAGGACACAGCCAGGGCAGCTGACCCCAACTGGCCAACGGGGTATTCCATACCATGGGATGTCCCATTTAGTATAGGAACTGGGAAGTGGGGGCGGGGGATCGCCGCTTGGGGACTGGCTGGGTGTCGATCGGCGGGTAGTGAGCAATTGCACTGCGCATCATTTGTACATTCCAATCCTTTCATTATTGCTGTTGTGATTTTATTAGTGTTATCATTATCATTATTAGTTTCTTCTTTTCTGTTCCATTAAACCGTTCTTATCTCAACCCACGGGTTTTGCTTCTTTTCCCGATTTTCTCCCCCATCCCACTGGGTGGGGGGGAGTGAGTGAGCGGCTGCGTGGTGTTTAGTTGCTGGCTGGGATTAAACCACGACAACTACTCACATAAAATGGCAGTGGTCAGACACTTAGACAGCCTAGAGACTGCCCTAAGCAATGGAATGCCATCAATTGAATCGTCATTGGCAGGCCTAGTCAGCAGGCCAAGAGGACCATGCAAATACTTCAGTGCCACATGGACAGAGAGTTTATCAGAAAGCAGTACTCTGCTGTATTTTTTTTAAACTAAATTTTAAAAAAACAAGCAAAAAACCAACCCAAACTAAGGGCTAGGCTAAGGCACTGACATTTCATAGAAAAAAACACCAAACGGAATTGGCAGTTCTAAGTGACCTTTGGAAACAAACTTGTTTACCCTCACAATGTATCTTTAGAAACTGAAACAAAACATTTTCAACAACCAGGCAGGAGACATTTTATGATTTCTTCTCTCCCCTCCCTGCTTGCTCTCAACTGTTTTGGGGGGGGGGGGGATGTATAAGAAACAAGTTCTGAGGGCATGCCCAGTTCTACCCAGCTGAGAGGATGTCTTTTCAAGGGACATGACTGCTGAAAGAGAGCAGGCAGGACAGGTTTGTCCTAGCCAGACCTGATGACCTACGTGGTTTTTGCTGTCCTAAAGTCCAATGAGGCCATACTTTGAAAATGTGATACAAAATAAGTCATATAGCAAACAAAAAGTATGCATTATATTAAATAATTTCAAAGGATGAAGCTCTGTTCTGTGCCCTAGACTTTTTACTAAAAAGTACCACTTAGAAGTTATTATGTAACCATGGCATAATTCTATCATAATTTTTAAGATATGCTTGCTTCTTCTAAAAGAACCATATAATTATGACCAAGCATACCTATTTTTCCTATACTTTAACCTTTTTAATATGTGCTCCATGAATCTAAAAATGAGTAATACTTAACAATGATACTAAAATTAGAAAACAACCCCAGCTAGCTCTGAAGCAATAGCAGTGCAAGAAGGACTTTAGACTCCAAATAAATGTACCTTCCAGCATATTGTTTTAAGTATTATTACTGCATGGTGAATTCATTGTTAACAAGCACATAGAAGCTAGAGCTGGAAAAAAAATCTGGATTTCAATTTTCTAATTAAAAGTATTCTCAAAAATAATTAAAAAGTAAAGATATTTGCTGTCTTTATTTCTCAGATTCAAAAGTATCAGAATATGAGAAATGTCACTTTTTGGAAAAAAAAAACCCAACTTTTTAAAAAAAGAATTGCTGCTTTTTTTAGACAATTGCTACCTTGCTACCTTTCAGTGGATTTTCTTGTGTCATCTATTACAAGGCTTAACTTCACTTCTCCTAGACAGACCTTCAGACATAAGTCTAGGCACACATTGTCTACAGTTACCACTCCTTTAGGCTGAGTTTCCCTTCTTTGCACCTTCAACATTTATCTGCAGTATATTTCCATCTCCCTCTTCATACAATGGCTTAATTTGTCATGCTTCAACTTAAAAACAGAAAACTAAGTAATTTTGGATTCTAAGAATAATGCATTACCCTTCAACACCATTTCATCATTTCCAAGGTCCTATAGAATAGGATAGAATAGAATAGAACAGAACAGTTCCAGTTGGAAAGGACCACAAAGACCATCTAGTCCAACTGCCTGAGCGCTTCAGGGCTGAACAAAAGTTAAAGCATGTTGTTAAGGGCATTGTCCAAATGCCTCTTAAATACCGACAGGCAGGGGGGCATCGACCACCTCTCTAGGAAGCCTGTTCCAGGGCTTGACCACCCTCTCAGTAAAGAAATGTTTCCTAACGTCAAGTCTGAACCTCCCTGACGCAGCTTTGAACCATTCCCATGCGTCCTCTCGCTGGATCCCAGGGAGAAGAGCTCAGCACCTCCCTCTCCACGTCCCCTCCTCGGGAAGCTGTAGAGAGCAATGAGGTCGCCCCTCTGCCTCCTTTTCTCCAAACCAGACAAACCCAGAGTCCTCGGCCGCTCCTCACAGGATGTTCCTTCCAGCCCTGTCACCAGCTTGGTTGCCCTCCTCTGGACACATTCAAGGACCTTCACATCCTTCTTAAATGGTGGGGCCCAGAACTGCACACAATACTCAAGGTGAGGTCCCCTTTGCCCCCTTACATTTGACAGTGTTTCCTTCCCTACAGGCTGCTCTCTAGAAGATGATGGTGAGTGTTCCATTGATTGTTCTGTGTTTTTCTTATCCATTTCCATCTCAGAAGAAGTATTCTCATCTTCTCCAGTCCATCTGTTCAACTGCTTATCAACCAGCCTGTCAAGAAGCTGGGGTAGGTGATCTTCCTCAATTGATATTATTCTTTGGAGATGTGATGCTTTAGACATTGCTCCAGTGGCTCCAGCATCAGGCTCTACAGATAGAATTCCATTCAGTCCAGCAGAATTCCTTCTCTTTGAGTTATTGAAAACATCATCATCTTCAAATGAATGGCTAGACAGAGAAAAAAAGTAAGTACATCACAAAAATGTATTGGACCTGGATTCCTAGTGTTTTATTCTAGTGTAACTGAATTTAATCTCCCATGTTTTTTACTACTCACAGCAGGCATAGCAGATTCACAGTCCAATGTCTACTGAAAAGTCAGCTCATCATACAATGTGTGTGTATCTATATCTATATCTATATCTATATCTATATCTATATACAGCATGCTTGATAATTATAAGTAGCATGGGGAACGCTAATAACTTAGGGGGAAAACCTGAACCAGAATACAAAACATAAGATTAGCCTCACTTCTAACCTCATGGAATAGCTAAAGTAAATTTCCCTACTGTGATTTCCTCCTCCCCCCTGCCTCCATTCTGCAAGAATAAAACCACCGCCCAATCCAGACCCTTTCTATATGTAATCTAATTCTCTCTTTAGCAGGTAAGAGGGAGATGGGTTTGTTTAATATGGATGAAAAAAAGGGTAAGTGGGATTCAACAGAAGTGGAAGTGTAGATAAAACAGATCCAGAGACTTCTCAGATGTGCACACAGATGTAGGCTGCAATAAGAGAAATGCTGACTTGATACAGGGAACAAAATGTCTTCATGAGACTGGTGCAGCAAAGGAACAGGTGCCCAAAGAGGCTGTGGGACCTCCATCCAGATGCTCCAAAATTCAACTGAACAAGGCCCTGAGCAACCTTATCTAGTTTTGGAGTTATCCCCATTTGAACAGGAGATTGGACTAGAGACAACAGAGGTCCTTCCCACCTAAATTTTTCTAGATTTTTGTGCCATAATTGCTTTTGCCAATTATGCTCCACTTCTCAGTACTGAACTGTGTCTCAAAAGCTTTCCCTCCTTACACTTCATGACCCCGTGCCTGCAGGGACATTGCCTCAGCTGCTATTTCAAAGTGAAATACTAGTCTTCTTTCCAGTTCCTCTTGTCTCAAAGGAAACACGCTAGTGTTTCACTGACATCACCACCTTGTTCCTGTTGATTTCAAGTTTACAACCACACAGCTAAGAATTAAATTCTCCATGTTTTACCAGTTCCACATCCCATACTTTACAACAGGACTGCTGTCCTCTACAATAAGAGGGGAGGAGGTATACTCTTTCAGGGAGTTACCAAGGACATTGTACCACATCAACATAGTGTAATGGGACAGCTCTTGTGCCTCCCAGCATATACTCATCCACAATGGGGAAATCTCTTGCCTTTGCAGACAGTACAACTGTTTTATGTGAAAATTTGTTTCTTTATTTCCAAATAAATTTCATTCTTTCAAAAATTTTCCAAATTTCTTAAAAAGCACAGTAATCTTACAGCGACAGACACTTTAGAAATACATGCTTTGAAAAGTCCAAAGGTATCAGAAAGAAAACATTCCACATCATCCTTCTATAAGCCTCATTGTACTCAAACAGGAAAAAAAGTTCTTACCTGTTAGGCAGCATCTTGCCCTCTATGTATTTCCCAATGACAGACCCTGATCTTTGCTTCCAGCTGGCTTTTGGAACACTTGTTTTGCATTTCTGCAGAAATACAGATTCTTCTTACTAATTTACTCCTGTTATTCATTATGGTTAGCTGCCTTCACTCCTAATGCTTAAATAATGCAATGAATATGAAAGAAAAAAATTGTAGAAAAAATCCTAGAGGTATAAATGCTTCAAAATCCTGACTGATGAACAATCAGAACACGGAAACTCCAGATCCTGCAAGAATTCATCTGCTTTGTAAACTAAGCAGACCACAATTAAACAGTGTAATGTCATGAAAAGAAGTCAATAGATATATTTTTTTTACACTAGCAGCTTCCTGTAGGACTAAGAACAAACAAGTGTAAACTAAGTGGCCTTAGTCTCCTTAAGTCAGGGTACTTGTGGAATTTCTTAGGGGCCCATTCTCTGCTGCTGCTTAGAAAGTTAACGTGATCTGCCCTTACCCAGTACTGACAGGTATTCAGGTACTGATTCAGGTACTCAGAAATCGTACTGTTGTATAAATGTTTCAGGATATTAGCTCTTCTTGACTGAATAGATTAACACAACTTAATTGTCCAATTTTTAGGTTATTTCATACTCTCATGATTGCATTCTTAGCTTCTTATAAAATACATTTATCTCCCTCAAGATGGCTCCAACTTTATAATTCTAAAAATGTAGCTCTTAAAATTGTTCAAATTTAAAAATCTTATTCTCAAGTGAGAAAAAAAATGATATAAATTAAGAAGGGAGCAAGATTTAAGTAGCTCAGTCTGTCGCCTGCACAGCCTTCTGATCCCCTTCTTTTGAGGCTGTTCTGATATGTGTTTGCTCAACACCGGGTTTGAAAATAACAGTTGTTTACCTGTAAAAATATGTCACGTTCATCTTTGAGATGTTTGTTCCTCTCCCTGCAAAGAGAACACAAATAAAAGAAACACTGACGCCAAGTATTTAGAACTGCTGACTTTTCTACTCAACACTAACAGACAGACCGGACAGTTGGCAGTGTAAAAGGCAAGACAAATGCACTTTGCATATCTCCACCCTTCATCATACTTTATTTATATTCTTACCACAGCCAGTTCCCTGTCTGGGCCACTGAATCTCCAGTAGGGCAATGCTGATTAAAGCCAGCTGGCATCTGCCCCTCATTCTGTAGTTTATCAAAACAAATGCCTTAACACATAGAAATCAGTTCTCGTCAATACGCCTTCACTTACTCTAGATTAGAATGTTTAAAGGTTTTCACAGTAAAGACAGCTTCTTACTGTGGAGAGGGTGTAATGAACACCACCTCTATTCATCTGGTGACAGCTGTGAAGGCCAGCTATGCCCCTCTGAGGGCTACGGTTGTAGCTGCCATGGAAAAGTCTCCCTAGGAAAACATCCATCTTCCATTCATTTTGCAGAAAAGATGAAAATGTCAAGAAATGGAGACTCCAGGCAATCAGCCAGCTCTGATCAGATCTGACAACACATCTGCTTATTGTACATCATTCATTGTCTCCACCTATTGCTGGCCTGGTCACAAAAGAGACTGAGCAGCCATTACAGCCTTGGTGAACAGAAACAAGTTCTGCTGTCAGATGTTTCCATCTGTGGCCGCATTACCTGCAGCAGGCAAGATCACACCACGTGGAGTGGCCTATGGGAAACACACTGCAAAGTAAGAGCCTTTCCTCAAGTATAGGAACTTTTTAGGTAACTTAAAATGAGGCCTCCTGAAGGAAGTGCAGTGAATGAAGGCCTACAGGCAAGTACAATCTATAGCCCATGCAAACTTACCATTGAGCAAACAAAAACTAACATTGCTGCACATTGAAAAGAGGGCCACAATTGACTGAACACAACTCCAAACTTTGAAGTCTATCAATACAGAAATGTTACAGAGAAATTTAGCTAACTATATTTCGATATAATTTTACAAATAAACATTTTGGGGAAAGAATCTTCGTTTTGGGTGGACTCCCATCACTTTAGAAACAGCAGAGCCTTTTAACAAGTTTCAAGTCTCCTGCAGCCAGGCTTCTACCACAGAAGCAGCTTACAACAGTTCACCACTGTTTTGTTTTATTTTTGATTTTTGGAATGGAGATTGTCCTACAATACCAAATTGCCAAAACAAAGCAAATCTTTCATATGTACTGCTTTCTACTGTGTGCAAGAACGGGGCATGTTCCATATGTAACCATTTTTGCTATCTTTTGTGTCATTATCCTGTGGCGGGTTGACCTTGACTGGCTGCCAGATGTGCATCCAGCCGCCCTCAACAGAACCAGGGAAGAAAATAAGATGGAAAAGCTTGTGGGTCAAGATAAAGACAGGAAGATTGCTTACCAACTGCCATCACAGACAAAACAGACTCAACTGTAGGAAGATGAGAAACAAAGACAAAACTAAAGTCACCTTCTCCCCACCACCCCTTCTTCCCAGGCTCAACTTAATTCCTGCACTCTCGACTGTTCTACCTCCTTCCCAATCCCGAGTGGCGCAGGGGGATGGGGAATGGCTGTGCTGTGGTTGGTCCATAACAGCTCCTCTCTGCTTCTCCTTCCTCCTCACACTTCTCCCTTGCTCCAGCGTGGGTTCCCTCCCACAGGTTACAGTCCTTCACAAACTGCTCCAGCATGGATCCTTTCCATGGGGCACAGTCCTTCAGGAACAGACTGCTCCAGTGTGGGTCCCCCATGGGCCGCAGTTCCTGCCAGAAAACCTGCTCCTGCACGGGCTCCTCTCCACGGACCATAGCTCCTGCCAGGAGCCTGCTCCTGCGTGGGCTCTGCGCAGGCTGCAGGGGAATCTCTGCTCCGGCGCCTGGAGCACCTCCTCCCCCTCCTTCTGCACTGACCTGGGCGTCTGCAGGGCTGTTTCTCACACATTTTTTTCTTACTCCTCTCTCTCTCAACTGCTGCGCAGTGTTTTCTACCTGTTCTTACCCAGGCTTTCCCAGAGGCACCACCACCTTGGGTGCACTGGAGCTGGCTGGAACCTGCCGTGTCTGGCACGGGGCAGCCCCGGCCCCTCCTCTCTGGCACAGAGGCCACCCCCGCAGCGCCCCGCTGCCAACACCGGGACACCTACACCCAGTACATATCCCAACATAATTTCATCCTTTAATGTACCTCTTTAGAATGATGCAAGAAGTTCTTGAATGTAAGGTCTGCATTACCTTAAAAAATCCAGCTGCTTCAGAAGTCCTGACTTCTCTCTCTGTAAGGTTTCTGTCACTCGGTACACCTCCCTGTAATGAAAAGAAAGAAATAAAATTGTTCTAACCATGGTAACACCACCATTAAAATGCTTCCCCCTAGGAGTATCCACATTTGGGACTTCAGCTTCTCCAAACCTGTCGACTTTATTCTGCATGAATGGTTACTAATTTTAAAAAAGTTCATTCAATATAAGGCCCAAGTATCACAGCAGTTTGAGTTAGCAGAGGAAGGAGTAGAGGTTCGTTTTAAAAAAATTATAGCTTTGTAATTTCTTCATCCAGAGAGCTTAATATACACCGATACTGGCACTTGCACCATTCAGAGAAGACATACTGCTGAAATCCTTCTTGCTCATGGCCACTAAAGGCCATGTAAAATTTTATCCAAAATTAGAGTTTATCTTGCTGCTGGAACCATACGTCAGGCTCGCACATCTACAATCTCTAAAATTTGTTTTCAGTTCTTAACACTTATGCAGCCTTAAACATTGGACAGAGCGCCTCAGATTTTTACACTAGATTTACACCATTTACTTTGTCTTAAAGCAACTCGGTGTCTGGCCTTAAATGTTTTTTGCCTTTCAGTGAAGCCTCAAGTTCTTCCTGTGCACAGTCTGAACATTACACCTGCTTCAACAGCACCGGTCTTACCAGACTGATACAGATGTTTAAAGCAACACTGTGCAGTTGAGTAGGGCTGAGCTCTAATTCCATAAAACACTATTGAATCCAAAGTGCTTTGTAAATGCAGCAGTATTATTCAGCAGTCTGACCACTGGGCAGATTTCCTCTGTAGCTTTAAAACCAGATCATTCCACAGTCTTTGCTCTGGATCTGAAAAGAGAGGCCTCAAAGAGGAAACAAACCACCTTGAGGAGGAGTATTTCTATTGTCTACTTCCAAAACACACATCAAACATGCAAACCTAAAAATAGTGTTCTAAACGCAGTGGCTGTTCTTTAACAATCATTTAGCAACAAAGTTCATTAATTATACACCCAAGAGAAATTAAATTAGTAATAACTAAGTAGAGTTTGGCACAAAGCTTAACAGAAAAAGAATATGACATTTGATCTAATATTCTGCTCTATCCTGAAATATGCCAAACAGCCACAGCTCTGAGTTATGTAGTTCATTGCTGAAATGTATAGAGTCTGGCAAGGTATGCACCACAGTCTGGCATTCATGTGCTCTCCATTGGCAACAAGAGGGTTTTACAGATCCCTGAGCATTTTTTTAAAACTATCTTCTGTTAAATGGACTTCAGTGAACATTTCTGCCAATTACAGCTTGAGAGTAATGTAACTCTTGCTTTGTGCAGAAGGCTGGAGCAAGACAGGTAGATTGATCTGTCACTTAAAGGCCATTTCTATCCCTCAAAATATGAATTGTAAATATTTCTTTTCGAAAAATATTTTTTAATTCAGAGTCAGAATCTGAAATCCAAAACATTTGAACTGGAAACACCAAAATGATGGCTCTGGATCGCCATAAGGTCTTGTGTGAATTGTGATTTAGCTGCATAAGCTACGTTTTATCTTGCTGGCCAGGCTCCTTGGTCAGAAATGATGTACAAGACTTGCTGTTGATGAAGAAAAGAAGCATATCCTAGCCGTCTCATAGCCAGAGTGCATTCTGAGAAGCAAGTTTCAGATAGACTTATCTTCGAGGAGGATGGAGCATCATGTGCCACAACTGTAATTTCTGTAAAGAATCCCACTGGTATTTCAAAACTAAGACATAATTTTTAATCAATTAAACTGATTTTTAATTCCAAACACCCTCAACAAATGGGGGGTGGGAGAACACTAACATTTTGAAGAAGTAGCAAAAGATTCTGTAGAAGCCAGATCTACTACAGAAAACAGGCTGAATTACTTGGGGAAAAATGCCTAGAACTGTACTTGGGTTGCTGGTGGTTTCTCCTTATGACACAAACTTAAATCACAGCACTGAATACCCTGAAAAGGAGGTTCACTGGCACACTAAGCAAATGCACTAGAACCACTGCAGCTGGAGACTTACACTTCCTTCTCCTCATGTAGTCTTGACGCCTCCTCCTGAAGCACCTGTAACTGTTGTTGAGCCAGGCTTAGTTCATGAGATGTTCTCTCCAGGTCTCTCAGCAGCTCCTGGTTAGTCAGCTTCAGCTTGGTGTTCTCTACTTTGGTTTCTTCTTTGCCACTGAGAAGTTCTGTACATTGCTGCTCTAGCTGGGATGCAAGAAAAGAGAACAGAAAGTATTATAACTAACTGGGGCATCTTGGTTTTGAGGCTTTCAATTCAAGTCTTAGAGGTTAGTTGAATAGGAAGCTATTTCTATCAAAGCCAATGTATGAGTAACACACATATGGTGCTCTTCCACTGCTCTGTGTACAGACAAAATTACGTTACACAAAAACAAAGCCATTCCACTCTATGATTGAATTTCATCCAGTTCAAAAATGCACCAGGACAAACCACAAAAAAGGTGTTTACAGAGCAGATTAGCAGTAGTTAGTTGATATTCACAACTGCTATTTTAGACAATTTCCCACAATGACAAGACCTACACAGAGCAATTCAGAGTTCTGCCTAAAAACTGTTAGATTTAAATCTGGTAGCTGATAAACCTTCCCACCCCCAGTAATATCAACAAGCAGTAACCTTTCTGCCACCTCAGCTAAATCTGCAAAGAAGTGTGAATTAGAGCTTTTTTATTCACTTTTATATTCACCCTCCAAAGTCTATACAAAGGAAACATACACTCTCCCTGTGAAACAGATAACAGCAGATGACAGCGGTTTCTAGTATGTGAAGAAGTTCCACCTGTTTCTCCCTGGCTAACCGAACAAATTAAGATGACAGAGCAAAAGTTAAGTAGACTAAAATTAATCCATTTCATATTAGGGAAGGCACTGCTGACCTGGAGATATAAAAGCTTTTTTTATTTTTTATTTTTTATTGTATTTTTTTCAGTATGCATTTTAAGGGATGTAAAATGTACTAGGAGCATTACAATGATACCACTTCAATCTTCCAGATCTGAGACACAGTGGAGGATTTTGTTAGAACTCTCATTTTGCACATTGCAAAAAGCAGAGCTCACTCAACCCAAAATCTCTCCCTATCCAGCTCTGCCACTCCGTTCAGGCTCCACAACACCGCTGTTGTTCTAATCTTGGTTTTGAATGCAATCTTAAGGCCCAAGTTCAAAACAAAAGCAGAAAATACTTTCTAGCTGGGATTGTGAAAGGTCAGGAAAAAGAGTGGGAGCACTTATCTCAGCAGCAGCACCAGCTCAATACACTTGCTGAACTGTAGCCTCAGCAGGCTCACAGCTCATATGGAACACTGACTAGCTGGGCATCAAATTACTGCTGAGCAATGTTGGTTTACATTGACAGATCACTTCAGTTCCCGAGTATTGCTTCCATTCCTTGACAGAATGAAGTTATCTATTCTAGGTAAAAGACCAGATGCTTGAGGTACTAGAAGACAAGACTTTCTTATCTAGAGGAGTGGTTTGGGGAGAAGTAAAAAGTGATCACACAAAGATGAACTTTCACAAAGCTTAAGAGCAACATATTGCAGGCAGAAATCCCACTTACACAACACTACGGCCATCTGAAAACTTACACAGAGGCTGGCCTCAAAATGTAACTGAAATGGTAGCCATCATCAGCTTCCAGAATCCAGAATAGGTACTGATGGTAGAAATACTTGCTATAAATCCTGGTGCTTACTCTTGTGAGAAAAACAATTATGTTGAAACTATGCTCAATAGCAGATGCTCATAATATTTAAACCCCAGGACACAACAAGAGGAGAAAGGGTTATTTCACAGCAATACAGAGCTCCTTCCTCTCACTGTATCTATACAATCCTTTAAGTGATACTGAACACTACTTTTAAAGCATTCATTTCAACAACTCCCAGTACAGTGGAATAACTCATTAGGTAGATGCTCAGCTGGTATAGAACGGCATAGACTCTACAGGCTCTAGCTGCTTATTGGAGCTGCAGATTGGCTCCCATGGTCATCAAGCAGATGAAAATTGATTGGGAAAGACTCACGGCCCACAGCCATGTTTAAGAAAATCTAGGGAGCAGAAAGAGTTAACCAATTCCACAGGTCAACCAGAGACACAGGAGCCAAGGGTGTATATTCTCTTTTTTCGACAAAAATGGGAGGAAAAACTCAGAAGTTTAGAATCAAGTAAAGAACTGGGATTGTCCAATACAAACAAACTGTAGCTGAGGACAGCTATTACTGTCCCTCAAAGACACATACATTAAGCATTCTCCATGCATTCCCTTGTTCTTAGCTCAGCATCCTTTCTGTATTTTTTCCTCTTTTTTTTTTCCTATTTATTTCAGGTGCACGTGGAAGATGAAACATTTATACAGTGTTGTAAGGCTGGCGATTATTTTGTTCTTTATGCCTTTCTTAACAATCCTATGACTTGATTTGCATCTTTTGAGTGCTACTGATCCATGTTCTCATGGATCTCTCACTCAGAATCCCAAGATCATGCTCTTCCGTGGCCGTCATCAGCACAGAACCTATCATTTTATGTGAGAAGCCCAGTAACTCTCCTGCATTTTACCTCGTCCACACCTACTTTCTTCCCCTGATAGAAGATTCTGTGCCCTAGATGTTATGCTGGACATCCTCTGTCCTCAGTGCCTCCTTCTGAGACATGCCATCACACATCCCTGGAGGAACACTACTGAGAATACCTTGTGCTTTATCTAAGCCATGTAGAGCAAGCCGACAATTCAAGATCATGGTAGCCAGCAAAAAGGCCTAGCCAAAGGAATCTTGGCCTACAGAAGGCCAGTCAACATGGAATCAGATCAGTATTTCAGTCACGCCAGGCAGAACACCCTCATAAAGGAGACTCCCTCTGGCTAAGTCAGCAGAAACAACACTGAACTCATCTTGTCTGGAAATTCCCATTCACATTTTTGATAATAACAGGAATAATTAGATCGTATTTAAAAAAAAAAAAAAGAAAAGAAAAAGGCTTATTAATGAAGTTTGGAAAAAAGCATTTGTATTACTCCCAAGAAGTTCCCTTATATAATCAAGCATGGAAGGTGTAATTAAACCAAGCTACCATTACCATGTGCAAGAAGAGATTTAATTATCAAAGTATATTTCCATCCAAAAGGAGGAGGTGAAAGTGACAGAGTGCTCTGGGTAAGAAAAACATTAGATGGGTGGAAGTGAACCTAGCACACATTAATATCTAGGTGAATGAAGAGTAATACCAGAAAATGAGTGGGGTTATAGTATCATAAAAACAGATCTGAGGAAAGATGAGAGCCACTCTCAGAGATCTTCATTAGGAATTAGAAAAATATATGTACAAAACACTGTCTCTAACTACACTGAGTTCAGCATTCAAATAAACAGGCTAGGCTGCTATACCAGAAAAAAAAAAAATCAAATATTGCATATAAGATTGACAATGGATACCAATCAGCTGGTTGAATGACAAAAGTTTCAAATGCCATTAATCATCTGAATAGAATTATCTCACTCATCACATCATTAGAAGTAGTGAATTCCATTTGTCCAACATAGCTTCCTTTCCATAAAAATAAAATGGGATAGTTTAATTTTTATGGTAGTATGAAGATCCTGTCCTTCAAAAGCACCCTTGCGGAGACTCATGCAAATTCATAAAGGAGAGGGGAAATGATAAATAATAGAAATGACAAATAAAATACAAAACACAGTAATACTACTAATAATAAACAATGCAATCAATAGAAAAGGAAAACATAAAGTTAGATAAAAAACAATACTAATAAAAATAACACAGACATTGTTTTATATTCTCCAAGATAGGCAATAGTAGACAATAGGCAATATAGACCATAATCGTAAGATTAACCTTCCTGAAACTGCTGCCTGTATTACTTGATTACACCAGGCTTAAAATTGAGCGTAAGCCTTTGAATAGCTTCTAAATATTTTAGAGAACCACAGAAAAAGGGTTTTACAGAACTACTGGTTGATAACTAAGTTTTAAACATAGCTTTACAGCAAACAAAACCAAAAAACCCACAATCAAAAAAGGAGAATATTAAAATATAATCATTACAAAATTATGTTAATATCTTGTATTTTTGCAGTTCACTTCACAATAAAAATGCCTGATTTCTGTGCCCCACAGATATCTTCAAAATATAGATTATTTCATTATAGTGCTGCAATGTGGTAAACAGCTGTCCTGGTTTCAGCTGGGATAGAGTTAACTGTCTTCCTAGTAGCTGGTACAGTGCTATGTTTTGAGTTCAGAGCGAAGAATGTTGATAACACTGATGTTTTCAGTTGTTGCTCAGTAGTGTTTAGACTAATGTCAAGGATTTTTCAGCTTCTCATGCCCAGCCAGTGAGAAAGCTGGAGGGGCACAAGAAGTTGGCACAGGACACAGCCAGGGCACCTGACCCAAACTGGCCAACGGGGTATTCCATACCATGTGACGTCCCATCCAGTACAGAAACGGGGAAGTGGGGGGCAGGGATTCGCCGCTCGGGGGACTGGCTGGGTGTCGGTCGGCGGGTGGTGAGCAATTGCACTGCGTATCATTTGTACATTCCAATCCTTTCATTATTGCTGTTGTCATTTTATTAGTGTTATCATTATCATTATTAGTTTCTTCTTTTCTGTTCTATTAAACCGTTCTTATCTCAACCCACGGGTTTTGCTTCTTCTCCCGATTTTCTCCCCCATCCCACTGGGTGGGGGGGAGTGAGTGAGCGGCTGCGTGGTGTTTAGTTGCTGGCTGGGGTTAAACCACGACAGTCCTTTTTTGGCGCCCAACGTGGGGCACGAAGGGTTGAGATAACGACAAACCTGACCAGAGCTTGTTAAAACAAATTTGTTATAAGCATTCATTATATCGGTCTAATAGTTGCTGGTCATTATGTTGATTTATGTGTTCTTAGAGTTGTTGCTCTGGTTTTTAAAGTTCTGTTATGTATCACCTCGCTTGCTGTATGTAGTCCCTCTTCTGCTGCTTATCATCCGTGGGAGGTGGATTAAGGTTTTCGCTTTGATGTATTGTATAACACTGGTTTATGGTATGATAAAGTCGTCGGCTGTGGGATTAATCCGGTACTTGCACCCAGCATTGTCACCTTTATACTGTGGAAGCCATCTGTGGGAAACTATTAATAATTATACCATTTACCTTTCCTCCTTGGAAAACCAGTCTATGGGTGGGATACCTTTCTTCCCCTCTCCTTTCTCCTTCAGTCCAGTTACAATGGTGTTTGAGAATTTTGAAAAATTTGAATACTCTTGGGATGTTGGGACCAGCACGGTCCTAGCCCTACTGCTAGGAATTAGCATGCTTCTGAATGTGGTTCAGCTCTCATTTAAGGTTAAACAACTATTTAAGAAAATCACCCAGAGATCTGCCCCAAGGCTGGATAATTATGAGTGGCAGGGTGTGTGGGGTAGTATGGGCAAGTACCTAGAAAAGTGGGCACCTCCAGTGTTTTGGAAATTCACCCCTGAACAAGTGCAGAATCCAGAAGAACTAGTAAAATATTTGGAAAAGGTATGCTGTCACCCCGGCAGCTCCAGAGAGATACAAATTACTGCAACGTGCTGGGGCCTGGCCCATGCCTATCGAGCCCTGTTCGACACCACTCAGTACCCTCAAGGGGAAGAGAAGGTCTCTGGACCTAACAACAAAACGATGAGCACTGTGGCTATCCAAACCTCAGCGACAGGCACTGCAGCCCCTCCAGCCTCGGCAATGAGCACGGCAGCTACCCAAACCTCGGCAACGGGCACTGAGGTCCCTCCAGCCCCAGCAACGAGCACAGCAGCTACCCAAACCTTGGCAACAGACACTGCGGTTATCCAAGACCCGGCGAGCGGTACTGCAACTGAACCAGTGGACCAACCTGCACCAGTATCAGTTGCCCCCGTACAGAAAAAGAAATATACAAAAAAATCAGTTCGCTTAGCGAAGGATGAAGGCGAACCAGGGTCATCACGGGAACAGGAGGAAGAGGCAGAACCAGAGGTAATAACCCGGTCCCTATCCTTGAGTGAGCTGCGGGATATGCGAAAAGATTTTGGCCGCCGTATAGGTGAGCATATTATCACCTGGCTCCTCCGATGCTGGGACAATGGGGCTAATAGCTTGGAATTAGAAGGTAGGGAAGCCAAGCAGCTGGGATCGCTTGCCAGGGAAGGTGGCATTGACAAGGCAATTGGAAGAGGGACACAAGCCATCAGCCTCTGGAGGCGACTCCTGTCAAGTGTGAAGGAAAGGTACCCCTTTAAGGAAGATGTTATATGTCAATCAAGCAAGTGGACAACCATGGAAAAAGGTATCCAATATCTGAGGGAATTAGCTGTGCTAGAGACAATTCATCATGATCCGGACAACCCACAATTACCCAAAGATCCAGACGAAGTCCAATGCACACGACCCATGTGGCGGAAGTTTGTACGGAGCGCACCATCGTCCTATGCCAACTCACTGGCAATAATGACCTGGAAAGACGAAGAGGCACCGACAGTGGATGAAGTGGCTCGCCAACTCCGTCAATACGAAGAAAATCTCTCCTCCTCCCTACAAGCCTGCATTTCGGCTGTGGAGAAGCTGTCCGAGGATTTCCAGCAATTCAAAGAGGAGATGTCCTGTTGCCCACCTGTAAGGACCAATGTCTCAGCTATTAGGAGTGAGCGCTCCTCTGCCCAAGAGAAAGAATATAGAAGGTACACACCGCGAGGTGCCCTGTGGTTTTACTTATGTGATCATGGAGAGGACATGAGGAAATGGGATGGAAAACCTACCTCGGTCCTAAATGCACGGGTACGTGAGCTGCGAGGAAAAAACACCACAAAAGGGGATTCTACCAGGAAAAATGCCGCTCCGGTTTCCAAACAGAGTAGAAGGGCTGATCTTATTTCTGATCCTCTTGAAGGGACTTCTGAGCCAATTTTACGAGAAGTGAATACTGGATACTCTGACCAGAATTAGAGGGGCCCTGCCTCCAGCCAGGTGGAGGAAAGGGATAACCGGGTCTATTGGACTGTGTGGATTCGATGGCCTGGCACGTTAGACCCACAGGAGTATAAGGCTCTAGTAGACACCGGCGCACAGTGTACTTTAATGCCATCAAGTTATGAAGGGGCAGAACCCATTTCTATTTCTGGTGTGACAGGGGGATCCCAAGAGTTAACTGTATTGGAAGCTGAAGTAAGCCTAACTGGGAATGAATGGCAGAAACACCCCATTGTGACTGGTCCAGAGGCTCCGTGCATCCTTGGCATAGACTATCTCAGGAGAGGGTATTTTAAGGACCCAAAGGGGTATCGATGGGCTTTTGGTATAGCTGCCTTGGAGACGGAGGGCACGGAACAGCTGTCTACCCTGCCTGGTCTCTCTCAAGACCCTTCGATTGTGGGGTTGCTGAGGGTTGAAGAACAACAAGTACCAATTGCTACCACGACGGTGCACCGGCGGCAATATCGCACCAACCGAGACTCTCTGATTCCCATCCACAAGTTGATTCGCCAACTGGAGAGCCAAGGAGTGATCAGCAAAACTCGCTCACCTTTTAATAGTCCCATATGGCCCGTGCGAAAGTCTAATGGGGAGTGGAGACTAACAGTTGACTATCGCGGCCTGAATGAAGTTACGCCACCGCTGAGTGCTGCCGTTCCAGATATGCTAGAACTTCAATACGAACTAGAGTCAAAGGCAGCCAAGTGGTATGCTACAATTGACATTGCTAATGCGTTTTTCTCAATCCCTCTGGCAGCAGAGTGTCGTCCACAATTTGCCTTTACTTGGAGGGGTGTCCAGTACACTTGGAATCGACTGCCCCAGGGGTGGAAACACAGCCCCACCATTTGCCATGGACTAATCCAGACTGCACTGGAAAAAGGTGAAGCTCCGGAACACCTGCAATACATTGATGACATCATCGTATGGGGCAACACGGCAGAAGAAGTCTTTGAGAAAGGGAAGAAAATAATCCAAATCCTTCTGAAAGCCGGTTTTGCCATAAAAGAAGGTAAGGTCAAGGGACCTGCACGGGAGATCCAGTTTTTAGGAATAAAATGGCAAGATGGGCGTCGTCAGATCCCAATGGATGTGATTAACAAAATAGCAGCTATGTCTCCACCAACTAATAAAAAGGAAACACAGGCCTTCTTAGGTGTCGTGGGGTTTTGGAGAATGCATATTCCAAATTACAGTCTGATTGTAAGCCCTCTCTATCAAGTGACCCGAAAGAAGAATGATTTTCAATGGGGCCCTGAGCAACAACAAGCCTTTGAACAAATTAAACGGGAGATTGTTCACGCAGTAGCCCTTGGACCAGTCCGGACAGGACAAGATGTTAAAAATGTGCTCTATACTGCAGCTGGGGAGAATGGCCCTACCTGGAGCCTCTGGCAGAAAGCACCTGGGGAGACCCGAGGCCGACCCCTGGGGTTTTGGAGTCGGGGATACAGAGGATCCGAGGCTCGCTATACTCCAACTGAAAAGGAGATATTGGCAGCATATGAAGGAGTTCAAGCTGCCTCAGAAGTTGTTGGTACTGAAACACAGCTCCTCTTAGCACCCCGACTGCCAGTGCTGGGCTGGATGTTCAAAGGGAGGGTCTCCTCTACACATCACGCGACTGATGCCACGTGGAGTAAGTGGATTGCACTGATCACACAACGGGCTCGCATAGGAAACCCCAGTCGCCCAGGAATTTTGGAAGTGATCACGGACTGGCCAGAAGGCAAAGATTTTGGAATGTCGCCAGAGGAGGAGGTGGCACGTGCTGAAGAGGCCCCGCTGTATAATAAACTGCCAGAAAATGAGAGGCAATATGCCCTGTTCACTGACGGATCCTGTCGCATCGTGGGAAAGCATCGGAGGTGGAAAGCTGCCGTATGGAGTCCTACACGACAAGTTGCAGAAACTGCTGAAGGAGAAGGTGAATCGAGTCAGTTTGCAGAGGTGAAAGCCATCCAGCTAGCATTAGATATTGCTGAAAGAGAAAAGTGGCCAGTGCTCTATCTCTGTACTGACTCATGGATGGTGGCAAATGCCCTGTGGGGGTGGCTACAGCAATGGAAGCAGAGCAACTGGCAGCGCAGAGGTAAACCCATCTGGGCTGCCGCACTGTGGCAAGATATTGCATCCCGGCTAGAGAATCTGGTTGTAAAAGTACGTCACGTAGATGCTCACATACCCAAGAGTCGGGCCACTGAAGAACATCAAAACAACCAACAGGTGGATCAGGCTGCCAAGATTGAAGTGGCTCAGGTGGACCTGGACTGGCAACATAAGGGTGAGCTATTTATGGCTCGGTGGGCCCATGATGCTTCAGGCCATCAGGGAAGAGATGCAACATATAGATGGGCTCGTGACCGAGGGGTGGACTTGACCATGGACACTATTGCACAGGTTATCCATGAATGTGAAACATGTGCTGCAATTAAGCAAGCCAAGCGGTTAAAGCCCCTGTGGTATGGAGGGCGATGGCTGAAATATAAATATGGAGAAGCCTGGCAGATTGACTATATCACACTCCCACAAACTCGCCAAGGCAAGCGCTATGTGCTCACGATGGTGGAAGCAACCACTGGATGGCTGGAAACATATTCTGTGCCCCATGCCACCGCCCGGAACACTATCCTGGGCCTAGAAAAGCAAGTCTTGTGGCGACATGGCACCCCAGAACGAATTGAGTCAGACAACGGGACTCATTTCCGAAACAACCTCATAGACACCTGGGCCAAAGAGCATGGCATTGAGTGGGTGTATCATATCCCCTATCATGCACCAGCCTCTTGGAAAATTGAGCGATACAATGGACTGTTAAAGACTACATTGAGAGCAATGGGGGGTGGAACTTTCAAACATTGGGATACACATTTAGCAAAAGCCACCTGGTTAGTCAACACCAGAGGATCTGCCAATCGGGGTGGCCCTGCCAAGTCGGAATTTTTACATACTGTAGAAGGGGATAAAGTCCCTGTAGTGCACATAAAAAATATGTTAGGGAAGACAGTCTGGGTTACTCCTGCCTCAGGCAAAGGTAAACCCATTCGTGGGATTGCTTTTGCTCAAGGGCCTGGGTGCACTTGGTGGGTGATGCGAAAAGATGGGGAAGTCCGATGTGTGCCTCGAGGGGATTTAATTTTAGGTGAGAACAGCCAGAATTAAACTGTATATTAGTTGCTATATAACCCTGCTACTGTATATTATCCTTACTATAATTATGTGCTATATCCATAGTACTATAGTAAGAATCACTTAGATCAAGCAAGAAAAGAACTGTGATAAAACTGAGCAAAGCGCAGTAGTGATGGAACCAGAACTGACTCCAGCATGCAACAATCCAACGGTGCACACCATCCTCCTGCTGCGCCAAATGTCACCTGCTTGTCACACTGCACTGAAGCCCAATTCTGCTCTACCGACTGAGAGGACTTTGCACCATCCCTCCTGCCCAGAAAGACTGGTATGACAGATGGAGCCCAGAGTCGGAAACTAAATGAACTCAATGAACATTTTATGAACATGACCCATGAACTAAAGGAATGATATCTCTGTGTGTGTATACATATATATATATATCATTGCTCATATGTCTTAAAGGGATGGAAAAGTGATGATTGATCAGGATGTAACTAAAGGTATGGGAACTGTGCATGACGTCAATGGTATAGAATAAGGGGTGGATACTGTCCTGGTTTCAGCTGGGATAGAGTTAACTGTCTTCCTAGTAGCTGGTACAGTGCTATGTTTTGAGTTCAGAGCGAAGAATGTTGATAACACTGATGTTTTCAGTTGTTGCTCAGTAGTGTTTAGACTAATGTCAAGGATTTTTCAGCTTCTCATGCCCAGCCAGTGAGAAAGCTGGAGGGGCACAAGAAGTTGGCACAGGACACAGCCAGGGCACCTGACCCAAACTGGCCAACGGGGTATTCCATACCATGTGACGTCCCATCCAGTACAGAAACGGGGAAGTGGGGGGCAGGGATTCGCCGCTCGGGGGACTGGCTGGGTGTCGGTCGGCGGGTGGTGAGCAATTGCACTGCGTATCATTTGTACATTCCAATCCTTTCATTATTGCTGTTGTCATTTTATTAGTGTTATCATTATCATTATTAGTTTCTTCTTTTCTGTTCTATTAAACCGTTCTTATCTCAACCCACGGGTTTTGCTTCTTCTCCCGATTTTCTCCCCCATCCCACTGGGTGGGGGGGAGTGAGTGAGCGGCTGCGTGGTGTTTAGTTGCTGGCTGGGGTTAAACCACGACAACAGCCTGCATAAAATCACACCTATTCTGATTCACAGTGGTACTGAACAAAGGTAATTACCATCAGGCAGTTGATTTCAATTATATAATGGCCTTTTAGTTCAGTCCTATATCCTCATCAGCTAAACTTGCATAATTATAGTAAGCTAGAGTTTTCTCTCCCCTCTTACTCAAGTACAATCCTACAATTCCCATCAGCTTCAGCAGCACCTGGCTTCATTCCTCAGAAGAGGATCTTAAAAACTACACACAACTAGGAAACTGCCCTCGAACTCCTTTTTCCTCTTCCTTCCCTTCCCCTTTTACTTCTCTCCTACTTCCCAGGAATGGCACTGTTGCCAGGGAAAGGAATTTTACATGTATTTTATATTCATATTCTACAGAGGGAGTTGGTTTCACATCATCCCATTTCAGCCCCTTAAATTCCAGTGCTACTCGCTTTCATTATCGCTAGTCTTTCATGCACTGACCTTGGAGACACTTTATAGCAAGTTCACACATGCAGAAATACTCTGCTTTCCAAAGCAGGCCATGCATTTTAAGAAGTAAAACACATCAGGCTTTAATACGGGAACTTGACAAGTTGTTACCATTTAAGAGAAGCATGCACTGCTATAAAACAGTTATGACAGAGAGATGTATCAGGAGCAGGTTGTTCAGGAGGAAGCATTTCAAGTTCATAGTGCTGAATCGTCCAAAATAAGTAAATGAGTAGTTGGTACAAGCTTTGAGCAAAGGTGGACACTGTAAGACCCAAATCACTGTTTCTCTGCTCTTGAGCTGTCTGGGCATTAAGCCAGTTCCTAGCACACTGAAGGCAGTGGAATTCTGCTACATTTTCATAAAATTAACCTAGTACCTGGGGAGAATACCTGCAGCATTTTTTTTCATTTTATCATATAAAAGGAAAACTGCTTTAGAAATAGAGGGTAACATTTTTCCTAAGCACATGCATAGAAGTCTAGCAGTCGTAACTCCACTTCTAAATGCATTCAGGTATCTACACTTATGACACAAAAGCAACAGAGGGTCACAGTCTGGCAGAAGCACATCACACCAACTTGCATTTTTGGGACCTAAAATAGTACCTAAAGAAAATCATACAAACAAATAAAAATGATCCTTCAGTTAAAAAATAGATATAAATCAGAGTTAAAAAATAGATATAAATTAATACCCTTTTCTGTTTTTGAACCAATTGTTCCAGTTCTTGTTCTTTTGACAGGAGCTTGCACTCCAGCTCTTGACTGTAGGACTGAAACCTCTCTGTGTCCTGCAAAATTCAAAGAGGAAATGGATTAACAGAACAGCACGATTGCGTCAGCAGGAGGAGACGTAAGGCATCAGGCTTGAAAATAATAGGAAAGCTTTTCACAGTGAACATAACGAGCTACTGATAGAACTCAATTTAGGGATGGTATCTCTCATGAATCCAGACTCTGAGCTTCTGTAAACTGGTATAGTCCAGCAACTTCAACGACTGCAGTTGCTACAGTATGTGCTGATTGCACATGAGCAGGTATCAAGTCTACAAAGCAGAAGCAGGTCTTCTGTCTTAGGCATGAGCCTTAGGAGCTTAGCCAACCTACATCAATGAAGCTACAATGCATCCTCCCATTTCCAGCTACATATACCCTCATCCTCTTATACATTAGCACTCATGCTCATCGGTTGCAGCAGTGAGCTGTTTCAGAGAGCTAAACAAGCAGAAAAAAACCAGCAAAAAAGTGAATAGCTTTCTGCACATTTGGTTTCCTGAACCAGACAACTGCTGACAAAAACAACTGATAAGAATGCACTGGATGGAACAACCTGGACAAATTTAAATTATTATAGAGCTATACTGTAACTCACATACAAGATATCAGGATTGACATGGGAGATACAGGCTACTGACACACAGCACAAACTCAGGTTGAAATAAAAGAAACAATACCTGCTACCTTTAAAATCCATCACTAACAACAATTTGTCACACATGTCCTGCTGGTATAAGCAAGTGATCTGGGCTTCAGGCTCTGCCATTCACTTAGCAACTATATCAACCTGTCCACTATCTAAGTATCCTGCCATCACTGGGAACTCCCAGTCCTGTTTGGCATTACTCCTTCAGACACTCCTCAGCTGAGACAAACTGTCAGACCTCCCCTGAGTAAAATTGGGTTCCAGCAGTTCATATCAGCTGAGAATCTGTCCTATTCCTCGACAACAGGCTTCTACTCTCTAAGGTCCCCAGGAAAATGCCTCTAAACAAAAATAAAAATTCCTGCAAGACAGCAGCAGTTCCTACATGCTTTTCCCCTTCAGCAGTACACGTAATCAAATGCACGTTAACTGGCTTCTTATGTGGAACAATATATATCCAAGTGAAAAAGACAGACTAACTGCCCCTTTTGTACAACCTTCAGTCAGCAGGGTATTAAGTATCGCAAATAGCTACAATTTGTACTTATTTGCATCTTACCAATTTCTTTAAATGTATTCTTCAAGAGCTGCTCTTCACACAAGCCATAATAATTCTCCTTTTATATGGCATCAATGCATCTCTCCAGGCTGTAAAGTCTTTGTGAGACTTTGCATTAGAGAAAGAATTTAACAGTCAGATCTCCCCAAATCCCAAATTAGTCATGCCAAGAAACAAACCTTCCTGAGTGCCTGACAACCATTAGTGTGAATGCTGACTAAACTGTAAATAGCTTCAGTGGGAAGCTTTAATGAAAAAGCTTGAAAGAAATGGCTTTACCTCAAATATAGAACTAATTAAGAGATCCAACAATCATTGCTAATGGAAAAGTCTTTGTTGGTTTAGGATTTTCGATACAACTTCAGTTGTGGGCTATTAAGAGCATATAAACCATTTCTTCCACAACAACTGCTGTCAGGCAAAGTTGCAAATACTTTTTATCCTTCAGCTGATATACAAACTTTATATAAAGGGTTTATCTCATCCACCACTAAAAACTGCTCTCAGCTTGGAATGGAAAAAACCTGACAATTTTAATTCAGGTTCACTACCCTGTGAGGCAAGTGAAAAGACTAATACCTTAGACAGCTGATTAAGGCTCTTTTTGCTCTAACACACTTTATGTCAGGAAACAAAAAATACTTTATATATGTGGATCACAAAAGGATTTTTTAGATATCATATTTAATTGAGAATGGAGGCAATAACTGATGGATATCCACTAGTTTTGGAAACATTTTGTGTACCATGTGTTGTTTGAAACCATATATTGGTTTCATTTATATGACTGCTTTCAAGACAACAAAAAGGCATGAGCCAGCAGGTCATGATTGGTTTTCCCAGGCCACCCAGAGAAGCTGTGGAACCTCAACCATTTGCATACTCAAAACTCAACTGGACAAGTCCCTGAGCAATCTGATCTAGTCTGAAAGTCAGGAGTAGCACAGGTGCCTTCCTACCTAAATGATTCTAAGATGACTCTTTACTGGAGCATACTGGGAATTCTTGTTAGTGTCCTTGTTTTAGGAGAAAAAACAGGACAGAAAAATCCAAAGAAAAGACTATGAAAGCAGTAGAGGAGATTTAAAGAAGACTTCATAAAAATTCATTGTCAGGTGTTCTGGAAGCACCATGGCAGTGACAAAAGAATCTGACCTATGTTTATTTTGCAAATAGCTGTGGTAGTTTCAGAAATTACCATTGCTTGATTTATCTCTTGTTGTTCTTCAGTGAGAACTTATCCCCTCCCCAAAAGCAGAGACTGCAGAACTCAACAGGATTAGTGTCACTCTCAACAACCTCAAAGAGCATTTTTCCTAATTGTGACCAGAAGTTGGACCTATAGCAGCACTGATAATACAATGAGGCTGTAGTTCCGTTGATTTTCAACTTTCAGTTTACAGCTGCTACTGTGTGCCAACCACTGAGCACAGGACATCAGTGCTCTTCCCATCCAAAAGGTCACTTAGTTTGAAGCTGCAGAGCCTGGATCAGTACAAAAGTAGCAGTGAGGTAAACGATGTTTTTTCTTATTCTGTTGTGAAACACATTTTGTGGGCTTTCATTTCACATGCAGAATGAGTATAAAACCACTGGAAGTGGGAGCAGAATCCATGCCCACAATAACAGAGACACTCACTTTCAAAAGAAACTGCTCTTTCTCCTTTTTGATTTGCTGTTCCATTTCCTCATAGAGATGTTGGATTTCTTCATCATAAGCAGCAATTTTCCTAATAAGAGATAAAAGCATACTGAGTGGGTCTTTGTAGCAGTACTTCAAGTCATGGCTCATTATGAGCTAAACCCCACATTTCTGCCTTAACACGAAACTCCAGAGAATGTTCTAGGGTTAAGAAAATAGGAATTTTTGTGCAGGAAAGGTCACAGATTAAGTTTTTATTTTTTTCTTATGGAAGGCAAGCTTCAACAGCTCAAAGGCTAATAAAGCTACACATCTGACATTTCCATATAAAGCAGCTGTTCATTATACAGTTTTAATGACTAGTAAATCTTAGGTTTAAGGAACAGAGCTTCCTAGTGACAATACTAAGAATTCCAGAGCCTAAGTTTGCCAGTTGAAAGTATTTTCACTGCAGCTTCATGGTTTTTTCACTCTGGAACTGCACTGTTCACCATTCAAGAGCATTGAATGAGGTACTTCTATCATGTCTAAGACGGTTTCAGCTAGAACGGACTTCTTGAAAGTCCTTCTTGAAAGCTGCCTTACTGCTTTTCTAACAGCTTTGCTGAAACAAATTTGAAAAGCCCAGCTGAGGAACAGAAATAAATATGCTGTGCACAAGCGTATCTGACAGTAGGAAAAAAGAAGGACCTACAAAGCTCACTTTTTTCAATAGAATATTGCAATTAATACCCCTGCAGTTTGATACATGAAGGATTACATTGAGCACATGCTTTGGTTTGGGCAGAAAAAAATTAACTGTTGAAAGGGAATAAGACAGCTGCTTTGTTCTGCTACTATTCTATTCTATTTTCATTAATCCAGAAACTGAAAAGCAAAAATCACTTCGCATCAAACTCAGGGGACATCCTAGAAAGATTTTTAACAGAGATTAATAGGGTCTTTATAAGACACTACTGTATGTTCCCCCACATTCCTCTTTCTAGAGCTGTTCCTTGAGCAATCTGCAGAATGCATCTGTTACAAATAAAGTACATCATCTCCTAGGGCATTCACATCAGTAAGAGCAAGACAAGGAATATACAGTAGAAAAAAAACCCATTAATGTTGTAATCTGGGTATCTACTATTTTTTTTTTTGTACCAAATACTCTACATATTCCATGTTTTCACTTATTAAAGGCCTGATTCTCTTCTCAGAGCCAAGCAAATTGGAAAGAAACTTCAAAAAATTTACCTAAGCTAAGAAGAGTGAGAAATACCAGAAACAAGACTTTCTCTCCCCCTTTCAAACATCAGAACACTTGACATTGCCAGCATGCATTTTCGAGCACATGTAAAAAATGAGGTGGGGGAAGACATTTTCTCAGGCTTTACAGCAGCAATAAACTAATATCAAGCTACGCCAATTTGAGTAAAACGATTGCTGTCACTTATATTTTTGTAAACTCTGATTAGGTGAGAAAAGCAGCCCAGACAAGGGCGTTTTCATGTGACTGCAATGCTTCAAATGGAGAGTGCCAGAAAATCCAGACGCCCTTTTTGCTGACTTAATGCCCCTTATAGTGTAAAGTCAGGTCATGTTCTGGTCTCAAATTTTATTTTCTTAACACTAAGAAAATGCTTCATAACAAATTAGCACTCAATAGAATTAAATGACACAAATTCATAATGAATTAACAATTATTTAGAAAGCTATGGCAGAGATGCTAAGATCATATTTAAAAACACTGTATTCATGCAGTATAATGTCACTTTGATCAGGGCTAGATTGACTATTGAAAAACCCTGTAACTTTGCACAGGCAGAACACACTGCACAGCAGTCAGTGTTTCCATGGGAATCATAAAGATTTTCTTTGCTTCTGTGTGACAGGGAGAATAACTTTAGTCCTCTATTATTAAGCTGCTGATTTAGATGTTTCTTTCCTCTTATGTGTTTGGAAATAAAGGATATGGCAGCACCATCAAGACTACATCCAGGAGGTACCTCTGGATTTAGGAATCTTTTTAGCTGGTCTGGCACATAAGCACATGCCATTTCTGCAGGCTGAATACTCCCCAAGCATTTCATTCATGGCTTACCATTCTTAACTCTGATCAAATTAAACAGAAAGATAAAATAATACCCTGTTATAAGCAAAAGTGTAACACAATTATAAGTAACGTAACCAACAAGCAGCAGAAAACATAATCCAATACATTAGCTGGCAAATAATCCCCACACGCAGTCAGGGGAAAATAATTAAAGCCATAAGGGCATATCATTGTTATGTGAAAAACGCAAAATGTTTTAATTAAAATCTCTATTCCCCGGGATCATACCATCCAGTTTTACTCCACGCGTAATTGTATAATTTCATCAATATTTGATAACGTGATCCTTCTCTTTCCAGTAATGCTGTGGAATAAACAGAGATGGAGACGGAAGGGACACGGTGCTGTTGTTCAGCACATTAACCAAAAAGGAATGTAATGTGAGTTCACTAAGTTCAGATGATGAGCTCACGATCAACACGCTCACAAGGGTTTAATTTCTGCCCCTTCATGTAGCTGCAATGTGAATTGTTTGGGTTTCACAATTGCTGTTCGTGCAGTTTGTTGTAATGGCTCTTCTTTCCCCTTAAAAAAATACAGTGATTTGCGCACAATCTCCTGAGATGCTGATTCTCCTGTTCTTTCACCAAAGGTGGACTCTGACACTGTCCTATGCTAAGCCCAATGAGAAGTCAGTTCATCCTTCCCTTCCCGTTTACCCTTACGTTTATCCTTTCTGTTTAAAACGTTTATCCTTTCTGTTTAAAACTCTGTTGTTTGAAACACAGTCCACCTTTTTATTAGGTTTGTCTTTCAAATGCAAAGCACAGCAGCAGACAGAGCTAATGGCAGCTGAAGATTTTATCTGCTGTTAGAAGAAAATGGTTTCTTTCTCATCTGTTTTAAGCTTACTTCCTATTAGTCTTAAATGCCCCTTGGTTCTACTGCTAAGGATTTGAAGAACAACAGTTCCTCATTCAGCCTAGTCAGTGGTCTCATGGCTTTGTAACAGTCTATGGTATCCCACTCCAGCCTTTACCTCCTCACTCAAGAGATCCTACCTTTTAAAAATAGCTCAGTCAGAATAGCTGTTCCATTCCTTTAACCGCTGAGTTGCCATTCTCTGTACCTTTCTTCATTCCACTACAATCTTCTTGTGTTGCAGAGACCAGAACTTCCCTCAGTACTCAAGAAGTGGGTGCACCAAGATTCTATGTAGTGGCAAAAACATGCTTTGTCATGCTCTCAGTACCCTTCCTGATCATGCATAGCATTCTGCTGGGGTTTTTTGGCTACCATTGCATCCTGAACTGATGATTTCAGGAAGCTCTCTGCAATGACCCCAAGGGCTTTCTCCGGAGTTGTAACTGTCCATTCCAAGTTCAGCATCACGTAAGCATGACTTAAATTATTTTATCTTCCTTACATTTATCTACAATGAAGTTCATCTACTGCTTTTTTCCCCACTCAACACACTACCCTATTATTTAAAAAACATCACTGCCAAATTTAAAAAGCCATCTAATTTTAAATTAGCACTTAAAATTAAATACAAATACCAGAAAATCAAGGAGAACTAACTTATCCTGGCAAACAAAAATCGTATCCACTGTGTAGATGCCAAAAGCAAAATGGATGAATGTATGGAGCTACTAGTCCACACTTCCAGTGCACAGCTTAGCTATTGCTGATGCCAGCACCAGACCAGATATATGTACAATATTTGGTTTGATACATTACCGCAGTGAAAGTCTCTCACTTTTGTTTAAATAAACGGAAATAAAGAAGCAAATTAGTATTTTTAAAAGGAGAGGGTTTAAGCCTCATATTTCCATCATGCCTTAAAATCTACAAATATAGGCAACAGCTCATCATCAATTCCTTTATGATGACAAAGACCAGTAAGGAGAACACCACCAGTTCTGGGATAAAAATGTGGCCGTTTGCTCTATTTTCCTTCAAGTGTATTCAGTTCTGTGTAAAAACTCATCAGCAGTATTTTGGCTGTTGTTCTACTGAACCAGAATTACAGATCACCTAAAAGGAGAAACACGCCCATGGTTATATTGGCACAGAATATATCTGATGCACTGATAGACCTCTTCTCTGAGTGTATCAGGAATATATTTGATATCTTGTTAGGAATCTTTGTTGAAACTCTTTAACTAAGGGATCACAGTGGTAGGTTTTAAGTTTCTTCTCCAACAATTGTCTTAACTGCTTAATATAAAACTGAGGTGAGGTTAATATCTGACAAAAATCAGAGTGGGTCAGTTTACCCGAAATGCTAAAGCAGGCATTTAATGCTAGAAAAAATTACGGCCTGTTACTAAGTAATAAAAACAGTCACACACTAAGTGTGCACAGTGCATAATTTACATGTTCAGAGGACAAAAATACTAGTACCTGTAAGACGGTCAGCAGTAGACAGTAGAATACGCAAATGTCTTCTTTGAGAGTATTTAAAAGTTACCAACATTTTTTCCGTGGAAAATACCTTACTTGGCATATAGAAGATTTCTTTAAATATATAGGCTCATATATATATACACATGCATATACATAAATAAATATATATAAATAAAAATTCACAGGGAGATCAACCCTATGCCTTTGAGTAACACCCAACAAAATACCACAAATTTCCTCTATGGAGGATCATGCTGCATGTTATACATATGTATTATAAACTTATTTGTAAGTTTACTGAGCTCTGTGAGAACAGGTTTGTAAGAGATGGGTTAACACTGGTATAGATTAAGAATTAAAGTGTTGAGATGACTAGGCCTTAGCATGTGTGTATGTCTTCACTAATAAAATTCACTCCTGATAAACTGGATGGGAGAAACAGGATCAGGCTGTCATCTTTCATGTTTGTGTGAATGCTGCTTGTGTTTAGGTGGGTGCCAGTAGAGGCACTGCTTTCTAAGCAGCATCAGTCTGCACAGTCCCCCAGGTGTGTGTCTTGAGAATATACGTTCAGCCTCACTACTGGCTGGACCTACAAGTGGGAACAGCAGCAGCATACTGTATCTATTGAACCAGGACAGGAGGAAACTCCTGGGTCTCTTAGACTACAGGATTCAGGTTCATGAATGAAAATATGCACGTGTGAAAGCTCCAGAACAAAAGACAAAAAACAGGTATAGAAAATATGCATGTGTGAAAGCTCCAGAAAAAAAGGCAAAAAACAGGTATAGAAGAATGGCATGGGTTGACAGCATAGATTTGGCAGGGCATAAAGATCTCAGCACATGCACATGAAGGTTCTGAGGACATCCAGGTTAGAAAACAAGAAACAACTTAAGACAAAAGCACAGCCTACATCCAAGAAAGGGGGAAAAAGGCTGAGAGTAGACTGCATTATTGCCTAATGACTCACAGAGGTGAGTCAGGAAGGAAAGATGAAAGATCACATTCATTCTCAGCTTTCAAAGGGTACTATTGTCACCAATCAAGAAGAACCCAGGAGACATGATAAGACCTCAATAACCAACATCCCTTATCTTCTGTGACCCCACGGTAAATCCTGGCCAGTCTATGTGGACACATGCATCTTAGTGCTAATAAGTATGTGAGTATAAAAAAAAAAAATTCACCCCTCCATATGGTCTGTCTTGAGCTTTGCTGTTATTTGTACATAGTTTACAATAAAAGAGGTTATTCATCCCCACTGTTACCAAAGACAGTATTACTCCTCTGATAGTTCTGAATCCTTCCAGCTCTACATTATAAACAAAACAACAAACTATGTGCTGAAATCAGAGGTGTTATCAGGAGCAACAGAAAGAAGAAATGAGCTAAAATGGTTTTGCTACAAAGGCATAAAAATCCAATGCATTTTTAAGGTGGAGATTTCAGGTCAGTCAGAAAAGTCAGGTAATGCTAATGTACTCCCTGTGCACCTCTGTGCTGATCACAGCTATTAAACAAATGTATTCATTCAGTTCCCAAAAACCACTGACAAGAGTATGACAGAAAGAAACAAAAAACACAAACCCCTCATCACACATGGTTGTTAATAATCTCTAGTCTAAAAGAGACAGCATAACTATCTCTATGCTGTTTCCAACTGACTAGCTGTCTGAAGGCTAAAACCACACTTGTAGACTTAGATGAAAAAGCTGCTAGCAATATAAACCAATTGTCTTTAATAACCATAAGTTTTTAGTTTTTTTCTTTCTTCAGAAGCCTTGTCACATTCTCAGAATAGCCAGGAGAGTGCTGAACAAATGAAGTAAATGTTCAACAATATATTTGCCTTTATTACTTAATCTGTAAGAATCTGAAATTCAGAAGTGACACTTTATAATGAAAATACAGGGGAACTTCAACTATAAGCATCATTTTGCATTCTATTTAGATTTAGCATCAAAATTTTTTCCCCTCTAGATAGCTACATATTAAAGGATGATCTATTAATTTTTAGTTCTTATATATTTGTTTTTATATATGCGCTTTATATATTTGTTTATATATATACACACATATTATATATGTTTTTATATATAAAACCAATATATATTGTTTACCATATTTCATATGTTTGTTTTAGATATATATATTTGTTAACTTTCATTTTCACTGGTATCAGTGTTTTGTGCTGCTTTAACATCTTAAACCTCTCATTTCTCTGGCCAGTTAATCCAGATTTATAGCTTTTCTGCATGCAATGTTTGCAAAGCACACAATTTACCAGATTTACTGGTAAATCTGACTGTCCTCTGGAATCAAATTGATTAACTAGAAGTGAATTGCTTAATATTGTCTTAGAACTGCAATGCAATAATAAACATCTGCAAAAGAATTTCAGTCAACAAAATCTGTTAACTGGAAGAGAAAAGCTAATTTCAGCCAGTTCTGCATTATAAATAATTTTACTAGTACTCTTTATGACTAATAAAATATTATATATAAAATATTATAATAAAGTTTTATGTTACGGGAACTCTTGTGATTACAGTCCTTAGTTCTTCACTGAAATACCTTGTTTATTTCAAAAGTTCCAATAGTAGGTAAGATAGTTGTAAAACTACACAAACAGTCCAACAAAGAGAAGTACTAACTTTTTCAGAGCGCATTCCAACTCGTTCTTTTCATTATCTGCTTCTTGGAGCTGTGAAAAAATTCTGACCAGGAACTCTTCAAAATTGGAAAGTAAATGAGGTTCGTCTTTTCTCAGCTGCAACCAAAGTTGCTTCACATCACTCTCACTGAAAGAAGAGATCATAAAGGATTCATTAAGAGAGAACATTCTCAGGCTGCAATAAATGTTCACAGCATCCTAGTGGATGGAGGCTTCAGGGCATCGCTAGTCAGAACACAAAGCTTATTAAAAACAAGGGCTACTTAAGCAGTGCCAGATTTGAAAAGGATGAGGTGGGTGGGAAATTATGGAAATTGCATTTATTCAAAAAAATGCATCATAAAGTTTGGCCATGCATGACTGCAGAGAATCACTGCAACTGCTTGTTTAGTGGGTACCTTGCCAGACAATTCATCTGAACAGGAATGGATAAGAAAGGAGACAGATGGGATACACTATATGTACCGTCCTGTCACTTCTATTAGAAGTAAAGAAGTTCCCATGAATCTGGGCAGGGTGGGGCAGTGGGAAAGCTAATCAAAAACACTTCCTCGTGAGAAACAAATGAGACTTGGTCTCCTAAGTTACTTAGACAAATTAAATTGCATTTGCACTGTCTTTTTTCATTTTCAACCCATTTTAATTCCACAGTGGGACTGCTACAAAAATCAGAACATGACATCTTGAAAATTTTGATGTAAAGGTTTACCAGGAGAATGTTTTGTTTCCAAATCTGTTCAGCAGATACTGAAAAAAAAAGTTCTACTGTGAATGGTAATGGGTTTTTTAATACTTTGCCAAAATTCTCCTGAACAACTTTTGTTTGTTTCTTCCTGATTCATTCTCTTCCATGTGCATTGTAAGTCTGAACCTAGCCAGCAGAGTGCTATATTTAAAGGACAAAACAAGGATAAGGATAGAAAAAGTGGGTGACAAAAATCTCTTCATAATGAAAGCCTTTCAGGATGACTGACAATCAACTCTTTCCTGTAACAGGCAGTCAGGAGAAAAGAAGCACTGATGAGCACTTTTATTTCATGGTAAGGATCACTGATGCATTTCTTAAACATTCCTACTCTCTGTCCAGATTCTCTCCCATTTTTGCCCCGTGCTTTTTTTGATCTATAACATTCATTGTGATTGACCAATGAATGTCAGGCCAACACACAAGAAGCTCCTAGAGCAGTTTTTGCAGTAGCATTATCAGAGCAATCACAACATGCAATTATGCATAAAGGGGAGAAAAAGCAGAAAAAGGGGAGAAAATGCTCTTTCTTATGGTTAACTGGTACACTTTAAACACAGCCCTTGCCAAAAAAGCAGTCACCATGCACTGTTTGACTGAAAATCAGTGGCATCTGTGGATATAACTATCTATGTTCAAAACCCATGGTGCATCAGTGGGTTAATGGTACAGCTTTCATATGGCACAAGCACATGTTTCATATGCCTGCAGTAACATAGCTTTGCTCTTGGAAATTTTGGTTGAATGGCATTTTATCACCTCTGACAACCAAGAAAATTAATTTTTAAAGAATCACTGTGTTACTGAGCAGCCTTGGTTCCTGTCATTCACCTTGGATTCCGTTAAAATCAAACCCAGAGCTGAATCATAAAAGATTATACAATCTATTACTATTGCTGTGAAGACTCACTCATCCAAAACCTTTTTGGCGCCAAGCCGATCCATCAGATTTGAGAACTGGAATTCTTCATCCTCATCATCACTCATGGTCTCTTTGCATTTAAGTGGGCAGGCTGTTTCACCTTCTAATTGCTGCATCATCTCATTATTCAAAGCAATCTGCCCCAAAAGAAACTGGCCTAAGAATTAGAAATTACACACATTAGCATTTTCAGAACTTACTATAAGAAGCAGTGTCATTGAAGAGCAACATACTAAAGATCAAATTTTACAGTAAATATAATTTGTGAGGGAAACACCTACAGTTCTTTACAAGAAAAGGGAGTATAATGAAACAACAAAAGGACGAGGCATGGCAAGAGGATCCCTGAGTTCTATGCCTGACTTTGTCCCCAGCCTAATGTCTAACCTTCAGTAAATCACTCACCTCAAAATTCACAAACATACTGAAAAAATTCAGACCTCCATGAACAAAAGACAAAACTGCAGCAACAAGCACTTTATAAATGTTGTGGCCTTATTTCTTGATATGCTTAAACAGAAGTTAGAAATCTAAAATAACCACAGCATTGGTACTGATAAAATGTACCTCCTATTTTAACATTCCTTTTAGCACACGAGCAAAGGCACACCTCAAATTCCTGTATAAACTGCATATAGAAAGCTACACTTTATTAACGTATTTCCCTCCATTTGACTCACGTGCATTTTAATTCCTCTAAACCTGACGCCTACAGCAGTTTCTTCCATCTGTTCGGGTTATTTCTATTAATAACAGAAAGATTGGATCATGGAGACGTGATGGGATGGCTCCCATGACTGGAGTGTTGCAATGGAGGTGTTGCCTCAAGTCTTCAAAAGACTGATTAACAATTAAGAAGGCAGTGATAGTTTAAAGAAAAAAAACCTAAAACATGAGAAGTGTGGTATGTTTGCTATTCAAGGACTGTTTAGATTATGTGTACTCAAGGTAAAGCTTATCTAGTTTTAAGATTCTGCTTACAATAGAGGATGCTTGAAGAGTCACAGACTTCCTAATTAAGGACATACATCCTCTTTCCGCATTCAGAAGGGGTATTCTTCCCCTAACGACCACCGAAGACCGCCAGAGACCACCGCACAGGCGTAGAAGACTGGGATGATTGCTCAAGAGAACAACATGTCATCCTTGCTCAACATAATGAATATGCAACAGTTAGGCGGAAGATATGCATTAGATAGGCATGGTGTTTTAACTGTAGTGTGTAAGTATGGATTGAAAACCGCAGCAGGTGTGCTTGATTTGTGGAAATCTTCCACCTTGCACCCTGCGCAGAATAAAGCAATGTCTCCTCTCTAAACATACTTTGTGTGTTTCAGGAGTTACTTTCTGATCAGGTAACAGAAGGATACAGGCTCTTTAGGAAGGACAGGAATGGAGGACGAGGAGGGGGAGTTGCCCTTTATGTGAGAGAGCAGCTGGAATGCATGGGGCTGTATGTGAGGACAGAAAAGGAGCTGATGGAGAGCTTATGGGTTAGGATTAAAGAGAGAACAGGCAAAGGGCACAGTATAGTGGGTGTCTGCTACAGGCCACCTGACCAGAAGAACAAGTGGGTAAGGCCTTCTACAGACAGATAAGAACAGCCTCACATTCGCAGGCCCTGGTCCTCATGGGGAACTTCAACCACCCTGATATCTGTTGGAGGGACAACACAGCAGGACATAAGCAAACCAGGAGGTTCCTGGAGTTCATTGATGATAACTTCCCCCTCCAAGGGACAGAAGAGCCAATGGAGAGGTGCTCTGCTGGACCTCATACCCACCAACAAGTAAGGTCTTGTTGGGAATGTGAAAGTCAAAAGAAGCCTTGGCTGCATTGACCATGAGATGATAGAGTTCAGGATCTGGAGGGCAGGGAGGAGGGTGAAAAGCAAGCTCGCAACCCTGGACTTCAGGAGAGCAGACTTTGGCCTCTTCAAAGATCTGCTTGGAAGAGTCCCTTGGGATAAGGCCCTAGAGGGAAGAGGGGCCCAAGAAAGCTGGTTAATATTTAAGGATCACCTCCTCCAAGTTCAAGAGAGCTCCATCCCAATGAATAAGAAGCCAGGCAAAAATGCCAAGAGGCCTGCATGGATGAACAAGGAGCTCCTGGCCAAATTCAGACACAAAAAGAAAGCACACAGAGGGCGGAAGCAAGGACTGGTAACCTGGGAGGGACACAGAAACATTGTCTGGGCATGCAGAGATGAAGTTAGGAAAGCTAAACACCAAACAGAATTGCACCTGGACAAGGATGTTAAGAAAAAAAAAAAAAAAGGCTTCTCTAAGTACTTAGGAGACAAAAGGAAGACTAGGGAAAATGCGTCCCTCAGCGAGATGAGGGACTTGCATACACAGGACATTGAAAAGGCAAAAGTACTGAATGCCTGCTTTGCCTCAGTCTTTACTAGCAAGACTGGCCTTCAGGAATCCCGAGTCCCAGAGATCAGAAAGGCTGGAGCAAGGAAGATGTACACTTGGTGGAAGAGGATCAGTCAGGTCAGGGAATACTTAAGTAAACCGGACATATATAAGTCTGTGGGCCCTGACGGGAGGCACCCAGGAGTGCTCAGAGAGGTGGCAGATGTCACTGTGAGGCCACTCTTGATAATCTTAGATTGATCATGGTGACTGGGAGAAGTGCCTGAAGACTGGAGGAAAACAAATGTCACTCCAATCTTCAAGAAGGGCGAGAAAGAGGACCCAGGGAATCACAGGCTACTCAGCCTAACCTTGATCCCTGGGAAGGTGGTGGAGCACCTAATCCTGGAAACCATTTCCAGACACGTTAAGGATGAGAAAATCATCAGGAGTAGTCAGCACGGATTCACCAAGGGGAAGTCATGCTTGACCAAACTGATAAACTTCTATGATGAAATGACTGGCCTGGTAGATGAGGGGAGAGCTGTGGATATTGTCTACGTGGACTTGAGTAAGGCCTCCAACAAGATCCTTATAGAGAAGCTGTTGATGTACAGGCTGGATGAGCATTCAGTGAGGTGGACTGAAAAGTGGCTGAATGGCTGGGCTCAGAGGGTGGTGATCAGTAGTGCAAAGTCTAGTTGGAGGCCGGTGACTAGCATGTACCCTAGGGATCAATACTGGATCCAGTCCGATTTAACATCTTCATTAACGACGTGGATAATGGGGCAGAGTGCACCCTCAGCAAGTTTGCAGATGACACCAAAATGGGAGGAGTGGCTGATACACCAGAAGGTTGTGCGGCCATCCAGAGGGACCTCAACAGTCTGGAGAAATGGGCTGACAGGAACCTCATGAAGTTCAATAAGGCGAAGTGCAAAGTCCTGCACCTGGGGAGGAACAACCCCATGCACCAGTACCTGCTGGGAGCCACCCGGCTGGAAAGCAGCTTGGCAGAAAAGGAGCTGGGTATCCTGGTGGCCACCAGGTTGAACAGGACCCAGCAATGTGCCCTTGCTGCAAAGGCGGCTGACGGTATCCTCAGCTGCATTAGACAGAGTATTGGCAGCAGGTTGAGGAAAGTGATCCTTCCCTTTATTCAGCACTGGGGAGGCCACGCCTGGAGTTCTGTGTCCAGTTCTGGGCTTCCCAGTACAAGAGAGACATGGACATACTGGAGAGGGTCCAACAAAGGGCCAAGAAGATGATTAAGGGACTGGAGTATTTCTCATGTGAGGAAAGGCTGAGAGAGCTGGGAATGTTTAGCCTAGAGATGAGAAGGCTCAGGGATATAATCAATGTATATAAATACCTGAAGGGAGAGTGCAAAGAGGATGGAGCCAGGCTCTTTTCTGTGGTGGTGCCCAGTGACAGGACAAGAGGCAATGGGCACAGACAGAAACACAGGAGGTTCCATCTGAACACCGGGAAACACTTTTTTACTGTGAGGACGACTGAGCACTGGCACAGGTTGCCCAGGGAGGTTGCGGAGTCTCCCTCCCTGGAGAAACTCAAAAGCCATCTGGACGTAGCCCTGAGCAACTGGCCTGAGGTGTCCCTGCTTGAGCAGGGGGGTTGGACCAGATCACCTCCAGAGGTCCCTTCCAACCTCAACCATTTTGTGATGCTGACATTCCTGGCTATTGACACCCCATCATAGTCATGAAAGACTGTAAGGAAAGTCATGAGACTTTCTCAACAATTTTTCACTAGCCAACAACACGTGATGTTACCTTGTATTTGCTCTAGTAAGTGCTGAGAACACTATAGAAGAACTGATTATAAGAAATAACCATGGATTGACAAATGAGTTGATTCAGTTTAAATTAAACATGAGGCTAAGCAAGAATAGGTGTTACTGAAGTCAACTGGTCTGAAGGGTTCAAGTAAATTAACAAACAGGTGAAGCTTGAAACTATCTTAGAATCAAAAGTGCAAAACTATCTGAACTCATATCTCAAAGTGGGAGGGTGTGGAGGGGACATGTATGTAGAAAAGATCTGACTGCATCTGATCTGGCTTCAGATCTGACTGTATCAATATTGACCTCAAAAAAGAGGTAAGCTGAGGTCCTACAATGAATACAATGAAAAAAAAAAGAAAGATACAACTTGGAGATAAAAAGGATATATATATATACAGACAAGAGACCCCAAAACATTGTGACCTGCAAAAAATACTAAACCAAACAGCTACAAGGCTTTTTAGCTACATCCATAAAAAGAAACGAAGAAAGAAGTACAGTAGCTATACAGTGAGGATGCACAAGTGAAATTGCCACATGAACAATCAATGCACCTGTGCTCAGTTGGTGAAGACCAGATACATTCCATCAAATTCTAAATGTGCCAGCTATTATATTTGAACATTTGCAAGTCAGAATTTTTAAGGAATCTAGGCAAAAGGGGTATTGTGATTTTCTGCAGAGGATCTTTGGTTATATTCTAAATTCTAGTACAGAGGCTACCATCGACCCAAGGAAACAGAAATACTGGTGTGGTTTTGTGGTTTTATGAACTCTATCTTGCATTTTTTCTCATAGCACCCAGCAGAGTATGTTGAAAACAGAGACAATAGATTATGTTGCAAAAACAGGTTATAGTAAATTTCAGATTTGCTACCGTTTAGAAATATGAACAGGATTCTCCCATGGTAATTGGTGCAGTACAAGTTTTATCCAGACACTACTCTGCTTTCTCCATTCTCTAGTTTTCTAAAGCAGCCTTTATCTTGTATAGCTTCTGCTTCTACTAGGAATGCCAACATCATCACCAAATGTACACAGCCAAATGTATGATTACGTAGCCTGGATCCCTAGAAAATACCTGTCAATCCTGTGTAGCAGGTTAAAACGTAGCATGCTTTACACTGTCTATCCTTATGTTTTATGTGAATCCTACACATAGGTGCCATAGAAGGCAGGACCCTGTCTGTGGCAGCCTGTGTAGCCTGCTGTGCCCATGTCCTTTGTGTGCCTGTGTGTGTGCACGTGTGGGTGTCTCTGGAGTACACGTTTAATTTCACTGCCAGTTGAACCTGCAAACAGGAAAGCAGCGGCCACATCCATCTGGGTCTCTGGACTGGGCTCTAGCAGCTGGGCAGGAGGAATTCCCAGGCTCTGGAGCTGCTGGAGATGACAGTCACTTACAACCTCCCTTAACACAAAATTTTGGTTTTGCAGGGACTACTTATGAAAATAATCTTCATTTAACTAAGAAACATGTATAATTTACTTATGAAAACTAAAGCAATAATACATTATTTCATTTTTCAATAACGGCAATTTGCAGATTAAAGCACACTCTTTATTAAGATACTTGATCTAGCTCTAAAATGGGAGAGGTGGGACATGAGAGAATTAAAATTTCAAATGATTGACAATTTGCAAACAAAAATGAAGATCCTATTTGCTGGGCCTATACATAGTGTTTAAATGGAGATTTAACGTTACAATTCACACAGAGAAGAGATTCCATTTTCTAGAGAAAATGCTTAAACCTGATGCTTATAGTCAGCAGAGCTAAAATTTAATTACAAAATTGATTCTGCGTAAACAACCAAACACAGCCTCACTAACATTGTCATCTTATCTGGAACCTCATGGCTGGGAAGAAGACAACGCTTTCACAAACACAGAGAACATGACAGTAAGAGCGCAAAGCAGGCAGTTACAAAGAACTTATCAGCTCCCATCATGCAGTAATAATAACTGCCTCATCCTGTTTTGTTTTGAAATGAAGTAACATCACTTGAAGAATTAATTTGTTGTAGAAAACATTCCCACAGCTATAACGATAGTGGTTATTAACACATTTTCAACATTGTCTTACGTTAATCTTAGAGATAATTATCTCTCAGGTCTTATGACCTGTTACAAAATAAAACACAATATTTTTTTTTCCCCTCAAGGGAAATTTTCCAAAATTTGTTCATAGATGTACTCCACGGCTTAAAACGGGTGTAATTCAGATGGTTACATCATATGTCTCATATTGTGCCATGGCTTGCCATCGTACACAGGAGAGAAAGACCCTGGAGCCCTTTGTCTATTTATAGACATAATTTGACCACTTCTTCATCTGTGACTTATATCTGCTATATCTAGGGAATAGTCTGGCTCCCCGTGTGCATCGTTAAGTGTACTGTTAAGATAAAATGCTGCTTTATTGATGTGGAGAGTATAGAATATGAATAAAGCTCTATACAGGAGACATGCTTTCCAAACTCACTGAAGCCTGTGGTGAACTCTTTTGGGGTAAGTGAGCCGTTGCCATCAGCATCCAATGTAACAAAAACTTTTTCAAGCTCTTCCAGGCTAAGAGGTAACTCAGGATGCAGTCTCTGGAATGACAAAACATACAGCAACTTTACCCACTACTACAGAATGAAAGGAAGACTAGATCCTACAGAACATCCTAATACAGAAGGATAGGTCCTTTTGTTTACCAGAGTGAAAATTCAAATACATCACAGAGTAAAACAACATCAGCTGAGGGAGATTTGCTTTTCTGACCTCATTATTTGCCTTCATGAATCCTTTACGACAAAGCAGTGAGAACAATCTCCTTGTGACACAGATTCCAATCACACAGGGAAAAGGTATAACTTGAGGTGGAGTCTCAGCATCCTGGTGAAATGGCCTGATTATATTGGTGAAATGCCTTATCATGCAGCTGGACAAACTTAGCAGCAGAATGCTAGTTCCTTCCACGTCTTGAGATCAAGCAAGAGACTCTCTAAACAAGACCATTATAAGAGGGTATACTGCCCTAATTAAAGCTGCTTTAAAATGTGTAAGTAAATAAATAAATAAAACAAAGCTAAGAAGGCTGCATGGTCCAAGGAGCAAACCTGCTGCTCCTGTAATGAGTTAAATGTAGTTCATGACTGTCTACTTCTGAAATGCAGTATGCTTACACCAAAAAAGACAAAACTTCATGAAACCAGCTCCACAAAATCACTTATTTTTTCCTGAGAATCTAAAGACAGGCATAAAAGAAAAAAAAAAAATTTCTTTAAATCTGGCCCTGATGGTTTTACTGTAATTCTTTTACTCTGCTAAATAAAAAGATGGAGGTCAAATAGCTAAGAGCAAGATCTGAGCCCAATTCTGCCACACACATTAAACCAAAACATTTCGCAACACTAATTCTCGTTATTCATGATAACCTCAAGGCCCAAAGTGCAAAGCTGTGGTTTCACGTCTCAGGTGGAATTTGCTTTCTTGCAATATCAGAAAACCTCTTGTTTGTTTGAAAGTTGAGCACATTTGATATTTTGAAATGGAATGAAAAATTCCAAACAACCAGTATTAACATAATCTCAAAATAAACAATATGATATCATCAGGGAGGACTAAACCTTTAATATAATTACTGTATTATAGACACATCAGAAAACTTTGTTCACAAGATCTGTTCCACTGAAGTTAATTGGATTTTAGATACTCGGTGTTTTTTAGATACTCAGCACTCCCTGTTGAAAATCACGCCTCATATCACATGACTAAAGATTAAAAAGCTTAACGTTAGCATCTTGTATTTGAAGCAATGGTTCATTAATGGTAAGTAGTACTGAACTAACAGCAGGACGCAAAAGTGATCAACGCTTGGTACCTTTTAAGGAAAAAAACTGATTTACTTTATTGATTTATATCCTTGCTACAGGGAGTGAACATCGTGAAAAGTGCAAAGTCAACTATACTGATTTCAAACTCACATTCGCAAAACAGGGATTCTAGTTAACTAGTCATTCTAATCAAGCATAATGAATAACTGTAAGAGTATGCGTCTCAGGTACAGTTGTTCAGTATAACACACCATTATTTCGTATATTAATAAAATAATGGGTACCAAATCCATTAGAAAACACTGCAGATTACTGTCACTGGTGTCCACATAAATCTCTATTAATCCACTACTGAATTACAAGGGAGATGGGACAATGAGAAAGCTATCACTGGCTTCAAAGAATCAGGGTTTCTGAATCACTGGAATTAATGTAAAAGACTTCCGTTCATAATTTTTATTCACTGTCACTAAATTACTGTAAAGTCAAATGGAGGAGATGGGTCTCACGCCAGTTTTTTTGTCAATGGAACTGCACTGATTTCAGCTGAATTACTCTTGATTTCCTACAGTGTTGAGTGGAATAAGGATAATCCAGTATCTTCAAAAGGTCTGTATTTGTAATATAAAGAAACATCTCAAGTGTTCTGAGCACCCTTATTTCTGTATTTAAATAGACACTTAGATACATACTGACATTGTCAAATATGGTAAACAAATACTCATGGTGAAATAGAAGAAATGTACTTTATCTGTTCTTTGCAACCCTTTTGCTACTGCATTTTTTGCAACATTTGTTTTAGAACCTGAAGTATAAATTTATCAGCACTCTAAGCATAAAACCTAGAATAAAAGAGAAATAAATGTTTTTACGTTCCTTGCAAAAACAGATATTAAAACCTTTTATATACACATACATACATATACATATATGGGTCTTCCACTAGGTGAAAATATATGGCATTCACTTTTTGGAAAGACAATAAAATTATAATCCATGAAATTCTCTATGGGTCTGGATTTACCAAAATTACCACTAACAACATATTTGTTTGCATTCAGTTACTTCAATGAGATAATGTATATTGGTAAAGCCTGCAGCAGAGCAAGCATCTGCACTCCCATCTTTTTTCCACTTCGCAGAATTAGCACGGGTCATCACAACACTCACCAACACACAACTGTGCAGAAAGTTCTTGAGTTAGTAACCTGAGCAGTTTACTATGAGGTTTTTGCTTTTCCAATGTAGGTAGTTAAGTGTTTCGCTTGCATTTTCCTATGTACAGACATATCTTTGTTTCTGAGAATATGGAAGGTTTCTAAATTTTGTATTAGATGCCTCCGTTGGTAGTTTGCACTGAATTTATTTTGCTACCGCTTCCCAATTCTATTTCTTCCATAATTACTGAAGTTCAAATGGATTAACACAATGAAATTATGCTTTGCACGTCAAGCATGAGTACATTCCCGTTTTCTGCCACATACTGGTTCAAATCATCTTATCATTTCTGCAATATGCACCCAATCCCATTTTCAAAAGATTTTGTTATACAGCTGCTTTTTTTCCATCAACATTTTCAGCAGATCTGATTTTGGCTCCTCAAACAATTGAAGAACAATTTGGTAAGATTATTGTGAACACTGAATAATGCTAAAATACTGTTCCTCTATACTTCCTACATATATATGTGATCCAGCTGAGAGTTCACCATTGTCTGGCAGGTGAAACCAGACTGAAAGACTTTATTTATATAACTCTGCTGAAAAAACAGAAAGATAAAATTGGTGGACTGAATACACTCATGATACTGTGGCAAATTGCAAAGTAATGAATTTACTGTTGTTTCAAATCTCTCAACGAGAACGGAATTAAATTCCTGGGGCACTTTTTTAAACTTCACTTATTTTGATTTTCCACTTTTTTGTTTCTTTGTCTGGAAAACAAATGCAAGCATTATGTAAGACTTCAAAGAAAGTATTTCAAAATCCTACATATCTCTTTAAAGTTATCAGGAGGGTGTTACAATTTTTAACTCTAAATTAATCCGTCTCAACTCATTAAGGGTGTTAGGAGCTTCTCTCATTGTGCATTTCACACAGCCAATTTTGTTTTACCTGCATGTCTTGACGAGTGATGAAGCCTTTGCCTTCCAGATCACAAATCTGAAAGAACTCACGTGCTTTTCCCAACACAGTTAGTCCTGGGTCTTGTTCTCCAGTCCTACTCCTCTCTGCCTCTCCTGGTGGCACAGGACTGGCACAGTCTCCTTGTATTCTGTCCATTGTCACAATCTCAGCACAGGAATATTTTGGGATGCTGCTATCCCATTTACTCATAAATTCTGATCTGAAACCTGTGCATGGAAGGTAAGGAAAAGAGCAAATCAGACCCTCTTAATGATGCTTTCCACAATCTCTTAGCAACCATCTCTTTAATTAGGCACTAAAGCTTAGAAGAAGAAAAAGGTTTTTGAAAATGCCTACCCTTGATGGGCTGCACTAAAGACGCTGCAAATGGGACGATGAACAAGGAGCAGGGAGTCTGAGAGAAGAAGACAAAACTAGCTCTGAAAAGGAATCTCAAAGCAAAATCAGCCAGTTTAACAAGAAATACAGACAATCAATTAACGTGAAGAAGAAAACACAAGAAATACGGGTAAAGGAAAATATAATTTAAAGTCACTACAAGTATTCAACTGGTATCCTTTTGACTGATCATCTGTATTGGTTTTGTGTGGCAAGGTTTTGGTAGCGGGTGGGGTTACAGGGGTGGCTTCTGTAAGAAGCTGCTGGAAGCTTCCCCTGTGTTCGACAGAGCCCATACCAGCCGGCTCTAGACAGACCCGCCGCCGGCCAAGGCCGAGCCAATCAGCGATAGTGGTAACGCCTCTGTGATAACATTTTTAAGAAGGAAAAAAAGTTGGGACGGCGGTATTCGGCAGCCGGAGAGAGGAGTGAGAACATGTAAGAGAAACAACCCTGCGGACACCAAGGTCAGTGAAGAAGGAGGGGGAGGAGATGCTCCAGGCGCCGGAGCAGAGATTCCCCTGCAGCCCGTGGTGAAGACCATGGTGAGGCAGGCTGTCCCCCTGCAGTCCATGGAGGTCCATGGTGGAGCAGATATCCACCTGCAGCCCGTGGAGGACCCCACGCCGGAGCAGGTGGGTTCCCGAAGGAGGCTGTGACCCCGTGGGAACCCCGCGCTGGAGCAGGCTCCTGGCAGGACCTGCGGATCTGTGGAGAGAGGAGCCCACGGAGCAGGTTTTCTGGCAGGACTTGTGACCCCGTGGGGGGCTCACGCTGGAGCAGTCTGTGCCTGAAGGACTGCACACCGTGGAAAGGACCCATGCTGGAGCAGTTCGTGAAGAACTGCAGCCCGTGGGAAGGACCCACGTTGGAGAAGTTCGTGGAGGACTGTCTCCCGTGGGTGGGACCCCACGCTGGAGCAGGGGAAGAGTGTGATGAGTCCTCCCCCTGAGGAGGATGAAGCGGCAGAAAATAACGTGTGATGAACTGACCGTAAACCCCATCCCCGTCCCCCTGTGCCGCTGGGGGGGTGGTAGAGAATCCGGGAGTGAAGTTGTGCCCGGGAAGAAGGGAGGGGTGGAGGGAAGGTGTTCTGAGATTTGGTTTTATTTCTCATTACCCTACTCCGGTTGATTTGTAATAAATCAAGTTAATTTTTCCCCAAACTGAGTCTGTTTTGCCCGTGACGGTAATTGGTGAGTGATCTCTCCTATCCTTATCTCGACCCACAAGCTCTTTGTTCTATTTTCTCTCCCCTGTCCAGTTGAGAAGGAAGGGGAGTGATAGAACAGCTCTGGTGGGCACCTGGCATCCAGCCAGGGTTAACCCATCACATCATCTTAACACCACATATTACAATTTGCATCCAGTGCTTTGGAATACAGTTCATATGATGGCTATAGAATGGAAGGTAATTGATGACTGATGGAACATGATGGATCATGGTGTTTAAATCAATTAAGTAAAATTAAGAGAAGATAACTGATTATGGAATTCTGAAACATTTCCTTAGATTAATCCTTATTACTTAGGGCTTTGACTTTCACCTGTGAAGGAGAACTAATTGCTAGTGAACTTGGTGGGAAGACTTCGTAAGTTAATCACATTCTAAAGAGCCTCTGTGAAAATTTGCATTATAGCCCCTGCATGAAAATATTTGTATATATTCATGTTTGGGTATAATTTGATCTTAAATCCATTCTAGGAGGTCAGATGTAAATAGTTTTCCCTCTCCAAACGTGTACAATTGTGCAACACACAGCTATCAATACAAAAGGAGCAGGCTTTCCCAAAAGCCTATGGGCTCAAAGGCACTATTGACTAATCATGGGTTATCATGCCTCACCTGATGTTTGTAAGACTCCCTGTATGATCTTAAGTCATTATCATGTGGGTAAACCAAGTAGAGAAACAGTCTATTTCACTGAGGTACTGTGTATTTGTGACAGGCTAAGAACATGTGTAGAGTTACCAGGGCTCAGATGACATGCAACAACTTGACTTTGTATCTGTTTTTCTAAATAGGCCTACCTGAAGTAGCCACAGATTTGTCTGATAGTTTTTAACAGAGTGAAGTACTTTGAGAGGCATTTGACTATTATAAAGGAACATGGCCAGATTCTGATCCAGCATGACCGGCACAATCTGGAACAACTCCAACAGAGGCCAGCGAGAGTTATTTCAATCTGAAATGTATGTTGTCTTCAGAGTACAAGCTTTGGCATTGCATGGATGTGAAGGTAGAATCCAAGGAAACAAAAACTTTAGCTCGTCTACTCAAGTTCTTAAGGAGAAAAGGCTCTGGTCACATAGACATTGTAACTCAGCCAGAGTCTGCTTTATTCTATGCTTAAGTTCAAACCTGGCAGTGCTTTATACCTCTTAAATCACAGCATCTTTCAAGAACTTCTTAGATGTACAGTTTGTCACACTTGCAGCTTGCAGTAGCTTTCCATGACAAAGTGGTTTATTTCTCTAGTAGCTATGGGCCAGCCTGTTGAACTTCCCATGTTGCATGTAAGTATAAAAGCACTGTAAACAGGCCATTGACTTCAAACCAAACTAGGACTTTGATGAGCAAATCACCCAGCCCCTCTCTGAAACCATGTGGCAAAAATCTGCAAACATAGGTAAATTTTCCTCTCTCTCCCTCGCTCTCTCTCCCAACTGCGATCATCCCAGGACTGTTGTTCAAATAGTCTCCAAAGCTGAAATAATTTTGGCTTAATGACCAAAGAACTTAGCTGTCAAAATCCTTCCTAAAGCAGAGTTACAAGCAGCAGCAGAAAAAACATTCTGAGAGAAGGCAAAGGATGGCTACACCCAATACCATCCCACTTTAGGAAACTCCTTCTCAGAACGGGTCTTACTTCAGTTTTAACATGTGGCAGTCAAGGGTGCTTTATAAACCCTGAGAGCAGCTATTTGAACCGAGCCGCTGCCCCTCCGCCAGCACACAGCATGCAGGCACCGGCACCCCTCGCTGCCCGCTGCGGCGGGTAAGCCCCTCTGCTGGGGCTCACTGCGCTCCGCACCCCAAAAGGCACCGAAGCCTGCCGGAGCACCCATGCCAGCAGCCAAGCAGGCCCTGGAAAATGAACAAGGCTAGGAAATGCTGTCACAGGGAATATAGGTCAGACGTAACAAGGGGCATTTGGCTATGACAGCTGCCTGAACAGCTATAGTCTTTCTCTTAGGAGGAATATTTCTAGCTCAGAAAGTCTGACCAAGCATCAGTAGCTGGGAAGATACACGAAGGAAAAGATCACTCCATAACTGCCCTGTTCCTTAATCACTTTCCTGAGGTTTCCAATATTAGACAGTCTCAAAAACAGTGTATGAGCTAGATGAATCTTTGCCCTGACTCTATATAGCCACCTGCAAGTGGATCAGATGGAAATGCCACTGCAAGCCACATTCAGACTACAGTGGTATAATAGTTTGGGTGAGATTCTCCTTTCATACTGCTTTTACACACCTAAATTTCACTTACTTCCATACAGCTTGTTCTTGACTGACACCAGTGTATGAGGTAATCAAAATCAGGCCATCAGTTTCAACTTTGCTGTGACAGTAACTTAAAAGCAGGTTTAAGAATACCAAAAATCAGTGGGACAAGTGCAGCCTGAAGATGGTCTTGACAAGATCTGACCCAGACTCTGACCCAGACTCCTAGTGTATTGGATATAATAGATTCTTTTTTCTTTTTCACTTCTCAACAATTTCTCAAAAGCCCACAGCTGCAGGAACAGGCCAAGCTAATCACGATAGTAAGTGCTGCTAGAGCCTGTGGTCTCTGCACAGTTCATTAGCCTTCCTTAAGAAAAAGAAAAAAGAAAAACTGTGCAAGCAATAGATAGCCAATTGCATGGGAAAGAACAGAAATATGAAAACAGATTAAAAACGGTGGAGCAAAAAGGCACTATATGCAGTTTGATAAAGCTGTTTACATTTAGCAAACAGTACAGATACAATTCAGAAAACGTCACCATGCTTTCTTTCTAAATACTTCCATACCACACAATGAAGTCATGTGTGCATCACAGGAGCCTCACCTTCCTACAAGTTGCCCCACCTTTCATACACATCATAAAAACCTGCTACACAGCAAGCATCTTGAATACAGCAGAAAATTAAATTAGAGCATACACTAGAATTCTTAATTCTTATGGCAGCTTCCAAAGCTGGTACAGTTCATCATAATTCCTAGAGTGTCCTGACACTTTGCAACTGCTGGTAATAACGCGAAAGATTAGAACTGCAATTTACGCCACGTTACTGGATCAGCAACGTAATTATTCCAAGGCTAGTTTTAAATAACATAGGCAGTTCCATTCACTCATCCATCTCCTTCAGAAACCAAATGGCTTACAAATGCAAAAGACTACTCTATTCTATCAAGACCTTTGATTTCCATTCTTTTAGCTACAAACACTTCACTATGCAAAATAGGTCGTATCATGAGCCAATGCAAACAAGCATAGCTCCAAATAATACTAAACAAGGATGTGGCTTTATGAGGTTTTACAGATGATTAATCACGAGGTATTTTTGGACCGGTCTGCAAAAGGCAGGTCACTGTTAGTATTTCAAATGACATTGTCATCATGATTTTCCAGTCAGGTGTACTGTAAATCACCAAATTCTAGAGATGCAGAGCACTGTTTATGCACAGATTTCATAAGTTGTGCCTTGTGACAACCCCATTCTCCCTAATTGTGGTAGTTAAAAACTTACAGAGCTGTTTTACCTGCATTCATGTCTCCAAGTTTCTAGTTTTCAGTAAAATATTTTTTTTTAGCATCTGTCTATAGGTACAAACTTTCTGCAGCACAATTCAAAACATGAATCATCAGCAGAAAAATGTAGTAAGCTTACTTACTACTGAGGTCACCATGGATTTATACAAAATACTCTCATAAGAGATAGCATTTATGTTTTACAAACGCTGGCAAATAAAAATTAGATTGCATACTTTTGCTACAAGAAATACATTTTCCTACAACCAAATTATCATTATTAAAATAACCTGCAGCTGTTCTGTAGTATGCCTGACACATGAACAGGGACCTCTTCAGAACTTACTTGGTGTCAGAGTTAGTTAATTACGCTGAAAAGGTTCTAAAGCTGCTAAAATATACCACCACAATTATTTTAAGTTGGCACAAGCCTGGTGGAAGAAGTCATTCTGTTCCCCATTACTGTGCCCTGCCCTTGGACAAGTGTTCATCCAATTAGACAGTGAACCCTGTTGTAGAATCCTTTCCATTTGATCTGGACAGTTATAGTTTATTTAGATCAATTAAGGCCAAGTGGCCCACCATGGAAACACGTCAAAGAAAAATCAAGAATCAAAAAAAGCAGCACCTATAGAGAAGGACAAAAGAATGGGACTGCTAAGATGAAAGAGAGCACAATAACCATCTTCGAGTACGTGCAAGTTTGCTAGAAACAGGACTGGAGAAAAATACTCCCTACACATGTAACGCAATACACAAGAAGCAACGCTCTTGTGCTGCAACATGGCAGACAAGCTAGATGTGAAATACCATCCAATGATAAAGAAAGTAGAGCACCGAACCACTGACTGCAAAGGTAGCGCAACTGCCATCATGGAAGAACAGACCAAACAAATCCGCAAATAATGGCATAGGGTATCATTCCTTGAAACAGATGAATAGATCAGTGGACCTCAATGTTACTTTCAGACATTTTGTAAAGACTTTATGACCGTTCAAGGTAAAACTTCAGGTCTTACTCTTAAAACAACTAGGAGAGACACAAAGTTGTGCATCCCCCCCAAAAATGCATATTTTTTTCCTCTACTATGACTAAGACAATTACCCTGTAAGTCCTCATGGAAGCATTGTAAAGCCTGACCTAAGCATATGAACACCTGGACTGAACTAGGTGAAAAATGGGACCTTCATTCCTCCAATTTTGACTTTTCAAGTACAAACACGCAAGTCTCGTGCTTTTGCTTCAGAAAGGCATTGAAATTTGTCATAAAAGCCTCTTCTCTTCCACACAGCCTGAATTCACTGGCTAGGTAACATCTCTCATGATGCACGCGATCTCTCATGATTCCTCATCTTAGGAGCTAGTGCACCACAGGGTGGGTGCGGAGAGCTTAACCGTGGAGGGATGGATCCAAGGCAGGCTGGAGTTCCTATGAGGGACTACAACAGGATAGCCTGAAAGGCACGTGTCATGAAAATAATTTCGGGGGAGCAGCAAAGGCAGACAACAAGGAATCCTGCACCCACTGGCCTAAAAAAGGAAAACTTTGAATTATGTAGAAATTCCTTTCCTGTGAGTAAATTTGTGGGGGAGAACCAAATTCTGTTTACAATCAGTCTTAATAGAAACTCTCCAACCAGCCCTGACTGTAGCTTTTAAAGATGAAGGGAACCATTAGGATCATCTACTTTGATATTCTGCATAATGAAAGCTCAAAGCCTCATTTATACCACAACAAATTTTTAGATCTCCATAAAATTACCCCCAATTTATTTCAAGGTAAGGGAGATGAGCAGAATCAAGGAGGGAAAAGACCTGGGAGAAGATGTTGTTGGTTATACATACATCGTAACCATATAAATGAAACTCCTCATTTTCGGAAGATGACTAGCTAAGAAAAAAAACATACCTAAAACTAAAGAAGGAAAAAAAAACCAGGTCATGTATCAGAAGCACAGTCTCCACAATATTAACTGGGAAACAGGAGAAAAACAGAAAAGATGTTTGAAGTGACAGCATTAACGATTCCAAAACAGGCTACCAAAGACTTTGGAGAGGCACCGCTCACTCCCTACTTGGCATTTGTCCCTAGATGAATCCACAAATCCAGATGTTGGAAAAAACCCCTAAACTATGTCACTTCTGTGCACAATGATGCAGGATCCCAACTCTCTGACTGGTGATCATGTCCTCACTGACCTTTTCTATTTTTAACATCTCCATCCAAGCAAGTAATTTTCACTGGGTTTGTAAGAAAATTTGCCTCTCCCGAAGGCTAGCTTTCCACACAGAAGAAGAAAGTCGCCTGCCTGGCTTCTTGCTGGCCTCTATGGAAGCAGTACACAAAACTATCCATGTGTTAAAATTCAGATGTCTAAAGGTAACAGAGGTAAGCAAAGGAAGCAGGCAGATTCATTTACTCCCCATCCTGCCCCTTCAATATGGAAACATTAATGAAAGACAACTAAGATGCAGGCAACAATAATGACAGAACCTCTCACTTTCCTTCCAGCACTAACTTCTCTGATTTTGGCTAAATATCAGCAGCTCTTAGGGATCCATACTGAAAAGGCAGGGTGAAGTTAAATGAACCCGCTTAGTGCTGCTAGGCTCCTGGAGGAATAAAGCTACTCTAAGTAGTTAGGATTTGAGTGGAAATGCATCTTTTCCTCCTGCTTCATTGCTTTGGATGCTTCCTTTTTAAGGTATCTAAGAGATGAAAAGCTAAGAACTGTCTCGAAATGCAGATTTCTTGTAAAAGGACGCTGAATTTAGGGGCAACAATCATCATGGAAATCACTGTTGCAGAATAATCACAGGATCATCAGAGCTGTCAGAGCACCCTGCCTGCAGCCTCTGCATGCTTCAAGGACCTACACTCTCCTTCTCCCCCTCCACCTGCTCTTCCTGTCTTCTTCAAGGACACCATTCTCCAAGAAGACCTGTTCTCCCTCTCTCTTGTTCCTTGCCTGCCTGCTGGTTGCTAGAACCTTCAGCCTTCAAGAAACTGTTAACCTACCGAACACCTGAGCAGAATGGTGGTGGAAGTGTGTATTGTGTATCCGAGTGCATGTTTTCCCCGCAAATTCTGTCTCTCTAACCTATCAATAAATCCTTACTGCATACAAATACAATTTGGCCAGTTATGTATTTTGGACAACAACTCTGGCTAACGGTTGTGGCTGCAGCATTAGTTTTTATAAATGTTTTCATGCAAACAGTAGTGACGTTAGCAGTTACAGAACTTGTATCAGAACTATTATAGAACTATACAGCGCTATTTTACCATTATATTGACTTCTTTCCAAAACATAAAATGTTAGTTCAGAGAAGTAAAACCTATTGTTAAGAAGGAGCACCTTACAAGATATGCAACACCTTCCAAGCATGGTGAAGTCAAAACCGAGCTGACTCCATCTGACAAAATGATTTATTGCGTTGCATTGTCCCCAGCACTGAAATTAAAAGCAAATAACTATATTAAAAACAGCATTATATTAGTAAATGCTGTAACCTGTAACATGATGTTCTAGCAGGAGGTATTACTAATTCATATGAGCTGTTCTATTTGTTGACAAATTATTTGCATTGGAAACAGACAACGTCGCCCCTGAAGTAAAGGCCCGGAAAAAGTTTAAGTAAAGCAGTATAGGTTACTTTTAATTGTCTTATCTTTCAGGTTTTCCTAATGACTCACTGCTAAATGGAGCTACTTTCAGCTGGTGAAATCTGGTTGACAAGATCTTTAAAGTACACCATTTTCACAAAAAAAAAAAAAACCCAACCAAACAACTTGAAATACTCTGCCTCCTCCAAAAGTCCTTGCTAAAAATGTCACTTTGTGGGGGAAAAATAAAATCAAAACCTTTTATCTGCCTGAAAAGCAACAAAAATTTGGCTTGAAACCTGAAATATACTCTCTATTTCTCGTTTGTCAAGGAACGTTACAGCTTTAACCTGAATTAAAGGATTTTGAGATACAAACTAAATATTCTCTTCAAATAAAAATTCATTTTTAATGGAAAAAATGTTAGTGGAAAATTCCAGTCTACCATGCTACCGACCTCAGGGGACCCAAGCTAACGCAAATTGCACTAAAAGACGCGAGAGGCATGTTCCAAGTGTCTTCTTAGTTATTTGGCACTTGGTTTGCAGTTGGGTTTTCAAGAATTCTTGTTTTCAAAATTTTCAGAATTTCTAAAACTATAAACTTGCTCTTGGAAACCACCTTCACCTGAGTCAGTGGGACAGTTTGTATGGGTCAAGACCATGTGAGTGAGGCACGGGAATATTTAATTTGCTAGTCCACTGTTTTTCCATTGCAAGAAGTAATGGTAAAATATGATACAAGAAGTGCCATATTTTCCTATATGCAGTACAAGATATGCTTCATGCTATCTCTTCTGCATGGCTCACTTCCAAGGTCTGGGAAACACATATAAACAAATCCACTAATCTATATTTGATTAGTAGGCTTGGTGTACCTCATCCTGTTTAGTTCTACAAAAAACGCTAGCAGCACAAAGAATTGAAAACGCATCATTACAGATTCTCAACTGGATTTTAATTCACCAGTGCTTTCAAGTGGAAATACAACTTCCACATTCTCTGTGAGGCAACTAGTCAAAAAGTTATTCTTGCAGTTGTGCAGGATCCCCGCCTCCATTTATGCTGCTCTCTAAGGAACGAACCTCCCCAGCAAGGCCCTTCACCTTTCTTGACACCCCCTCTGTGAGGCTAAGGGGTAAGATGAGTCATGTGAGGAAAAAGGGGCTATTGCATGATACTGCAGATAGGGAGAATATCTTCTGGCGCGGCTCTTTGGAGGTCACAGGCTCTTCAAAGGGGCACGTGCCCTGACCACAGCTCAGCAACGTGGTGACTTCCCACCGTGCAACAGGTATGGCTGCTTCATTGTTTCTGTCTAGCAAAAATAAGGTATCAGAGCAAGGGGCAGTCTGGGACACAGCAGAACAAATGCGTGATACACAGGCACAGCAGAAGGAGAGCATGAGAAGAAGTCAAATTAGACTGAGACGTGAAACACAATAAATCCAAGAGGGACTAATGAGGCAGACTGGACAAGACTCCCAGTAACCTATCCCGTACCTTGTTTATCTGCCCCCGTGGTGATTCAGCTTACTACATGTGGGGAAGAACTACCCCAGAAAAGGGCAGTGGTGCCTAGTGATGCAGGCAAATATTTATCATGGATTTTTTTTTTCTCTTAGGATAAAAAATAAATCAGATTTAGACTGAAAACTCTAGGCCTGACCTGGTTAGATCTTTGTCTGGAGAGAACTCCAAAGTCTTTTAACTGAGTTTCGGTCGGTTTCTTGACACAGGCATCCTGGTGCTTCTGCACGGGTAAGTCATGGACAGTGGAATCAATTATGTTTTTACATCAGGTTTAACTTAAACTGATTAAATCTGCATTTTTAACAACAGAAATAAAACCCTAAAGATGTATTACTCCCTCCTTACACGTAGAACTGTACATCCATATATATACTTGTACTGCAAATTAGCAAATGAGAGAGAGGGAATCTGGGCAGACCACTATATTCTTTACTCCTCCATATGGCCACCATTTACCCATCTACAAAATCATGACAGTATATAATTTGTCAGTGAACAGAAACAGCAAGAAAAGAGAGAGCTCTGTTAGAAGCAGCACGTGCATCCTGTGGGCTGAAGAAACCAGACAAAAAGCTTGCAGAGTAATGCTCTTTAGTGCATTAATTTCTGCTACTTTCTTTACAGTTGTCTTCTAGTCCACCACAAGATAGGAGGAAAAGGAGGAAGCGGTGTCTCACACAGAACCAAATATACCTCCTTCATTTCAGCAGCGGTGAAGTCTCCAAGAGCTGGCAGACCAGGAGACTGTAAACTATTATCGCCCTGCTACTTAATCCATTCACAGTCATACATCTGCTCTTTGTACTTGAAATAGACTTTTGATTTCTTGATGTCAAGAAAGATGAGAATTTAGTATAGAGAAGATTGACATTTAGTTTTCACTCTTTTGGGTGTAACAGTTACCTTTTGAGTTGTACAATACTGAAGTCCCCAATGATAAATTTGGGGACCAGATATCCGAGGCCTTAGGACATCCCACAGACAACCAATAAACTTTTACCTGTGCATCAGAATAATTCATATATGCCATCTAAAAAGAACAGTGAAGCTGATCTGGAAACTGTTGTTGAAAACCACAAAGTTGCAACTAAGAAAACAGAAGAGTATGTTAGAATAGTCAGTGTTCCAGAGGCATTTCACCATTCTCCCAATTGCAACACTACCCAGGTTTCATTACATGCAGTCATAATCTGTTCTACTGGTCTATATTAAGAAATCTATTATCCTGGTAGCAGTTTCTTTTATAGCTGTCATTTACAGTCACCATAAGCGTTCAGTATCAAGAAAGACAGAAAGCTAAATCGGATACCACACCAGTGCTACGGCAGTGTAAGACTGACACCAAACTACTGTAGGCGAACACAAGAATAATTTTTACAGCCATCAGTAGCAGCGCTGCCTTCATCCTCACGAAGTACTTGGTGGGCCTGTTCCTGCCCTGAAGGCTGTCCCCAGCCACAAACTCCGTTAGCTTTTGCACCTGCAGGGACGCCTACGCCCAGAGCCAACTGGGCAGCTCCCCAGGTAACTGGGACATAACGCCGTTTCTCTGTGACACTGTCTATCGGCTTCGGCATGAAGCGACACGAGGAAGGCAGAAGGGCAAACACAAAGGCTGCGTGGGGGTCAACAGCGCTTTCGGACACGACCTTTACGAACTAATTATCCCCTGTGTAGGAGCCTCGACACCTCGCACTTCAGCGCGCTCGGCCGTCGTGCTGCACGCAGCCTCCTCGCCCCGCTCCACGGAGGAAGAGAACACGGCAGAGCGGCCTGAAGCACCTGTCCGCCGCTCTAGTCCCGCTGCTGCCGGGGCTAACCACAGGGCCCCGCGGCTGCCAAGGCAGCGAGCGACCCTCACGGCGCCTTCGGGAGCGCTCCCGCGGCGCGGCAGCCCCCCGCCGCCGCCCGGGCCGACCCTCCCGAGCTGCCTCCGGCGGGGCCGGGCCGGGCCCCGCCCGCTGCCGCCGCGGCCCCCCGCCGCTCCGAGGGGCGCCGGCGAGGGGACGCGCAAGGGCCGTCCCCTGCCGGCTGCCCTGAAGCCACTAAGCGCCTGCCCGGCCCCGCAGAGCCCGCCCGGGCGACGTTCTCTTGCGGACGGCCGCCGGCAGGAAGCGAAGCTTGCACCAGGCAGGAGGCGCGGCGGAAGAGCAGGGCACGGTTGAGACACCCGGGTTCGGCAGAGAAGGGCGAAGCAGCGGCCGGCGGTGCCTCTCCGCCAGGAGAACGCTCTGGCTGGGCGCGGTCCTCCCCTTATTCCTGCCCCCGACCCCTCCGGCCCACGATCCTTTCCCCCCCCACTCACCTCCCGCCGCTTCCCGCGGGCGCCCAGGCGAAGAAGGCGCGACCGGAGCCCGGCGCGGCTCTCCCGCCTGCCCGCGCCTCAGGGTGGAAGGAAGACGGCAGAAAGGCTGAGACAACTTTCTAAACTTCGTTCCGAGCACGGGTGGCACAACCGGGCGGGACGGGACGGGACGGCCCGGCCCCCTCCCTCCGTCCGTCCCTCCCTGCTGGCGGGGCCGGGCAGTCGGAGCTGGGGCGGCCCGATCGCACCGCACCTCCGGCCGGCCGGCGCGGCGGCGTTCCAGGGCGCGGGCGGGGGCTGGAACCGCGGGGCAGAAGGGCTCGCAAGGGTGCGGGAGCGCTCGCCCACGGCCAGGTCTTACGGTGGCGACCAATGAAAAAGGACCAGCTGGGATCTTCCACGCCTCGGGAGCTCAAACGGCCCCAAGTCTGGTTACACCTGCACGGAAGATGGCAACGGGAGGCAGAACGGGTTTCACATCTGATTCGGAGGTTTTGCTTAGCCCGAAGTGTAGTTTGAAAAACGTGTGAGGTATCTGCACCTGGGATCAGGTTCTCTGAGTAGCCCCCCCAGGAAGAGAAAAAAGCTCAGCACCGTAAGATCTCCCAGCTGCAGAAGAGCCCTTGGGACACGGTGCCTGAGGAAGGCTTCATCTGCCTCTTCTTGATCGGGTGATCTGGTAGCAGACACCTACTTTGACATCAGCTGCACTGGTCTGTTCTCTGGTCCTTACCCACACTCTCCACGGGTTCATCAGCTGTCCCAAGGTAAAGCTCCATGCACCCAAGGCACCCTTTCCACAGTGTACAAGCTCTCCTACTTGTCTTCCCACCCTGTCCTTCCTGAACAGCCTGTAGGCTTATCTCCTTAAAGTAAGCTGCAATACCAGAGCACTGGTAAACAGCAAATCTTGCATCTCTAAAGGGGAATGTGAGGAAGACTGCAGGTAGTTTGCAGAAGACAGGCATGTATGCCTGCGATACCTACTTAGAAAGCACTACAAGTAATAGTTCAAAACAGTTACTAAATGCTGAGTTGATGATTATATACCTGAGTTTAAGTAGGATGGCTTCTGCAAAGGGAAGTTTTACTTCACTAATTATTACAATTCTTTGACTATAGGCTTGTAAAAGTTTCCACAAGGCAAGCTTGAGTGAGTGTGGATTTACAGTACATTGAAGTGCTACTTGACAGTTACTGCTTACATCCATGCTCAGTAATAAAGTATTTGAAACTTGCTTACCGTGGCAGCTGCCTTCTATGTACTGTGGGCTAAAATAGGCACACAGGTAGTTACCATGAAATCATCAGCATGTTGAATAGCTATAATACTCTGCACATGCTGACTTGACTCAGGCTAACTTTTCTATTTAACTTTTTGCTATGTTAGTAAAATAGGGGATAAAAGATGGAATTACATTCTTTTAAAGGTATGGACAGTGTTTCCTACAAGATTCTTTCAGAGATACGAAGGCACGCTGTCAGCCACAAGGTACTAGACGTAATTTAGAAGCTCGTGGAGAAACTGAAGACAGCGTATAGAAAGTTAACTTCTTACCATGTTGAAAACTATTCTAAAGGGCTCCACAGCATTCCATAATAAAACAATTCAGGGAAGATGGGGTGAGGAACAACATAGAAATATTTCCAAGAAACATCTTGTATTCAGGATTAGCTAAGACGAGGAAAATTCTAGAACAGCAAAGAGAATTTGTCACATGCATGGGGAAAAAAGCTTGCTGAAGTAGCATTTGCAGACTTGCGGGTAACATTAACGTATTAAGGCCCCAGAGAATATGTCTTAAAACTGGGGACTGCTTAGGCACCTTGTTGTAACAAATCATTCAGTTTTCTTCCTTATTATTTACTATGATGCATTATAGACTTCCCAGTTTCTGTGAGAAAGTTTTGGGCCTGCTAAGGAATAGTAGAAGAGCTGGTCACTGAGGTTGTCTAGGTCTTGAATAGTCAGCCAATGCTGTTTTTACATGTATCTGTGAATACTTTGGAGTAGAGCCTTACAGAGCCAGCTAGAAATGGGCTATTGCTCTCTGTTTTCACTCTCTCTCATAGCAAGAAGTTATGGATTCTAGCTCTTCATTAGGAAGAACAAACAGCGGAGTAAGAAGCAAGACATACAACACTTACCAGTGTAGGACCACTACTATATTGCAGTATCCATGCAGATACATGTCAACTAGAAGATAGGCCTTAGCAGTAACTATTATAATTCACAATCTAAATTATTTAGCCTGGTATTGTTTGAAAATTTGGGTCAAATCTGCAGTTTGAATTGAACTGTCTTGTCTAGGTCTCCAAAACAAAGAAAGAAATCTTTGCTTTTACTTTTTGTGAGGAATAGTCGTGGCAGCCCTTGGATTTAATCACGTTAGCCAAAAGAAGAAACTGACTATTTATTATTTCCAACTCAGTGAGTGTCCTAAGTGGGTGTCACCTGATAGGTGAAACCTGCACCATGAGACCTATCCATTTTATGTCCTCTGCTCTAAAATGAATCTTTTTTTCTTTTCTTTTTAGCAAAATTTGGAACAATATTGGACTTGGGTCAAAGTACTCACAGACTGGAAGAGCAGCAAGAATAAGGAGCAGCTACCTATGTCTTTCAGAGGACTATCAACCACTTGCTGTAATCATCAAAGCCCAGAAGACGTACATAAGGAATGGACTACTTTGACATATAGCTAAAGGGTAAATTTTTCACACTGAAATTTGGTGGGATTGGAACATCGGATTCCTATATACTACCATGGAAATTCAGCCTCCGAGGTCTTGCAGAAACCTGTTTCAGAATAGAATATTGCTTTCAAAATTGCACTCATGTACTGCCATGATTTTTCAGCAGTTTCTGATCATATACCTTCATATGCACTCAGTTCCCTAGCCGATGACAGCAGAGACAAAGATCCTGACAAGTTTCAGCAGCCACAAGTTTGTTCTTCATGAAAAGTCAGAATAAAATCCATTTCCATATCTCCCTCCTGGAGTAAGTGGCGTGAAAAGCAGTAAACGCATATACTGTGATGTCAGAGACTATGACGCTGACTGCAAAGAGAAAAAAGAGACCAAGAATAAAGGTGCATATGCATGAATCTATTTCTTAGCACAGGCTTAAGTTACAGAGGTAAACGGAATACTTTAAAGAATTCCTCCCTTTTATATGTGTCCAAAATTGTCCTTTATGAAGTCTAGGTACACACTTGCTTGATTTTCTTCAAGGACTAAAACCAAGAGATTTTGAAAAATACCAGGGCGCAAAACATATTGTCCAGAGCTAGAATCCTTCTGACTGCTAAGTTTAAAGTAAAATGAGTTAGAAACTGGATGACAGTTTTTACCACTGGGTTATACATATGCCAGAACTACAAACAGAAACAGGTGGTAGGCAGAAGACAGCTTGCAGCTCTTAAGTCAGGAAATGCCAAATGCAGTATAAAAATAAAAACCCCACCCTTTAAATAAAACAGGCTGTATTTCAGTTTGTTTATGGTGATGTGTGTTTATTTCAGTCTGGAGAGCCATCATACTGTTGGGATGCAAGGGGTCATTTTCTTCTATGTTTAGGCTGTTAGTAACAGGCCTATTTTGGCTTTCCACACTAATGCAGCTTTTAATTGCCTATGAAATCGCATCACCCCAAGGGAACTTTATAATAACATTCAAAATCATGTTTTCCTTTTTTATGCTCAGGGATCAGAGGAAAACTTACAGAAACTGGAGTTATAAACATAGTGCAAGAAATTTACAGATTGGCAATAAAATGGAAATTGTATTAACTGACAACTAGGAAACTGGAGGTCTTCCAGCTTGACCTGCTCTAGAGTCATCTCACTTGCCAGAATAAAGGAAATACATGTTTGGCTTCATGCTCATGTCATCTGCAGCAGTGTAAGTTTGATCATGCTACACTGTAAAAAACCATGTAAGACTTTCCTAAAAATCAAGCTTTAATCATGGAATTAATCTGGCTGTCATCTGTTCCAACCCCTTGCTCACAGCAGAGTCAGCTAGAGCAGGTTGCCCGGGGCCTTGTCCAGTTGGATTTTGAAAATCTCCAAAGATGGAGACTCCACAACCTTTCTGGGCAACCTGTTCTAGTGTTTGACCATGCACACAGTAAAAACATTTTTTTCTTATGTTTAGGTAGAATTTCCTCTATTTCAATGTGTGTCCATTGCCTCTTGTCCTTTCACTTTGCAGTACTGAGGAGAGTCTAGCTTTGTCGTCTTTATTCCCCTTGATCAAGTATTTATATACATTCATAAAATTACCCCTTGAGCCTTCTCTTCTTGCGACTAAACAGTCCCAGCTCTCTCAGTCCCTCCTCAGGTGTTTCAATCCCTTAATCATTTTAGTGGCTGTTTGCTAGATTCACTCCAGTACGTCCATGTCTCATACTGAGAAACCCAGAACTGCACACAACACTCCAGATGTGGTCCAAGTGCTGAGTAGAGGGGAAGGATCACCTTCCTCAAACCTGCCAGAAACACTCCTCCTGATTGCAAGTCACCTTGCAATGACACTGGCCAGCTCCCTCACTTCTCAGGGAGGCATCCCATCAGGTTCTATAGACTTAGAATCGTAGAATATCTCGAGTTGGAAGGGACCCAGAAGGATCATCAACTCCCTGCTCCTCGCAGGACTACCTAAAACTAAACCGTACGACTAAGAGCGTCGCCCAGACGCTCCTTGAACTCTGACAGGCTTGGTGCCATGACCACTTCCCTGGGGAGCCTATTCCAGTGACCAACCACCCTCTCAGTGAAGAACCTTTTCCTAATGTCCAAGCTGAACTTCCCCTGATGCAGCTGCATTCCATTTTCTCGTGTCCTGTCGCTGGTCAGCAGAGAGAGGAGATCGGCACCAGGATTACCCTGTCCCAGGTGGAGAAGCCGGCACTTGCTCTTGTTAAATTTCATACGGTTGGTGATTGCCCAGCTCTCTAGTCTACCCAGATCTCTCTGTAAGGCCCCTCTACCCTCGAGGGAGTCCATAGCTCCTTCTAGTTTAGTATCGTTGGCAAACTTACTTAATGTACATTCAATTCCTGCGTCCAGATCGTTTATAAAAACATTAGAGAGCACTGGCCCTAAAACTGAGCCCTGGGGAACCCCACTGGTGACTGTTCGCCAGCCTGATGTAACCCCATTTACTATAACCCTTTGAGCCCGACCCATCAGCCAATTGCTCACCCAACGTGTGATGGACTTGTCTAGCTGTGTGCTGGACAGTTTGTCCAGAAGGATACTGTGAGAGACAGTATCGAAAGCTTTGCTAAAATCCAAACCCGCCACATCTCCTGGCTTCCCTTGGTCAACTAGGTGGGTGACCTTGTCATAAAAGGAAATTAAACTTATTAAGCAGGACTTTCCCCTTGTAAACCCATACTGGCTATGACCAATGCCTGTGTTGTCTCTCAAGTGTTTTCCAGTAACTCCCAGAATAACCTTCTCCATAATTTTACCAGGCAATGAAGTGAGACTGACAGGCCTGTAATTACCAGGGTCTTCCTTCTTGCCCTTTTTGAAAATTAGGACAACATTTGCCAGCTTCCAGTTGACTGGGATCTCTCCAGACTCCCAGGACCATTGAAAAGTAATGGAGAGAGGTCCCGCGATGACACCGGCCAGCTCTTTCAGTACCCTGGGACGAATCCCATCAGGCCCCATAGATTTATGCGCATCCAGCTGGAGCCGCAAGTCTTGAACAAGTTCAGGGTCGGCTGGGAGTTTATCATCCCCCCAGTCACTGTCTTCCATCACAGGGCTCCGGGGGTCCCATGACCCATCATCAGTGTTAAAGACAGAGGCAAAGGCGGCATTAAATGTCTCTGCTTTGTCTATGTCCCTATTTGTGAGGTGACTGACTCCGTCAAGCAATGGACCAATGTTGTCTCTGATTCTCCTTTTGCTATTAACATATCTTAAAAAGCCCTTTTTGTTGTCCTTCACAGTGCTGGCCAGCTTGAACTCTAATCGAGCTTTGGCTGCATGAATTTTGTCCTTACAGTGCCTAACAGCATCTCTGTAGTCCTCCTGTGTCACCTGTCCTTGCTTCCAGTGCCCGTTTACTTTTCTTTTTCGCCTAAGTTCTAGAAGATCCCTCCTCAGCCAAGCTGGCCTTCAGCTCCACTTGCCTGACTTCCCACACTTTGGAATTGCCTACTCCTGCGCTCTTAAGAGATGGCTCTTAAAAAGTCACTAGCATTCATGGACCTCAATACCTTCAAAAGCAGATTCCCAGGGGACCTTACTAACTGGCTCCTTCAGCAGCCTCGAAGTCTGCTCTCCCCATATCCAGGGCTGAAGTTCTGCTGGCATTTTTTCTCCTAACACCAACGATTTGAAACTCAACTACTTCATGGTCACTGCGACCAAGCCAGCCACCAATCACCACTTCACCCATGAGACCCTCTCTGTTTACAAACAAATCTAGGAGGGCACCTATCCTAGTCAGCTCCCTTAGTACCTGCACCAAAAAGTTATCTTCAGTGTGCTTCAGCGATTTCCTGGACCTGTTTGTGTCCGCTGTATGATATTCCCAGTTTATGTCTGGGAAGTTAAAATCACCGTAAGGACAAGAGCGGTTGGTATAGAGATATCCCTTAATTCCTTGTAGAATAATTCATTGGTGTTGTCCTGGCTGGGTGGTCGATGGTAGACTCCCACAACATCTGCTTTACTTGCTTTCCCCTTCATCCTTACCCAGCGGCTCTCAACCGTGTCGTCACTAACGGTGAGCACCATACACGCCAACCCCTCCCTTCCATACGATGCCCCCCCTGCCTCGCTTGCCCTGCCTATTCCTTCTGCAGAGCCGATAACCATCCAACACGGCACCCCAGCCACAGGACCCTACACCAGCCACCCGATCCAGCTCTACCGAAGGAAAGGCTTCACTCTGCCAGGCTTTGCCACTTGTCTCAGGGCCCTGGGAATCCTGATGGCAGATCTTACTATTGAGGCATTGAGTATCTCAGCCTTTTCCCTGTCCTTTGTCACCAGGTCCCCTGTCCCATTCAGCAACAGGCCCATTGCTTCCCTAATTGTTTTGTTTTTGTTTGGGGGTTTGTTTTGTTTTGTTACTGATACACCTCTAGAAGCCCTTTTTGTTGCCCTTCAAATCCCTAACCACATTCAACTCCAGGTTAGTTCTGGCTTTCCTAACCCCATGCATGCATGCTCAAGACAGCGTTGCTGTATCCTCCCAGGTCACCTCTCCGTGCTGCCACCTCTTGTGTGCTTCCCCAAGTTCAGTCAGGAGCTCCTTGTTCATCCATGCAGGCATCTTGCCACTCTTGGCTGACTTTCTAGATGCTGGGATGGACCATTCTTGGGCATAAGGTACAGAATTAAAAAAAAAAAAAACCTAACAAGAAAAGTATTTCCTTCCATATAACCTGCATTAGAAATGTTTTTCTGAAACCATGGGTAGCTCAGCATTGGCACATGATTAATTAGAGCTGTTGCATAAACTGGCACTTTTTCCTGTAGGGCAACATCAGCGCAGTAATAAAGCATGAATTAACAGGTGTATTTGTGTAAATCAAGAGTTTACAAAGCAAGAAGACTTAAGATCTACGTTGCTTATTTGCCCTGTCCCTCAGAAGACAGTATCCATTCTTCCCGATTGCAGCTCAGCACTTTATAGCTCTCGTGGCTTTAAAGGAAACCAAATTAGCTGTCTAATCTACAGTGACCTATTTCCTCCCCCTTAATACTGGAAGATCTTTGTGCATGCTCACGTCTATCATGCTTTTCCAATCCCTTTCCCTCAGGGCTAAGCAAACCCATTTCTGAAATATTAAAACCCACAACATTCCCAGGGGAACATTCAAATCAGTTCTTCATGTTGATTTTTTTCCTATCACATTTTACAGCCACACGCTTCATATTTCTCAAACTGAAAAGGATTAGCATTTAATTTTTAATCTAAAAGAAAAACGCCATTTTGGAAAGTTTCACTGCGAGGATGTGGAGCCAGCTGTGCAGTAGATGGACTTCTCTCTCAGTCTGTGCCATGATACAGTTCTAATTTTACTCAACATTCCACAGTCTGCTGAACCATAAACCAGTCTTAAAAACACACTGCCATTAAAAATCCTGATCTACTCTCCTAAGGGAAAGGTATCGTGGATCAAACCCAACACTAATTATATACTGCCTTACCAATTGCCCCCGCAGTTATGCTGAGGGGGTGAACTGTGTATTTTTGTCCACAATCTGGCAATCTGCGATGAAGTGTTACATAGATTCCAGCCCAGAATCAGCTGAAGTGCACTGATAGCTAAAAGCTCTGTTAGTCACATCTCTTCCACTCAGGGCCTTTCAGTTTAAATGAATAGTTATTATAAGGAGAATTATATTGTCTTCCCTAACACAATTCTCATAAATAGTGTTGAATACTGTTCAGTGAAGGATTTTGTGCATCAAAGGAAAACTTTTAAAAACTCACCATCTTATGAGCATGCTTGATAGAAACCTCTTTCGTACAAAGAGACAGAGAAAGTTCATACTGTGAAATTGGAAATCAGTCATATTTACCACCATAGCAGCTAAATGCCAAGAAAAATGGAGATCCATTGCAATAGCTAGTGCATGCACAGAACAGAAGACAGTTCCTGTCCAGAAATCAATTGCTTCATAGACTAGAAAGATTTGGAGCAACAACACAGTTTCCTCTGATTCATTAGCATAAACCAGAGCATTTTTGCTCCTTTTGTCACACTAGAGTGATCAATTAAGTACAGTAAAATTGATATCACACACTTGTCATGGAAAGGATGCAAAGACAAGAGGTATGCAACGTCACCGGTGTGGAGATATTCCATGAAGCATGTTGGCCCCACGAGAAGGCAGTTATGCTTACAGCAAACAGCAATACTTTGCTATCCCCGTGCTCCTTACAACAGTGCTTAGAAGAGGTGCTGTAGCTGCGTCTCTCATTTCTGACAGTTCCGTATCATTTATGTACCACTTCTGTAAGTCTGCCCTCATCACAAAGTGCCAAAGAGATGAAAATTTGACTACAGGTCCCCTGACTCTCCATCAAATACTCTGTCCCACTGGGAATACATAAGGTTGCTGAAGAGTCAGGAAGATCATCAACATGAAAACTGAGTTTAAAAATTGTAAAGGACAGATTCAAAACAGTACTATTTTTATGTTCTCTCCCCTTCTTGCTTCCGCTCCCCAGCCCCAGTATACATGCACACACATGCACTATTTCACTTATGTAACCATTTTTCTCCCATTTATCTTTTTTCCCAGGTTTTCCATCTCTTGTCCTTGTCTTATCCCATTGCTTTGGGTCATATTTCTTATACTAAAAAAAAAAGAAAAAAAATCAAAAATATTAAAAAAATTCAGTCTGGATCTGCTATTTAAGTCACTCTCATATACATCCAGTAATTAGTTAACAGAGCTTTGTCAGGGATACAGTATTCTCACAAAAATCTATGATGGAAGTATTTGTGTCAGCCAGCCCTTTTATCAAAAAAAGTTTTTTAAAAGTAATCCCCCTGGTTAATACATAGATAATAGCACTGTGTATCCAATTTCCAATCATCCTTTGAAAGCCTAATTTGCACTAACTGTTCTGTGTTGGGATTACTTTCTTGGACAATCTTCACTGGCTCAAAAGTAGATACTGACTGGAAAAAAAGTTACATTTATTAGCTACTTGGTCACCACAAAGTCTGTAACTTAAACATCACTTAATACAATAAACTGCGTTAGCGTATCTGCGGGCATCTGTAGGTGCTAGTCAAGTTCAGCTGCAAGCTGCACTCCATGTGTGTTGTAAACATAAAAGATGAGATGAAATGGGAAGTGAGGCATAGAAAGGTGAATAAGTACGTTGAAGGACAAACACATTTTGTAACTACTGCTCTAATTCCTATGCCTTAAGCTTTTAGGCAATTAGGTGATCCTTCTCTTAAGGACTCCTTCTTTAAATTAAAAAAGCCTACTGTGACTACCACAGTAGTCGTACTCACAGGTGAGTACAGCTGTTGCCCTTCCAGTCTTTTCTGCCTGCTTCAGCCTGATCACCGACTGACAAAGTCTGAGGTGGCAGATTTTCATTACAGCTGACATCGTTTCATGCACAATGCACCATAAATTGGAGCTACTTCCAAAGACACAGGTCTGTCATTCCTGTTACATTTTTTCCTGACATTCTTCTCCCATTTTCCTTTGTGTCTTGTCAACAGTGGATAGCTATACTGGAGCCAATGTATTATTTATGCAGTGGTGTTATAGACCAGAAAAGAAAACTGAATGGCACTGTAACTAAGCTGAACCATCTTTCCCACTCCGAATTAGTTTTTAACAAAGATTCAGATCTTTTGTCAGGTTCACTTTATGACAACGTGAATACCAATAGAGCATGGGAACAGAAAGAGGGATGCGAGCAGGCTGAGGCCTTCAGTTGCCTTATATTGTTGATGAAACCAGGACACGAGTCAGATACTCACCACCTGTTATTGGTTTACATATTACATTGCTTTATTAGTCAAAGGGAAGAAAACCATATCAGTGGAGAACCTGAGTAAAGAGAAGAAACATTTAAGGTTGTTCCTTTTGATGTCAATATGATTTCGTTCCCTTTAAGTAAAATTTGGCATTTATTGGCTAGTAGACTGAAACAGGAAATTATCTAACTGTTCTTGGTTTCAGGTAGGAAAAATAATGTCATTTCCACTATCTGCCTTCCTGATAACCACACTCACAGCACGTGAACCAAGCAGCTTCCCCAAATGCTGATACATTTATCCTTTCTTATTCTTCTTTCATCCTTCTCTAACTGCAAAATACATTTTCCTAAAAAGAAAAATACTGAACAAAAGAACCTCGAAGACATTCTAAGGCAATAGGCAGGCAAAATATAAATATAGAAATTAATAACATTTCTCGTTAACAAAGTCAACAGCTGAGAAGAGCAGAGCTTAAGACTGGTATTTCTAGCAGTGGAGTCACAATGTCTTTTGCAAAAGACACTAAAAGTAGTAGCTGTAAATTATCTTTAAATGTCTGCAAATAGGCGTGCAAACAGCCAGGACCAGCTGGTTGGCAATCCTTAACGTGACAGCAGTATCAAACTCATAATAGCTCAAAGCACACAAGGAAAAGAAACTCATTTTATGGTATGCCACGGAACTGATTAATGTCTGAATAGGCAGGGTTTATTTTCTTTATCCTTTTCCCATATTGTGCACCCTCTCTTCATTACATTGCAATTTTTTTCTTACTTATTCTACTATACACCAAATACTCTCCTACTTCTCTACATTCAATGGGCCCTTTAAAATTAGAAGATCCACTCAAAAGAACTTGCAGGCTTCCAGTCTTTGTGTGCACCTTGGCTGTCTCTTGTCCAGGCATCAGGATTAAAACTCCGTGCAAACGATCCTACTACGTGCATTCATTACCATAGGAATGAAATGTGACCTCTCCAACTAAATCCCCAAGTTAGGATAAACGTGGGACCAGAACTGTAGGACATGTTGTGTGGCACAAGTATCTGCATGGGTATGTGGAAGGAGAGTGTCACTCCCTTAAGGGTATCTGGTCAAGGACCTTTTCCAGTGCAACAGGGACAGTAGTAAGAAAAGGAGGAAGCCGTGAACAAGAACATATGAGGACACAAACCTGACTGACATGATAAGGAAGGGAGTGACGAGAACCAAACCGGGTCAGTCACATCAACTGATAAGGGCATGTGAGAGTGTGAGAAAGTTTATTCCAGCGAGGTTACCTGACTGGGGACCTGTCCATTCAGAAACTAAGGGGGAAAGGGGGAAACCACGAACAAAACACGCCAAGACACAGACCTGACAAAACAGACGTGGAGACAATGGCAAGAAACAAACCTCACCACGCACACCGACTGACAGGCGATCAAAAAACCACAGGTACCACTTCCAGGAAGACCAGCCTGGACTTTGCAACTGATAATATTGCATACCGGGGGACCCCGGCCCGGGAGGAGTGCGGGAATGGACGGAGCTGTAGGGACCCATGGGGCGGGGGACACGCAGGGGAAGGGGCAGCAGGGGGAACCAAGGGGGGAGACAGAAAGGGGCGTAAGAGGGGCGGGCGGGTGGAAAACGGGGCCGGTCAGCACGCTTGTCTGGCCGAGCCCCGTGCCTGATCGACGCAGTCCGTCCTAGCGCCTTGTACCTTCCTATTAAACCTCTTCTGCAGCGTCTCTCTGCGGATGCTTACTCTCTGTCCCGTGAACGTGTGCTGCAAGGACTGGGTGCCAGCTCCCGGTGAGACCTGCGTGGGCACGAGGGGAATTCGGTGCCAGCTGCTGGGGTCAGACCGGGGGGTGGGCACCCCCAGCCTGTGGTGCCAGCGCCTGGAGCGAGCGGGGTCTCCGTGTCAGCTCCTGGAGCCAGTGGGAGTCTTGAACCTCCAGCCACTGGGGTGGGAACGGCGTCTGTTCCCCAAACCAGCTGCCCGGGTCACTGCCCCTGTGCCTGGTGCCGGCTGCGGGGGGAGGCTCTGCGTCTTCCCCAGTTCTGGTGTGCCTGGGGTGCGCACGCCTATTCACCAGCAAACTTTAAGCTGGACTAGCTGGTGACTCGGGGGGCCTAGGGTCCGGGCCAGGGTCCCCAGCCCATTTGCTATGCAATATATGTTTTTAGAAAAAAAACACAAACCAAACAACAAAACTCTCAACCTCTAGTACAGCTTGCTGACATAGGCTTTTCTACTCTGTAAATGGCAGAAATCAAGTCAGTGAATTCATCAGCAATGTGGGTGGATTCTGTTCCGCTAAACAAAACCAAAACAACAACAAAATACAGCCAAGCAACCACGTTGTTATTTTGGCTGCTCAGAGATTATGCCTCTAAACTCCCTCACTAACGGCAGGGTTGTGTCAGCAGAGAAAAGCAAAAGAAGCATGAGAGAAGCAAACACATTACAAAGTATTCCAGCTGTCAATCCACACAATTTTTTGGTGACTTGTAAAGAGTAGATGGCTATACTGGAGCAGACCTATACTGTTCTGGCAGTCTGCTGTTTTGGACAGTGCCTGATAATAATCATAGTTACAACATGGATGGACATACAGGTCAAAGGAATTTCAAGGCTGACATGCTCATCAGATGTACACTCTGTATAGGCCACTGAGAGCCACATCACTTACTGATGAGTCTTCTTCCCGAAAGTAATCTCCACCTATGTAGACCGCACAAACTCACTGTAGCCTTCCTGCTATAAGCTTGTGTGCTGATAACGGTTTAAAAAGGACCAGTTGTCCTCAAACCACCAGCTGAACTGGCATCCAATGTACTCCTGGAATTTAAGTCACTAACTCCAGCTGGTACATTATGTATCTCACATCTAGCCTGCACGTGAGGGTACTGGGACATCTATTAAAAAATAAAGCTGTATCCTTTTGTTTCTGCAGATTTTGACTTAGAGTTTGTACTAACTGCCCTTGTAAATGAACTGGAATGAAGACAGACACTCTCCCAAACTGCTTTGGATGAAATGAGATCTGTTCAGCAATAATTGAGCACACACGCATTCTAAAAAGCAAAGCTGGTACAGGAGGCCAGTATGATATAGAAATAAGATCAGCTCATACTGAAGTGTTGTGCCCATGCGAACACATTCTGCCACAAGAATAATTTAGTAAGAAAGCTTTACCTCAGATCAAGACACATGAGAATGATATGCTCTTGCACAGGTCTAAAAAGAAAATAGAGCATGAAGTCTCGCTACATGAAACAGTAACAGAAAACAGCAGGTATCCTTCCCCAGAATCACACCAAACCCTTTTTCATTTCTTTAACGCTCCATAGTCCAAGAACTTATTTTCCTCCCTTCCTCTCTCACTGTTCCTTTTATTAAGTCCAACTATTTCTTGTACTGGCTACTTGTAGAGTTCTGGACTTTGCTTGCAATAACAATCTCTCTCCCCACCTGCCAGCAAAAGGATGGCTATTTTACAGATACCTTCAGTATCAAGATTCATCAACACAAAAATGGACACCAGAAAGCAGAACAGTACATTAAAAGAAGAACTGAAACTACAATTGTGCAGTGATTTGGTAAGATTAAGATTCTGCCATTCAATTTAAGTGAGTTAAGTAGTAGACAAGACACCACCACACAAACAATTGGAAAAGTAACGAAGATCAGTATAGATGATGGTATTTTGTGTCCATGAGACACTAAAAAAGAAACTTGACTAGTTTTCTTAACTAAAAAGGTCAGTTCAGACCTCAGAAGAAGTAAAAGACCAAATCAAAGGAATAACAGCACATGTATTTGTTAGTTTCATAAAATGTATGTTCTGTAGAATACAGTATAAGAATAAAAAGGACTCAGTAATACACAAATTCCCTGCTGATGATTTGCTGTTAAATATTCTGTACAATGTGGGGAACAATGTGCCTTTTGCACAGCTAGCATAGTAGTGAATCAAACACAAATCACACCTACAACAGTAGAACCCAGAGTTCCTAACTGGGATCACAGAGCATACTTCCTGTTGCTCTAAAATAAAGGAAAATGCATCTTAGCCCTAAATGGTTCACGAACAGAAGCAAAAGGAAAAGCTGCCATGAAATTATAAATACAAACAGACACCCAACTTGTGCAAGATCCACTGACAGGCAAAGATAATAGCACTAAGGAGGAGATGTTTGCGTCCTCAGTTATGATGCCAGATATGTAGTGATATTCTGCTTCCAGTTCCAAAGGTTTAATATGATTTTGAGCAGACTTGGTCATGCCCTTTAAATACAACAGATTTTAAACACAGCCTTTGACCCAAAAAGTCCATTAACAATTCCATGACAGACCAATACAGATCATTCTATATCTGCCATAATTATATACTATTTCTCTAGGGAATTGTTACTGGTCACAGCCAACAAAGAAGTCTGGAAAGGCTTCCACTTAGACCTTGTCTCTTAGTGCTCCTTAGGTCCTTTAACAAAGAAAAACACTTGGGACACAATTTCATAGCAAATTGTTTAACATTTCAGTGCATTTCACTGTAACAGCCCCTTCTTCAGGCTCTTCATGTATTTAGGTACTCGAGTTTGTTCTTTACCCAAATATTGTCTCTTGCTCTTTCTACATGTGAAAAATACTCTAACTTTACAACTATACCAGTTATGAAGACCTGATCTACACAAGTGTTATTGAAAGCTTTCTATTAAGGTGTTTAAAAATTAAAGGATGGCATCTTTTGAAATTTTCATTGTTAGTTTAACTGGATTATTTCCAGTACAGCTAATCTAAACATTGTCTTTTGTAACAGCAAGTACACGAGCGATGAGTGCTTCTTAAACCCTGACCAGGCAAGAATCAGCAACACAGCTGCATGAATGTAAGTGCATGCACACGCATACTGTAACAAGAGAACTCAGAAGAACTGCTGACATCCCAACACTGAGCTCAACAGTTAGCTACCAAACAATTAACAACCACAAGAGCTTATGGGCATCATTTCCATCAAAACTGAAGTTCAGATCCTAGTGCAAGGGTTTTGTAATCTTGCAAGTATATGATTAAAGCTTTGCAAGTATATAATTGAAGCTTACAGTAAAATGTACCTGAAGTTAAACCTAACGGCTTCGGTGAACTTCATAGCTCCTTCATCACTTTTCTCCAGACAGAGGTTTGGTTTTTTTTTTTTGGTAGGTTTAGAATCCAAACTAAGAGACCTTCAAACACAAGCAACATGTACTACAGAACACAGACATACACACATATGTAGCTAAGTCCCCTGGGGTTTTTTGTTGCTGATGTTTTCGCTATTTTTATGTTCTACAGACAATCTTTATAAAAGATTAGTTTCATCATATGCATACTATATTACAGCCATATTTCTACCACATGAATAAATACTTGTAATATATTAAAAAAATCAGAACATAAATCTTGCTTTTGAAAACTTACCAATGCCCAATGTATTTAAGGCTTACTAAGCAATTTCAAATTTCTAATAGTCTCTACATTTGAAAAATGCATTAGTAAAGTTTACAGATTTTTAAAAACAGTTTGACCACCTCTCTTAAATGTTTAACAGCTTCCCTGCTCCATAAACATATGCTAGCTTTTCTTTCACCTCTCTCCTTTCACACTTCATGTTTTTATATTGTTGTCTTTACAAAAGGAACAAAAGTATAAAAAAAGACACAAACAATACTCAGTTCAGCTCTTTTCAAACTTAACAAAATTCTATTAAGTATTCAGGGTAGATTTGGTTGGCATCAAAGATAACAAAGATCTTTGGGTTCCAGGTGTTATCCACACAGCTGTCATATAAGTTCACAAAACTTCCATCTTTTGAAGGAGGCCTCATGTATTTTGAATCACCATTGATATAGTCACCAGTTAATACACGAGCAAGAAACATGACTTTATCTGGTCTATGCAGATGAGGCTGCAGATTCACACCATGAATTTGAAAAGTATCTCCATGCTTCATGTCCTCTTTGCAGAAACGACTGGAATATGATGCATCTCTTGCAAAATAGGTCCCTTTCAAATAAAAAAAAATCTGGTAACATTCTTATCACGACAGCTTAACTACTAGAACACGTGTATAGGTATCAGGATGATGAAAGATGTCTGTTCTTTTATGGTCATTAGCAATCCAAATCTTTTTTTTTTTTTCCTAAATCGTTTGATTATAGCAACATGACCAAATATTTTAGTGGGAACGTTTTAGTAGGGAGATTGTCTTGTGATCAACACTGCTTTTTTGGGCATCCCTTCCCCATGCTCCCTGGTCCTACCAGCCAGTTGTGACAATTACATTTCTTACTGCATCCTAACTTTAAGTCTTAACTACACTTGATGTCAAAGCAGAGCTATATTAAACAGCTCTTGGATAAACACAGGGAGTACATCACGAAGAACATACTACAGGGAACACTTAACGACGTTGAACTGTTAAGATTACCAAACTGTTGCATGTGACAAAAATATTTACCTTTTCCATATACAGCAGCATGCATCCCATTTATTCTCCAGTCAAAGTTATGAATACATATTGCTTCTACAAATTCATTACTGGTGCCATGAAATAACATCTGCTCATTAATAGTTAGGACACCTCTTTTCTTCTTTAGTTGAGCTTTTTTCCTACAGAGAACACACAATAGAGCATTACAAACATCTGTACAATCAAATTAAGTTGCTACTCTGAAAACACTGCAGAGGGGACAGAGCTAAAACACTCCATAAATTCCACTTTCACAAGTGTCTAGATGATCCTAGTTTTTAAACAGATCAGAATTCTTAAGGTATGTGTTTAGAAATCACACACTTCTGGATGCTGTGGACTATTTTCAGAAGTAATCCAAGATTAAGAAAAAAGGTCTTTTATACCAATTTTATCAACATTGTTCATAGTTTCAGTGTGGTCATTTTCTGCAGATACATTTTTAAAAGAAAGGCATTTTTCTCCCATTTTGTTCCTTCCGCCTACTTACATAGCATGGTGTCCTAGTTTCAGGTGGGATAGAGTTTTCTTTCTAGTAGCTGATATAGTGCTATGTGTTGGATTCAGTATGAGAAGAATGTCAATAACAGACTGATGTTCTCAGTTGTTGCTAAGTAGTGTTTAGACTAAGTCAAGGATTTTTCAGCTTCTCATGCCCAGCCAGCAAGAAGGCTGGAGGGGCACAAGAAGTTGGGAGGGGACACAGCCAGGGCAGCTGACCCAAACTGGCCAAAGGGGTATTCCATACCATGTGACATCATGCCCAGTATATAAACTGGGGGGAGTTGGCCAGGGAGGGATCGCTGCTCAGGAACTAACTGGGCATCGGTCCGTGAGTGTTAAGCAATTGCAATGTGCATCACTTGTTTTGTATATTCCAATCCCTTTATTATTATTATTGTCATTTTATTATTGTTGTTATTATCATTATTAGTTCCTTCCTTTCTGTTCTATTAAACTGTTCTTATCTCAACCCACAAGGTTTACCTTTTTCCTTCCGGTTCTCTCCCCCATCCCACTGGGTGGTTGGGGATTGAGTGAGTGGCTGCGTAGTGCTTAGTTGCTGGCTGGGGTTAAACCATGACACATGGTGGGAGGGATAACAAAGTTAGTGGATTATAAAGTATAATTACCCAGGTAAACCAGCAAAAACACTAAAAATAAAGTTACCTAATTTTTTAGGTAAAATTACTTTAACATGATAATTTCACAATGGTTTTCTGAATTTATGGTTCACATACTGCCTAAAAGAGATAAGTTGTGCATTGACAGGGTTACATTGGTCTAGAATTTTGAAAAAAAAAAAAAAAAAAAAAAAAGATGACCTTATACTACAGGTGAACATATATTACATTCTCATGGACAGAAGGCCATAGCACACCTTCAATTAAAGAAGAGATACATTTTCCATCAATCTTTTTTAAGTGACTTTCTGTCAGCTGGGGTTTCCTAAGATTTATGAAGAAGCCGACTCTGGAGCTGTGTCTGAATCACTGAGCTGTTCCTAGTTATGATCCCTTGACTGTCCAGACAAAAACAAGTCAGAGTGCATCATAGCTTTGTTCTTGTAGGAAGAAAATTCAGGTGCATAGACAAAAGCCACAGTGCATGGGGCACCGTGCTACATACTTAGGTTTATCAGGCACATACTTAGGTTTCTCAAATTAAGCAATCTGCTTATAACTGGAGTGCACACTTGAATTGGGGAAGCGTTCTCAGGGCCTACAGTTGAGATGTCGTCCAAGGAAGTCCTATCAACCAGGTCCAGGGAAAGAGACAGGCAGCAAGGATCCTTTATCATATTAATGGCATTACATTGCAATTATGCATTATTTATAAGTAAGTACATTTCACAGAAGCTAAAATCTTGCAGTAAGTAGCTTGAAAGATATGTTTATTCTGTTTTATTGTTCAGCTTTTTTTTTTTTTCTCCTCCAGTTAGTGCAAACTAAAATACCTATGTCTCGGCAACTTAATTTTTTTTGGTCTTTTTTTTCCCTACAACTGCTTTCCAAATCAGAAGAATGTCAGTAGAATCTCAAGGGCATCTGGAAGGTTTCACTAATAATCTCATTTGTGACATTCTGTGTCAGAGAGACAGAGGTTCCAGGCACTCAAGTTCCACTCTATTAGCAATTCAACAAAACCCAGGAGCCAATATTCCCTGCATCTTGAGAAAACTACCTGTGTGAGGCAACACCTCTGAGCTAAGGGTTAGTAATGCTGCACATTTGAAATTTTTCTGTCAGCAGCCCTCTGTTGTTGGCTGCTGATCTCTGACAACGTATAAAGGTAGCCTAGAGTAACTTCTCCTGAAACAGGGGAACAGAACAAATTTATAGAAAAGGTGAATAATCAATTGTCCAAAAATGTTCTGTAACAGTACTTCACTATCTCTGATGAGTTCATTTCATAAAAACAATTTAAAATAGTCATTAGTATGGGAACTATTATAACAGGCAAACATGTTTTGACCACTACAATGACACATATAATCATTCAAGCAGTGCTCAAATTTAATCACTGACCTTATCGAACAAACAAAACACTTTCTCAAAACCACAAAAGTTTAAGTAGCAATTGTTCCTCCTAAGTAGTGGACTATACTGAGCACACTGGGAAGGTAGTTCTGCAGAATGCAGAAATGCCACAGCGGGATTTTTTGTTGATTTGGAACAGAAATCAAGGAGTCCAACTATTCTAAACACCATCACCGTAGCACTTTCCACCAGCAGTAACAAGCTAATCCAGTAAAACAAAATGAAGCTGATCCACCGCTCAGAAGGCTCTCATACAGCCAGTTTGCTCAAAAAAGGAGAAACGCAAAGCAAAACTAAATACCCGGAGACATGCTCTTTGTACTTATGCAAGCACACAAGCTGTTTCTAAAGATGGTCAGCAATCGCACTGATAAAACACAGTTTTCTACTTGCCGTACTTCTCTACAACATCAGACTGAGATGCATGAACCAAAATACGCCAGACTAAAATACACCTGTTGCTTTCACTTTCCCACATGGGACACCAAAAGAACTTTTAGTGAATTTGAAATGCTGGAATACCTTCTTCTTTGCAATATACTACTGGGCAATAATTTCTTCACCAGTGTAAGCCCATCTACTCCAAGGCTGTATTTTACCCTCAGCAGAAAAGCAGCTAAGCCTCAATTGCATACACTTATTCCAGCAATTTTCATCGTTAATTGCATTTTTTTGATACAGGAAAGAAGTTTTAAAACTGAAATTACTTTTCTCCATATACTTTTATACTGTACAGGTACTAAAAAGTACCTTGGTTTGTAGTTATATGGCAATACTGTAATACTCCTGACGTATGAAATTCTAATTCCCATTCTCAGTTTTGTACCTTGAGAATATTCTAGCACAGCATCCATATATTCAGAGTTCTTAAGCCATGAATTCTACTCACTGACCAGTCAGGAAAACTAGTACACTCTCCAAATGACATCAGTTCCTAAGCTAAGCAAAAAAGGTCTTCCCCTGTCCCTCTACCATCTACACTGGAGACTCAAAGGATATTTACTTTGAAGTCTGCTTGCTACTCCTATTCTCAAAAACTAAGACTGGTATTAAGATGGTATAAATATACCTCTACAGAAACTTATTTGTAGAAAGGTAGATATTGAAACACAAGGCCAAGCAAATAAGCCTTAATACTTAAACAGGTAAACATAACCAAATAAATTTGCAATTAAGAGAAGACTAACTCTCTTAACCAAGAACTTAAATTCATTTCCTTATGTATATTCATGATACAGCTTTAAATTAACAATAAATTACATCTCTTTCAAAAAATCATATAAGTTATACAAATTGTTAATATACATCTGCTTAGTTATTTCCTCACTATATAACTTAGTTCAGTTGGCTTTAATAGTGTAGTACCTCTTCAAAACTGATTCTGATACGTACTCCTTCTTAGAGGCTACACAAACAACATTTGTCAAATACAACTGCTTAAGACTGATACTACAAAATAAGTGGAAACAGAACTTAGCACTTCCTACTTCTTCCAGGCCAGCACGATATGAAGAGGGAAAAGAAGAGAACTTACAAAAAGCTTTTGTAGCACATTACACTTAAAGAAATTACCTGAATATGTGCTAATTGGACACTTAATTCTGTCCTAGGTTTCATAAAGTTGAGAAGTTAAACAAGCCACAAATATTAATTTGCTTTGTTCTCTAAAAATTAAAATAATACAAGCCTGTCAAGGAATTGTGTTACAAAAAGCTTATTTTTGTTCTCCTTACTTCACCGTAAGTATCATGGGCATCTACCACACGGACATCCTGAACATCTTTAATGCATCAGTTTTATCTGTGCTACATCTAATGCCTATCTACAAGTATTACATTTCTGCATCTGTAGAAGCTACAGAGTTTTGAAAATGGAATTTTGAATGCAGAGGAATGACAAAGTTTTAAAAAGGTAAAGAGTAACACATTTTCATTAATAATAAAAGCAATTAAACATATTTCTGCTGCATGCCTTCAAGATTTGCTCCGTTAACAATCCTAAGACTGTTGGTTTTAGAAATAATCTCACCTGCAAAAAAACTCCCACAAGTCTAGATTTTGTATTCTCTTAATTCTTTTAATTCGGTGGCTATCCATTGTTTTTCCAAAGAGACTAGAAACTTCATTATATTCATTTGTTTTCTTTTGCAATGGAATAAGCTGGAAAAAAAGAGGTTAGTACGATTTCAATTCGATGCATTATTTCATTATCACATGTTTTTGACCAACTTGCATACCAACTCTTACCTGGTATGGCTCCTCAGTATTTACATTCTCCCAGTGTGAAGGCATAGGGATAGCCTCATTTTCACAGATGAAACTTGAAACAAAAAAAGGTAAAAACACATCACATCAAAGACATGAGGCATTTTCTTCCTGTCAAACTCCTGCTCCAAACAACATGGTATGCAAAAATCCCCAACTCATACAAAACTACTTAGAGTTTTAATTCAAACAAAGGCTGCTGTCAGCAGGTAAGGTCAAAGGCAAGAGGTCTTATTTTTGTATTCAAATTCTGGCTTAGCTTACTATAAATAAACCACGGTAATGAACAGTTTTAATACACCATCTACACAACAAAAGATAGGAAGATAAGTCAGAAGAGATGGTCAGAAAGGTCCGCAACATCAGGAAAGCAACACTAATTTAGAAATGTGAGAGTGTAGATACAGCCTGAACATTCCAAATTATCAGGAATTACAACTAGCCTAAGCCTCTGGAAACTGAGCCCTCATTTGAATGTATTTAAAAGCATCATGTTAGAAATACACACTTGAAAATTACAGTTGAATTTGTTTTTAGAAAAAACAAAACCAAACCCTCAAAAAAAAGTGTTTTAAGCATATACACCACATACGTAGCAGCTTTTAAGCCTTAAAACCAGGACTAAAAGAAGCAATCTCCTGAAAGTAAAGAATGGTGTCATCACATGGCAGAAGAGTACTGAATGCAATTATTCAAGAAACAAAAAAATGGAAGTGAATTGCCACATTATTGCACATACTCTTCAGCAAATATCTACTAAAAAAGAGTTGACACTTAAAAAAAAAAACAAAAAACCCAGGCCTTCTTGAATGTCCACATAAAAAAGATGGCTACTACATTTCTTATTAAAAATGCCAGATTTCTTTTTGAAAGTATAACCAGGCTACAATTTAGAACTAAAATTATTTCTAAGAAACTATTTGGGGAAAACCCCCACATATCCCATATAGTCAATTATACCTGTGATAGTATCACCGCATAGATCAGTTTATTGTTTAGTGAGTATCAGATTTACATCAGTACAGCTTTACATCTAATGACTGATCAAATGCTAAGAAACTTACAATCTAAAGCAATTAGACTCATAAAAAAATCTGGTTGCTATGATGCAATTTCTTGTAATTTCAAATCATTTTAGAGTAAACAATTAAAACATACAGGCAAGAAAATATAACTCAAATATTTTTTGCTGTTACAATAATACTTCTAAATAATTTATGAAGTCATGATTACAATGGAACAAACTACTCCATTTTTTGCTGCTGCTTCTCCACAGAAATTCTGATTCAACAGGTATTTACAGCAAGGGACTCCAATTGCTAAAGTCAGGCACAGCTTTAAGAACCTTGCCAAAGGATATCAGTATTCAGTATGCCTTGCCTCTCCCACTGCACATTCCTTACTTTCTCAGAAAAAAGATAAAAAACAAACTAAAAATTCATTTGTCACTCTTCTCTGAAATGTCTTCCTTCTTCACTTGACTAGCTCTCCCATCTTGGTTCACCTCAAACTGTTTGATGCAAAAAGTAAATAAATATAAACAATAAATATAAAACATATTTTTGTTTCATTTTACTTAGAAGAATCAGGAATAAAATAAAAATAAGGAGTCTTCCTTTTATTTCCTTACCTGAAAGCACTGATAGAAAAGGGAGCTCTCTTTATTGGACGTTGCTTAAGGGTAGTTAGGTTGGTTTGTTTCATCACTGTGCATAAAACAAGAGTTAGGATGAAAATTTCTGGAATTCATCTATAGCATATGAAACATTTAAGTGTCATTTTTTAAAATAACATTACTGCACCCAAAGTTGCTTGACAGGAATTCCTATTTCTACAATTAACAAATCAGCATTTTCAATAAATGTTTCTAAATACTGGCCTCAGAATCATTGTCATTTATATGAGTTGACAAAATGAGTAAATATTACACAAACAAAATGTTTATTGTTAAAATACCCATCTAACATTCAGCCCCACTAAATCACTGGCAAAACTTCCACTGACTTTAATACAACTAGGATGACAAAGCACATTACGACTGTCCTTAAGGCAAAACATCATGACCTACAAACAGTAACATAAAAATCATTCTTTAGCATTTGCATTTAGTGTTTTTATTCCAGATGCAAAACAAAGGTTTTTTTAAACAGACATTTCAACACAAGCAAACATAAACCTCCTTGTATTGTTACATACTACTATACTCCCAGTACATCGCTGTTTTACCCAGTCCCCACTTTCTGTATTTGAAATACTATTATTTTCTTTCATTTGGAAAAGGCTTCTATTTAAGCATATAGCCGTTTCATAATTTAATCAGAAAATAAACAAAGTATGGATAGAAAAGCTTAAAAAAAAAAAAAAAAAAGAGGAAGTCATTAGAACACACCTTTGAACAAAGGACAGATTAATTTATAATTAGTTACATACATGAGAATCCTGTAATATTCTGCAATTTACAAGCGTAGCATAAGTGAGATCTTTACAATCTACTAGAAAAATCCTTTTGCCTCTCTCCTTGTTATTCTGAGAACAGAATTGGCTTCAACTACTTGCTGAATTATTAAATCACTTTGATGCCAGTATTTTGCAGGAAACTTCTTTCATATCAATGTTTCTTATACAGACTCTGAATGGAAGAGGTTTTTCAAGCTTACATGAGTTGCATGTTAAAGAAAAAAGGTTCAAACTTCCCAGTCCCATAAATGTATGCTACTTACCACCTACAGCTGAGGTAAGTGGCGGTTACATGATGGAGTGCTACTAAACAAGACATGCTACTTTTATTAATAAACTACACTAGAAAATGTAAGAGGGCAGCTGCTTCTAAGAACTCCTGTGTACTTTCCAGTGAAGATGACATTTCCAATCACAAGTTTTTGCACTAGATACAAGGACAATAATTTGCTGAATGAACAAATGAACCAGTGTATCTGGCACCTTCTATTATTTAAATTTACTCTATGAAACTATACGTACCTGCAAAGTCTAGCGTGTAGTTAAATTTTGCAGTAGTAAAAGAAACAGAACCATGTGGGTTTGTTCGGAAGCTCCTTTCAATATCTTCACTGCTAACAGAGCAATGACTGTTTGAATCGGTCTTCAAAATAAATGAAAAAGCACATTTAGACAAATTCAGCAATAGGTAGTTTGATGTATGGAATCCATCATAGCTAACCTCATAGGTATAAATAACCTCATAGGTATTTACCTGAAACATATGCCATTTACCACACTCAGCCAAATAAAACCAGCCCCACTGGGTATCTGAGGTATCCATCTCTTCAACTGAACTTTCCATCTTTGGAAAAAAATCTTCTGATGTTCTTTGAAGCATTTCCTGAAACATTCACACACATACACAAAAAAAGTTTTGATACTATTTGCAAAAATGCATTATTTGAGAAATTCATAAAAAAGCAAAATAAAGTGAATTTGCAATACTTAAAAAACAAAACCTTGGCAGGCAAAGGGCAGATTTGTTTTCTCTTTTTCAGAGAAAAATTCTCAATTTGCTACTTATCCAGTATAATCCTTTAAGTTAGTTAAACATTTTCAAAACTCTCTCAAATGTCTGTAAGTGTGCCCGTAAAGGCAAGAGCTATAGGTTTTATCAGATCAGAGAGGTGCTAAATTTCATACTGATGGTCATATGAGCAAGGCCATTCATATATACAACAGGTTCTGAGTTACATACCACTCAGGAATGAAGTGTTGGGGTTACACCTGATAGCTTGATGAAAACATCTACTAGGTACTCACCAGCAGTGAACAAATCAGACTGGATATCAGAAGTTATCAGAAAAAAAACTTAAAAACTAAGACAAAGAACGTAATTATTTTAACTGTGCAAGTCCACCTTATTCCTCAACACTGCATGAAGGTTTGTTTCCCCCCAATGCACCCACTTAAAAATGATACAGTAAAATTACTGGTATTCTGTACTTGTAATTACAGAGAAGGTTTGCCCCAAAAGCCAGAGTAGCGTCTACACCAGCAATGACTACCATAGTTGGGATTCTGCAGGATGGAAGAAAAAGGATTGAGAAAAGGATATAGCAGAGGTCTACAAAATCATGACAAAACCGAAAAGGGAATAACGAATCACATTTTCTTCCAACGTAAGAAGGAGACACCTATCAAAGGCTGCACGTGTCAAGTTCAAAACAAGTGAAAGAGAAAATTCTTCATAAAACAGATGGCAATCTATGGAATTCCTTTTCCTGGTATGCTGTGGATGCTGCAAATTTCTGGAAGTTTGAAAAGCAACTAGACAAGTTCAAGCCTACCAAGAGCTATGCCAGAATACCTTTGGAAGCACAGTCCCTGCCAGATTACAGCTCCTTCTTCATACATCAGTAAAATCCTGAAAACTCTGAAAGTACTTGACTCTACTTGCACACGTCTCCTAACGTGTCAACTCTGTCTGCCACCCCCCTCCTCAAGCAAAAATTCTAAGTAGGTTGGGGGGAATCTTTCAGAGAAAGAAGCTTGCCCTACTCCCAGAAAAGGTCAGCAATTCATCCACTCTAACTGCTTAACCAAGACTGGCACTCTTCCCAACAATTTCCTCAACTTAACTTTTGCTTCCAAGAAATGGAACAACACCCTCCAGCACAAGTAAGTCAAACAATGTCCAGTTAATATCCTGGATGCTTCAGCTGTTTCCTGGACACTTCAACCCAGGAAAAAGGAGAGACCTGAAGAAGGCAAAAACTGGAGACCAGAAGTAGGCACCAGGTGGCCAGTGCTACTGGGACAGGAGTTGAGAGCAGAAGGCATTTCTTCCAGCACTACCCTTCCCCCTTATTTTTCCCAAGCTAGCCATCTGTGGTTGTTTGAAAGACAATCCCAGGAACCTCTTTATGGTGCTTGCTAGAGACTGTATTCTAATCATCAAAAGCTCCAAGGGGCTACAAAAATCTAGGTGCTTAGAAAACAGGGAAATCGGAAGTGGGCCTCCACCACATCTCTAAATTGCAGAATTGGACGGCAAACCTACTTTAGTACAAATGGAAGCTTACACAAGGCTCCATACATGGATAGCTGACTCAAGTTCAAGCAGAACTACACTAAAGGTACATCAGCTACATGGAAAAATATTTTGAAACAGATAAGAAAATTGTTCTCCATTTCAGAGGGCATCTGCCAACATCTCTTCTATTCCTCACAGCAATGCAAAGTCACAGAGCCTACACTCGCTTGGTGTTAAAGCACAAGTGGCCAATATCTTTTGTTGACGTTTCACCTTCAACTTGATTCTTCCTCTCAGATGAATATTTGGCCATGTCCCCTCCTACAGAGAGGAGGCAGAGGTAATCTACACTTTTTTAAAGCTAAGCCGAAAGCAATTCAGGCTTTTTTTTGGTAACGTTTAGTCTTCTCACATTCCCACTAACACGGCCAGACCTCAGCTCCATCGCAACGTTAGTTTAGGGCCTTGAATCTGATCAATCAAATCAGTATTGTTGTTTGAACAAGTTACAAACAGAGGAGGCATGCTCATCCGTGCCCCGTCAACACACTTACACTCCTCTGGGGGCAACGCAGCCTCCAGAATAAACCATTTACTAAGGAGACAGTTACTCTCATAGCTTTCAAAAATGTTACATTCAATCCACATGTATTACTCTAGCCTCAAAGTCTAGGGAAGGCAGGTAGATTCCAGGATACCTAGAAGTATGGAATAACAACCCAAAGGCATGAAACACAGAAAGCCATAAAAACAAAACAGCTGTTCTCAAAGGTGATACAAATCCAAAATGCTTGAAGGAAATTGCTCAACTTACTGATGAATTCAAAATCAAACCGACACTGTTTATAAGGAGCAGGTAGCTTTTTGTCCAAAAACTCTGAACGCATGCAGAGTGAGCAGAAAAATCTCAGTGGGTTTTTCTGGATCATAGGATGTCAACTATCAAGGATGTAGCAATGGGAATTTTATTAGCAATGCCGTTGCTAACAGGCAGCCTCTCAACTCCCATTATTAGCACTGTTTCTACTGGTCCAGGGGTTACCAGAACAGCTCAAATTAAACACAATTACTCTGGCAGCAAAAACTTCCTCCTAAACAGAACGAATGCTCATTGTGTGTTGTGCTGCGACTGAATGGCTTTACTACTACTGGGAACGCATTGCCTCATTTTTCCAGAAGTACTTTTAAGTTTGAAGGATAAACACGCTTTGCAGCGTGTAGAATCACAGAATGGTTTGGGTCGGAAGGGGCCTTAAGGATCATCTAGTTCCAACCCCCCTGCCATGGGCAGGGACACCTTCCACTAGACCAGGTTGCTCAAAGCCCCATCCAACCTGGCCTTGAACACTGCCAGGGATGGGGCATCCACAGCTTCTCTGGGCAACCTGTGCCAGGGCCTCGCCGCCCCCATGGTAAGAAAAATACAGAAGCATCCCGACAGGCGATCGGTCTGCGTTCTCGTGCTGCCCGCTCCCACCTGGCAGGCTGGGCTTTACTGCCGAAGACTCTTTTGCCTGCAGACGGCACCTTTGCCCGGCTCCCCGCCGGCAACGCCGGCCGTGCCAGGGGTCTCTCCGGCTCCTCCTCAGAGAGCAGGGCGCCTGAGCGGCGGCAAGGGCGCAGGGCCGGGGGGGGGGGGGCGAGGAGGAAGAGCGGCACTGGCACCAGTACGGGGCGCAACGTGGAACGAGACACCCCCCCCGCAGCTGCGTCGCCACTTACCCCCTCTGTGCCGCAGGGGACCGCCGCCGCAGTCACCCCCGTGGCCGACCCCCTCCAGAGCCGACCCCCCCCGAGAGCTCAAGGTACGCGGCGGGGCGGTCCGGCCAAGCACAGCGCCGGCACCCCGCCGGCTGGGTTGCCGCAGCCCGCCCCGAAGATGGTGGCCTACGCCCCCCGCCCCCTCCCTCCCTCAGCCCGGCAGCGCGCTGCCCGGCGGGGCGGGACAGCGGCCCGCGGGGCCAGCCTAGTACGGAGACGGGCCGAGGAGGAAAAAGACGAAAGGAGCGGCCGTTGGCCCCGGCTCCCGCCCGCCCCCACTCACCGCATCGGCCGCCCACCCCGGGCCTGCTCCCCACATACCGCCCGGAGCGGGGCGGGGGGGGAGAGGCGGGAGGGAGGGGGTGGGTGGGCAATGCGTGTGGGAGGGACGCGTCACCGCTCGGCCGGCGGGCGCTTCCGTTAACGGTGGCAGAAGAAAGGGGCGGGGCGACAGCTGCTACAGGTCGCGTCCGATAGGCTCACCACGCAGAGGGGCGAGGCCTGGTAATACAAATGTGCAGCGGGGAGGCGGGGCCGGGGAGGCGGGGAGGCGTCCTTGTCGTGCCGCTGGGGGGGAGTCCATCGCCGCTCGCCGCTCGCCCGGGGCGGAGCCGTGACCCTTCCGCCCCCCCCCGCGGCGGGCGTCTGTCGGCCTGCCCGACGGCGGTACCGGCTGCCAGCCGCGCGGGCTCTGGGGGCCTTCCCGGTGCCCCCGGCGTTTTGGCGGTGAGGGGCTGTGGAGCAGCACCCCGCGCCGCCCGGTGCCCCCCTCACCCCCCGCAGCTTCGGCGCTGTGTTCTTCTGATCGTTGGCTGTGCGCCTGCATGGCTACGGGCCTCTGCTTGGCCAGGGAATTTTTACAGCCCGTAATTTTCCTGTGAAATACACGAATACCTGAGCCTGTATATGCATTTAATTCCGCGTAGGTAGCATTTTAAAGAACTGATACCGCGTTAGCGCCAGGCAGGGCAGCTGAAGTGACCGTTCCCACCGTGCCTGAGGTGTGACTAAGGCAAAGAGGGAGTAAGAACCGCGGCCTGTCGCCGGCGTCCGTCAGCTGGGCCTTGGGGTCCGTGGGAGGCTTTATGCTACAACCGAGACCGAGAAACAGCAGCGGCAGCAGCTCCAGGGCCGCTCGGTCAGAGAGGCCGCGGCCACGAGCACAGCTCACCCCGGCCTTTTGGTGCGGGGGCTCCGGGATGAGCGGAAAAGCAGGCCGTGATGCCTGCTAAAGCAGTCTGCAGTCAGCCAGTGGGCTGGTGACTTCAAAAAACGGGCAGTCCTCATAAAGCTGTGCAAAGCCGTCACAGCACATCCTGCTGTGAAGGGTTTTCGTTGAGCAGCATGCCAAAAACAACACAGGTGGATTGAAAACGAGGAGTTTCTCAAGTTCTGAGGGAGTGTCAGGCAGGATATGGATCCAGATTCTGGCTGTACCGACCTTGCCTCTGAATACAGAGTTAGAAGAGGTTATTTTTCTGAGTTAAAAGGTTAAGCAGCTTGTGGTGGATCACTGGGGGTATTTCACTGACATGAACATGATGCTTCTGGAATAAAGGAGTTTTCCAGAAGTAGGGACATCTTTTTCCAGCCATGAATAACACTCATGTAGGGAATAGCTTCTCTGTGCAGCCTCTCCATCTTTGCTCCCTGTGCTGGGCCAAGATTATCTCTGAGGAGAGAAAAGCATTTGTGGAATACTTTTGTGCCCAGTTACACTGGACAGCAGAAGCAACTGTCAGTAGTTTCTTCCGTGTCTGGGGAACGTAGTGAGCAAGATTGAGATGATCAGAGAAAGTCCCACACTACAAACTGTGGGGTTGGGAACCTGTGGTTGTCTGGAAAGTCTGGAGAGGATAGTCATCCATAAGAAGAAGAGGTGAAATTACATCCCACATCTCTGTGTAACCTCATGGTGTCTCTTTCCACCAGCACGCAAGTGATGTGTAAGAGTGTACTGGGTCTGGCTGGGATAGAGTTAATTTTCGTTGTAGCAGCTGTGCTACATGTGTATGGTGCTGTGGTTTGGATTTGTGACTAAAACAGCCTTGATAACACACCTGTGTTTTGGCTATTGATGAGCGGTGCTTGCACAGCATCAAGACTTTCTCTTTTCCCACTTGGCACCCCCCAGCAAGTAGGTTGGGGTTACACAAGAATTTGGAGGGGACACAAGGACAGCTGACCCAAACTGACCAAGGGGATACTGTATGCCATATAACATCATGCTCAGCAGTAAAAATGGAGAGGAGAAGGATTTGGGGAAGGCAGCCATTGCTCAGAGACTGGCTTGGCATTGGTCTGCTTGTGGGAGGTGGTGAGTGATTGCCTTTGCATCACTTTTTCCCCCCATTCCTCTTTCCTTCACTTACTAAACTATCTTTATCTCAACCCATGAGTGTTCTCGCTTTTGCTCTCCCCATCTTGCTGGGGTTGGAGGCTGGGGGGGGGTGTGGTGGTGTGAGTGAGATACTGTGTGGTGCTTAGCCGCAGGCGGGGGTCAAACTGCCACAAAGTGAGAAAAGAAAAACTCAAGAGTCTCTCTGCTGTACACGCAGTCAGGCTTCCACAGAACTACAGCATGTTCCTGTACGCAAGTATCTGCACATATGTGCATCCCAGCACCTGGTCTAATCCACTCACTGCATCACCCCACTCTTTGCCCCAGGACAACACTGGTGCTATGAATTGTCAAGGGATGCGTCATAGCCAGGTGAATCTGAACCACACCTGAACCAGTGCCGAGAGGAATTGGTGTGTGACAGTGGTTGGAGACTGCTACAGCATGCGGAGTCACCCAGCTACTGACCTTACTTGCTGCCTCACGTGATCTGTTGCTTGCAGGGAGGTTGGACTGGGGCTGTTGCAGAGAGCACGGAGGCATGTCTGGACTTTGGCCTGTTACCACTGGCCTGCTCATCCATGTGCGCACCAATGATACTGTCACGGGAGACCTTAACAAACCAAGAGTGGCTACAGGGCGCTGGAGCCCCGGTGCTCTTCTCCTTGGTCCTGCCAGCGGAGAGGAGAGGCTTGGGTAGGAGGGCACCCAACCTGCGGGTTAACACCCGCCTGCCCGGCCAGTGTTGCAGACAGAGCTTTGGCTTTTATGCCCATGGACGCCCTCTTTGAGGAATGGGGAGTGCTGGGGAGACACAGGATGCCACACGGGGCTGGGGCAAGAGGAGATTTTGCAAGAGGCTTTCCAGCCTAGCTAGGAGGGCTTGAGCCTCGGTTCTTCAGGGGATGGTGACCAAAGCCCGAAGAGAAGGGGAGGCACAGGGAGCAGGAAGGAAGCGCCGGGTGAAATGGGTGCACAGGCTTCTGTTGGCGAGCTGCAAGGGGGCACAGCAGGAGCTGGGCTTGGCCACAGCACAGGTAATGCCCTCAGTGGCCAGGGCGCACTCCCACAGCCCTCCCACTGAATAGGGAGGGCAGAGGAGGTGTGCTGACAACAGGGTCAACTGACTTTCCCGGGCAAGGCAAGGTAATGAACTGGGTCATGGTCCATCCGGAGAGCCCAGTCAGGAGAAGAAGGAGACGGGGTCAGCGTGTCAGGGCCCGGAGTGCATCCCTCTTCTAGGAGTTTAGTTGGCTAAGTTAGAGTTTAGGTGGCTGAGTCCAAGTCCAGCTCCTTTGCTGATAAGAGCTCTTGGGAAGAAAGCTAGGAGCAAGGGCCTGTCCCTCCTTTCCCTTGGGAACTGTTTTTAAGCAGAGGCCTTGCCGCTGGCTCCAGCTGTGTTTTACATTGCAGCTGTGTAGCAGTCCTGTCTATGGCTGACCTTGTACCTGCACAGTCTGGACCTTGACCCAGAGCCGCTGGTTCGGCTTTCTGGCTGACCTTGGATCTGCCTCGTCACTAGGGACTTGCTGGGGGATCGCTGGGCTGCACGTGACGCACTGTCTTTGGCCCTCATCCTGACCTGGACGTGCCGTTCTGCATCTTCGTGGTGAGGCCACTGCTTGCGCCTGCGTTGCGCTGCTGACTAGTCTTCCATGGTGGAGCAGCTAGCCCTCAGTGCTCTCTGACACAGAGGCAGGGCTGCCGACAAGGCTGCAATGTAGGTCCAAGGTCCGCTCAGCCATGAGTGAGGCACGTACCAAGATTACAGCCCTGGACTTGAGGCAAGAAGGCTTTGGCTTGTTGAGGGACTCTGGTAGGCAGTATCCCATGGGAGTCGCCCTGGAGGGGAAGGGAGTCCAGGAGGGCTGGTCAGTCTTCAAACGCAATCTCCTCAAAGCACAAGAAGGGTCCATCTGATGTGTGGCAAGTCTAGCAGGCCCGGCAGAAGGCCAGCATGGATGAACAGAGAACTCCTGACGGAGGTTGACAGCGCAAAGGAAGCGCCCCGAAGGCAGAAGTGGGGCCGGGCTGCTCTGGAGGAATAGAGCCATTACCTGAGCGTGGTGGGGTGGAATCTGGAAAGCCCAAAGCTCAGCTGGAGTTGAAACTAGTGAGGAACGTGGAAAGCAACACGAAGGACTTCTATGAATACATTGGCAGTAGAAGGGAGCCTCAGAAAAAGCAGACCCTCTGCCAAATGGGGCAGGGGACCTGGTGACAAAGGACACACAGGGTGCCTTCCTTGCCTCGGCATTTACTTGCTAAGGTCTGCTCTGAGGCCTTAGGTCCCCGAGCTTAGTGGCAAAATCTGGCAGTGGTGTGGAGCGTTACCCATGGTAGAGCAAGACTACGTTGGGGACCAAAAGGCAAGCTGGACATACGCAAGTCCACGGGTCCACCTGAAATGTGGCCAAAGGTGCTGAGGGAGCTGACCAAAGTCACTGCAAAGCTGCTCTCCTCTTTGAGAGGTCACAGTGAGCAGGGGAGGTTCCTGATGATTTGGGGAGGCCTATAGCACGTCTTCTCCCCGGCCATCTCCCCCAAAAGGCAGGAAAGAGCCCCCAGAGAACTACAGGCTCGTCAGCCTAATCCCTGGCCCTGGGAAGATCACAGAGCAAATCCTCACAAAAACGACTTCCAGTTGTACGAAGGACAAGAAACTGATTGGGAGAAGACAGCACAGATTTACCACGGGCAAATTACACCCAACCAACCTGATAGCTTTCCACAGTGCGCCAAGTATTCACTTGAATGCGCGGAGAGCAGCGAGTGTTGTTCACCTGGACTGTGGTCTCTTTGCCACAGTTTCCCATAGTAACCCTGTAGCCAAATGGTTGAGGTACGGTCTGGGAAAGTGGAAGGCAAGGTGGGTGAGTAACTGGCTGGACTAGTGGGCTTAAGGGGTTGTGATCAGCTGTTCAAACTAACTGGCAGCAAGTTTACTATTTGCGTTTCCTGGGGACCGATACTGGGGCCAATACTGTTTAGTGCCTTTTTTAAAAAGACCGCAGGTCAAGAGACACGGTCATGCCGTGCCACAGGCTCCTTCTGCACTCCGCTCAACCCATCTCAAACTCCTCCCTGTTGGTCTCTCTCAGAGAGCTACCCTGCATGCTTTCAGAGGCTGTTTGAGGCTATGTGCTTGCTTCTTCCCTGCCCTAAGCATACTCTGCATGCAGTGGGGTTCTTCTAGTCTACTTCCTACTTTCATGTCCCTCCAGTGGTACCGTGTGTTCTCCTTGGACTCCTCTGCTTCTTTCTTGGTCTTTGTGAGGCTACTCTTTGCTCCCTCAGCATTCTTTCAGTCCTTCTCCTGTATTTTTTCACCTCTCCAAGCTACTGTATGCTCTCTGGGTCTCTCTCTTGCCTAATTTTTTCCACCTTTCTGAGGCTAGTCTTTGTTATCCTTTACATTTGCAGGCTTTATGCTATTTTCTTACCTTCTCTGAGACTACTCTGTCTTCTCTGAGGTTCTTTCTGGCTCTCTTTAGTCTCTCAGGCTCTTCAAGGCTGCTTTGTTCTCTGGGACTCTCTCAACCTCTCCACTTCTTCCCTAGCATCTCCAAAGCTGCTATGGCTGCCTTGCAGGCTTTCAGTCTGATCCTTCCTCTCACTGAGGTGACTGTGGAGCACTTTCAGGCTTTCTGCTGTATTTCCACCCCCCCACTTTTCTGAAGTTAAACTGGGTTTTCTGGGGCTGTTTCAGTCTCTCTTCAAGGTTCGTGGCATCTCAGCAGCTACTCTTTCTCCTGGGACTTTTTCAGCCTCCTTGCTTGTTTCTTCCCTTTTCCAAGGCTATTCTCTGTTGCTCTTTCAGCCTCTCTCCTTCCTTAGCAGCTGCAGGCATACTCTCCTAGGGCTCTTTCAGAATCTCTGCTACTTTCTTGTTATTGTCAAGGTCTCTGGTGTGCTCACCATGGTTCTTTCAGGCTTTCTACTAGTTTCTTTGCCTCTTTGAGGCTACTCTGTGTTCTCCGAGTCTTTTACAGATTTTGGCTCATTTTCTCTTCTGTGGTGCTACTCTTTGGGGTACTTTCAAGCTCTCTGCCTTTTTTTTTTTTTTTTTTTGGTCTTCTCTGAGGCCACCCTTGGTACTACTGGGTACTCTGGAGCTCCTTTAATATCTCTGATACTTTCTTGTTATTGCTGAGCCTCTTCGGTATTCTCTGGGGAGTCCTTTGCCTTGTCTGTTTGTTTCTTGGCCTCTGACACTGCTACATTTTTTTTCCTTGGGCACTTACAGGCTTTCTTCCCTTCTTTGAGGCTACTTTATGTTCTCTGAATCTCTTTCAGACTCTCTGTTGCTTTGTTGGCTTCTGCTTGGCTCCACTGTTTCATCTGGGGATCTTTCAGACCATCTTCTACTTTCCCGGCATTTGGAGGGCTCTTCTGTGATCTTTTTCTACCTCAGTGTTTAATAAATTTTCACAGTTTCTCTGAGACTTCTCAGTGTCCTCTGGATGTCTTTCAAGCTCTCTACTACTTTGTCTTCTCTTCGACTATTCTGTATTCTCTGGGACACTTGCAAACTCTTTCCTGTATTACCAGGCTCTCAAAACCAATTTGCTGTTCTTTGGGGATCTTTCACACCTATTTCTGTTTTATTAGAGTATTGTTTTGAAGGAGGATGAGAGAGGATGGGGGGGAGGGATCTTTTCAGAGATGCAAGAGCTTCAAGAGCTCTGGACTTCAACTGCAGTGGAGTTGGAATAGATCTCTGTGTCACCTTTTGGAATTTTTTTTGTTCCCTTTTGGTTTTGGTGGTAGTTGGGGTTAGGAGAGAAATGAGCTCAAAGAGGCACCTTTTAAAAAATCCTTTATTTTTATATCATCCTAGTAAAAATCTTTTATATAAAGGCGAAAGTAGGTATTGCATAGAAGAAACACTGGTGCAAACATCACCTGGTGGGAATGGCATGTTGTTTCTTAGTGTCTACTATCTACTGCACAACAGATGGCTAGCCCATAGGCAAACATCTCCAGGTTTCCCCCATGCCAGCTACAGGATGAAGCTGCTCAACTCTATGGAAAGAGATTATACCAGAGTTACGTGTGCCCTATTCCATGCTGCTCCCAAGAACCATCTGCTGGGAAAACCCCCTTTTCCTTCTTGCCTTCTCTATGCCCGACTAATACGTTGCCCAAGAAAGACCACGAGGATCAGTTCGGCTGCCCTCTGCTTGCACCTTTCCTGTGTGTGAGTTTGTATTTCATGCATAGAAATGGGGGGTGGACACAGGATAGGAGAGTTGGCCTAACATGACCATAGCCCAGGAACTCAATGCATGACACATACAAGGCATCTTCTGTCATCTTGGAGACATTTATGCCATCGATTTTCTCATCTCACATGCTACTTAGCTATGGACACTTCTTTTGAGTGCCCTCCACCTGGGCTTCCTATAACTAACAGCCTTGGTACCACCAGGAGGGAACAGAATTCACTGCTATCACTTCAACAGCTTTCAAGTAGAGGTTCTTCACGCAGTTCTCCTATTATGTCTCTACTTAAGTTCTGCTGCAGCTTCTAAGCGTGAAGCACAGTGAGACAGCAGGTATGCTCCAGTCTGAAGGAACACTCAGAGAAACAGCACATTCACACACTTGAACTGTGCTTTCATGAATTAGAGATACAGAGAGGTATGCATTTATATAAATCAATATTTGTGTATATTAAAGATACTTTTACTCAGTATCAGTTTTTATTTAAAAACATGCTAAAAACTTATAGTTAAATAATCAGAGTGACATTTGGGGAAAACACACAGACAGCCACCCACCAGCATAAGCAAAAAAAGTGCATACATACATGAGCCAAAGCTCCCTTTGACCAGTTTACAGGACAGTTAGTGCCTTCTCTGACAAACTGACTGATGCAGCCTCACACTTTCCAGGGCTGTTTTTTGTTGCCTGGAAAATGGCATTACTTTCCTGCTCCTTTCAGGATGTCTGTCATCACCTCCCACATCAGAGAGTCAGTTAGAGACACAAATCAGCCCTGCTTTTGACTCCCTTCCTGTAGGTGGCTTCATAGAGATGAATACATGAAGCTTGTGTAACTATCTCACTTAATACTGTGCTTAAAATGCCAAAAGTAGTCATAAAAAAAAGATTTCAGGATCTATGCTGCTAGATCATGAAATGGAATGAAGCATTCTAGAAAAATAAGTTTGGATGGAAGGCAAAGTAGCTGAGTTTGCAACTACACATTTCATCTCTGAGTTACTCATAAACATTTTTTATTTCCTTATTACTTTCACTAATATATTTTACCATATTTTGTACAAAAACTGACTGCAGATTAAAATTTAAGATGTGGCAGGTACCACTGTGCGACCCAAAAGGACAGAGATGATGCTCCTGCTCAGCCCTGCACCCTGCTCTTTTTGAACACCAGAGAAAGCTAGAGAAAGCTAAGCACCTCTGCCCAAAGGGAGAATGCAGTGGAGCCATCAGATGAAAATCGTCCTGTCTTTTCTTGCAAAAATGGGAACGCATCTTAGCAACTTTGGATACAGTCTTACATGTAGCAGCAAGTACATTGGGCATCAGGGCCCCTTCTTCAACATGGAACATCCATCTCCAGTGGGGCTCAGATGCACCTGGTCCCAATTTTTGTTAGAAATGGAAGTAAAACTGGATTCAGTTTCTGTGCTTTCCCTCTGCTTCTTCCCTGACTCTTTCAAAGGCAATCCAAGTGAAATAGCTGAACCCATATGGCATTGTCTGCTTCAGTGGGAAAGAAGAGCCCTGTGAAACTTCGGGCATTGTGCTCATATGGGCAAGGGCCATGCTCTAAGAATAGTAACCTCCTTCTTCACTGCAACACACAAATTCATCTCTGTCTCCCACACATTCACACTTCTTCCTGTCACACTGATTTCATAGAAACTCAAAAAAGTAACACATAGGCCACAAAAAACACTATTGCTGCCAGATGTACAGATGCATGCAGGACCTACTAGGAAGATAAACAGGGGACTAAAAACTCCCAGATATGAAGTGGCTCAACAGCTATTTCAGCCCACAAGGAAAAGATAAGGTGAATGATACAATGTAAATGATACCTTTTAAGAGTTTAAAGTATAAATATTCAGACTGGACATTAAGAGAAAACTTGTTTACCAGAGGAGTAGTTTGACATGGCATGGCTCTGAAAGGCACAACATCTCCATCCTCAACAGTTTCTGAAACTCAGCCCAATAACGTCACAGTAAACCGCACCTCACATAGATGACAGTACCCCTTTCAGAGTGACATTGGATGAGGTAACCTCTGAAGGTCACTTCTGACTGCTGCTAATACAAAAAGCAGTGTTTCTTTCAGAGCTGAGTCGAGCCCTGACTGGAGTTAAATCAGAACATCCTCCAATGTCTGAGCCTTTCCTTCTTCCTTCGCAAAACAGCAAAAACCTGGAACAACTGACAAATGGGGGCTGCCTGCAACGAAGCAGCATTCAAACTAGAGAAATACATGTTCAAGTTTTCTAACAGGAATGTTGGTAAAAAAACGCGTTGCAGTGAGCTCTGAACTACCCCATTTGATGGACTTGGCAATTCGTCAGCAAGAACCAGTTCTGTACTGAAGGTGTGACAAACACATACAGTCTCTGAGTGCTGTTTTAGAAATTGCCCCTTCCCTGCATCATCTGGTCACCTTTAATCCAACCGCATTTTCCAGCTCAAGGAGACAGCCGTCATCTGCCTGAGGAAACCCCTTCAATGAAGGGTATGCCACGACAATGTTGCCATCAAATTGCCATCCCCTTCCCTCATATCCAGCAGCATCCCATGCCTTGGGCAAACTTTTTGAAACAGACAACACAATCCGTGAAGTCTGCTGCCAACTGGCCAGTAGGTCAGACTGCAATCTCTCGCCTTCATGCCAGGGAGCAGTAACTTGCTTAGTCAGTACTTTTAGCTTTCAAAGCAGCATGATATCAAAGTGGCCTGACACTACTTTGGGTGATTAAAGGCATTGGAACTTTGCCTCACAGGAGTAGGAAGCTCACCATCTGGTCCAATGGGAAGGCATTGCATTCCATCTGAGGAAAGAGCCTCTGATTTGAAAGGAACCACCTTTGTTACAGTAAGGGCATCAAGGCCCTGATAAAGGTAGATGATGCCTCCCCACGGACTTGAGAAAAGTTACATCTTTATTTGCTCGCACCAACTGTCAACTCTGAAAAACATGTCCTCTGGAGATCGCACAGTGGTTCCCAAATTAATGTACAATAAATGTGTAAAACCAAAACCAGTAAGAAGTTATAAGTCAGGCAACTAAATTCTAAGCTATATCCATCATAATAATCATCATCATCATTATCATAATAAAAAAGTATACACCGTAAGGTACAAGAAGCTGCAAAGCAAAGCAGCTCCAATTCCTAGGACTCTCAGTTAGAGTGGCTTTTCCGAGTCTTCCAGTAAATTGGATATGAGGGTTGAAAACTTAATGGAAGACTTTGAAGAATTCTCCCTTGAAGCTGAACACACATTATTTTTGCACATATAGCATGGATTAGTAGAGCAAAACATGTTCTTAAGTTAAGAAACATTCTTAAAGCAGATCTATGATTTCATGTAGAAAATCCATTTGTTTGGGGGGTTTCCCCCCTCTTTGGCAAATAAATGGCAAGTGTGAAACAGACAAAAAAATGAGTCAAATAACAAGCTGTGGTAATAACCGGACAAGTAAGAACAAAGTAGATCGGTCAATGGGATGGATTCCCTCAGCAGGGCTAGGCTTGATGCTCTTTGAGGTCATTCCTTTTGTTCATTTTTATGAGTCAGAAGGGTTGATGTGATAATGTTTCAGAGGCTTTAGGCATCGTATTTTTTGCCAGTCCTGTGAATCTGCTGGAAGAGTGTCATGGAGAAGGCCATGCCAAGAATCTGAAGGAAAACAAAGAATAAGGGCTTCAGTACAGGGAGGCTGCCAAAACTGCACTGCTGACCTGTGTTCATGGTCCAGCTATAGTTTTAAAAGACAATCTACACTAGCCATATCTCTCAAGCTTCAAACTGATCAGTAAACTTGGATCTGTGCTGTTCAGGCACACAGTGATGTCCAGAGATGTATCTGTCAGAGCACGGATAGAGGCAAAAAGCTCTCACGGCTCTTTGTCATACATGCAACAGTTTTTCAGAATCAATACACATGAGTCACTCTTCCTTTTTACCCAACAACTTGTGCTTGTTTAGCCAGATAACTGTAACTGAAAACATCAGATTCCGGTATTCTCCCCCAAAAGTACAGCAGTGATACAGGAACCCCAAAACCTTAACAGATTATAATGGATACTTCTGCATTTCTTTTTTAAAACACGTTAACCTACTCAGTTCAGTGGCCATGATTTGACTCATTTTAGCAATTTCTAGAACTTGCTTCCAAAATTTAAATAAACAGTTCTCTAAGGGACAGCATAAGAAATGCCTAAACATGGGAACTCCAAAGTGGTGCTCTGAAGTCAAAATGCAGGTAAGCAAAACCCCACCGTAGCATGTCTGCCTTGCGGGACTGACTACTGACCTGCTTCCTTTCTGAGCAGATGGCCTTAAATGAACTCATAAAACAAATCTGACATTTTTGAAATCATGATCAAACTCAAAGCGGCTGAGCACCACTTTTCACACAGCAGAATCAAGAATGCTGACAGCCAATCAAAGCCATGTTGACAAACATCATACCAGTATTACCTGCATTATGAGGATGCACATCCCAACTGAACCAAGGACATGCTTATTCTCATCGAACCAGGTCATAACTCTCTCATAACATCCCTGAAATGATGAAAGATGAAAATTGAAATCCCAAGGTCATGTTTTCTTTCATGTGCATTCCCTCTATTTTCTTCCTTCCCACCCCTCCCTAAGCCTTGTCCTGGGCAAAGCGAGCCTTACCGTTTTCCACACTAATTCGGTGGAGTTCCGTCCACAGTCTTGTGAGTTTTCCGTACAACATCGATCTGGGACAGTGTTTTCTCCCAGCACTGGGTACCAATCCGTAAAGTCATTCACACCACAGCATTTCATCTGTGGCAAAAGTAAAGGATTAATAAATTAACTAGCACAATTTGTGACTCATGCACCAGCACAAACTTTTACTTCCACTAAACCACTGCATATTTTCAAAAGGGCTGCCACAACACTTTTGTATTTTTAAAGTGCTTTGTGCTCAGTGATCACTAAAACCAAATACTCAACAACATAAAAAAAAAACCCAAAGAAAATAAATGGTCCCATGCCTAAGGTCTGTTAGTCTTCTTGTCACAGAGACATGAGCCCAAACACCAAAACCTAAGGTAATCTGCCCACAACTACTGAACAGCAAAAGCCTAGCTGCCAAAGCTGCAGTTCTACCTATGCAGTTCTACCCATGCAGGTTTCGCTGCTTGTCCTCTGTTTCAGATCATCTCTGTGGCTGTGATAAGCACAGAGAATCTCAGAGAGAGGTAAGCATCTTTCACCTTACAGAGTACACTTTGATCCTGGGTTTCACAGTACTCCCCTAGATGTTCAAGAGTGCAAAATCAGAAACAAAAGCCTGCATTATCCAACTTTTAGACTTGGCATCAATGCCACAGTTAACAGACTGCAGCCGTCTTTATGGTCAAATTGTTATTTTTCTTCTATTGAGAAAATACGTTACCTCTGCTTGAATGATATTCCACGCATTTTTCAGTCCAACATTATTTTCTGAATTGTATAGCTTCATACCTTCCTTCAAATCCTTCTTTGCACTCTCACTGACCTGCATCATGTAAAAAATACAGAAAGTCAACGCAATGCTGTTTAGAGGAAAGGAACAAATGGTACAGACTTGCACATAGAATGTATCTCCCTTACCTTCTCTCACCACAAACTTAACCTGGGTAGAAAAGCTCCATCATAGCTTCAAGACTCTCACAAGTCAGTGGGACCTTTCAGCACCTGCCAAGGCCTAGTCTCTCCCTCAGATTGCAAAATACTGGATTAATTCTCATGAGACAGGAGGCAAAACAGCTTCCCCTCTACTAAGAGTCCATCACACAGTCATCATCTGATTCAAACTAACTGAAGAGGGATCAGCAGAGATCTGCTGAGTTTACTTTTAACTGTGCCAGAGATAGCTGTTGGCAATACCCACAGCAGCCTCTCTTGCCTGTAACCTATGGCCTACTTTAATTTGCTAATATCATTAACACCAGAGTCCCAGCCTCCCAACCTTAACACAGTTATCCCTTGCACAGGTTCAGGCAGGCTATAATAAATGGCCAATACAAAATCGATTTAAAAAGGGCATTATTATTGTTCTCCTTGTGCGGACAGGCTTGTAGGATTTATGATTTTCAAATGTACTCTTCTTTCTTTAGAGGAGGACATTGGAATGCTCAATGGGAGATCTGAGATGTCCCATTTCTTGTATAAATTTCAGTCTGAGCCCGGAGTCCTGGATGCAGGTAGAATGTACCTTGGCTCTGACAGCAGTGAGCTGGCAGCAGAGAAAGGATTAACCTATGGTTCCTGGCATAAAGGTCAACTATATTATAAGATCTGTTTCATCCCTCTTTGACAACCCATTCAAAACCAGAAGTTCACCGCAGCTCCCTGAAAGTGGCAGGCATCATAATGACAACCTGGGAAGAGATACAAATCTGGTAGGAGCTCAGTTTTAAAATCAGTCTGGACATGCTCATACTGTAAGGCTCTGTCCTGTGTTTAGCAGTTCTCCAGTTCCCCAAGGATATTTCCAGTCTTGCCAATCTGACAGGCCAGCCAGTTGTGCCTACTTCACTTACGCTCTACTAGAGAGCAGATTCCTACAGATGGGCTTTATGAGAAGCTGCCTTTTGATCTGCCCTGCACCCTTGTCAAACTCTCTGGGACTGCCCAGTCAAGTGAGACAGCTGGTGGCATCTGGAATAACCTGTGAATATCCCAGGACTCTCTCCTCTGGTCCTGTTCAGGGTTGGCCCTAAGAAGCTAACCAGGTCTTAAGCAGGACCTCCCACAACCCAGGTCCACAAGATGATCAGCTTCTTGCAGAGACATCAAACAGCTATGCTGAAGGCTATCTTAGCTTTTAGGAGAAGACTAAAAGGGAGGCCCTGGACCCTGGTTTTATTTCAGGGAGGAAATTGTAAAGCTCAGGGGGTTCTTCTCTCCTGTTTGCTTTCCTTATCACTTCCTCCTCCCCCTGCAGAAGCAGTTTACAGAAAACAGCCAAGATCTCAAGGTTAAACCTTCACCAAAGTGAAGAGCAAGGAGAACCCACATATCTCCATCAAAGAAGAGCAAACTGAACATGGTTTACATTCTAGTACAGATAATTAATCTATATGGCACATTTGCTTACCTTGTCCATATAAACAAAGAACAAAATGAGTAATATCAGCTCTGCCAGGAGAATTATCAGCAAAACGATGAAAAACTAAAACAAAGAAAAAACAGACAGTGTATACACACTTGCCAACTAGAGAGCAAACCTGGGGCTGCTAGAAACTCTGAAGACTATAGACCTTGTCCTCTAAGCCTTTCCTCTACTGCCAAAACCATGCAAGTTTGATTTCAAACTATTCAGGTATATTAATACTATATTGCCAGTAAAGCTCCTGTAGGTCTCACCATCAATGCGGAAGCTCACTGTCTAGCACTCTCTACATCTTGGGTTTTGCCCTACTACCAGCTTGCAGGTTTCAGCAATGCTTTTGTCTTGCTTTTTTTTGACTGCTGTCACAGCACACAGCCCTGGTAGTCTCTTTCCTTCATACAGACTATAGAACAGATGCTAAACCCATTACCACAAAGACCAATGGGACGTGCCTTAGGAGCGATTCCCTAGCAGGTGGGCTTTAACCACATCTGACTGCCTGTTGGAACAGTCATTGTTTTACTCAACATTTCTATTGCCAGCTCTCTGTAGCTGAAATCTCCCTCTGCAGGGGCATCCCAAGTTTGAGCTCCATTAGTTTCTCACTACTTTTCATGCCCACTAGTTGCCTTTATGTTCTAGTGGACTGCCACATAGGCATGGCATCCCCCACACGGATGTAGTATGCAGTGCAGCAAGCTCTCCAATTGGAAACTCACGATAACTATGATAGTATGAAAAGACTTTTGCAGAACCTTGTAAGAATATAAACACACTTAAAAAAAAACAAAACACAAATTCAGCTGGTGTTGCAGTGTGGGTAGACCTCATTACTATTCTCTGTTTGCTTTCCTAGTGGTACAATGTACAAAACCATGCAGCAGATAGCAAAAAATAGGTGCACATTTGTCCTCCAGTTTAATACTCTGAGGTGGTCTAAGGAATGCTGCCCAGCTGTTCCCCAACACCATGTAAGGGAGACTTTTACACAAGGAAAACTCATGTGCTCCTTAATGTCACAGCACCTGTGATTCATAAGCTGTGACTGAACTGGAAGCTGTCTACTTTGAAAGCCCCCCTCTCACCTGCCACAATACTTCTCTCCTTGGGGTGGAGAGAAACATGATGAAGCCTCCTGGGTTTATGCAAGAGGAGTGACCCACACTGTGTTTTTTGAGAGGGGTTACCAACCTCTGTGCTTTGGTGCTGGACAAAGACTACCAAGGATCAGATTTTTTTTTTTTTATTGGTAAGGCCTGGTAGAGACCTTGACTTCTTAACTTTGGGTCAGATGGTTTCCACCAACCTCTGACAAAGGCCTTAGATAAGGGCAAAGTAGAAAATAGCCATGAGAGGCTTTGAGTGGTGTCCAAAAGCAGCTGTGGCTTAAGATTTTTCAGTCAATCTTTCTAACAGACATTTCCAGAAGGGCTATCCAGGTTGACCCTAGAGTTCGTGTTTAACCATTCAGAGGTAACTGATAGTAATTTGCTTTGCTGTCTAATACATTAGGGCACAGAGTAACAAGGATTCATTTGCTAATACACCAATGATATCACTGTGAACACCAATGATATCACTGTGAACAAAGGTGTGGGATGTCATACTGCAAGCATAGAGAAGATTGAAAGCCAAGAGCAATGTTACAGTGATCCACAAGACTATTTTGCACCGGTCATTTAAATAAAATAATAACAAAGCAACAATCACTGGTCTTAGTGAAAAGAAGTATTGACATCTTACGCTCAACAGGAGGCACTTGTTTTCCTTGATAGCACCTAGGCAGCCCAGAAAGCCGGTCACCATGATGACTGTGCCAATGGCAATGACTAGGTTGGCAGCTGAAAGCGACGGAAAGCTGGGAGAAAATGTGGCGAAGTTTCCTTGCGACACTGACAGCCAGATGCCCACACCCAGCAGCCCACAGCCGCATAACTGCAAAGAGATAAACCAAAGAAAAGTTTCACCGTTAAAATAAATGGCACTGGCTCCTTGCCCCCGACCCTGAAAGGAAAGAATTTCTCAAGCAAATTTTCAGGTAACTGTTCTGCAGTAATGCTCTCATTGGCTTGGTGCTGAAACAAAGTGAAACTAAATGTTCTTACCTAGACTTGGTCATGTCACCTATACTTATAAATCTATTCAAAAGCCACTGGATGGCAGAATTCTCTTTTTAAAAATTCAGCACATGAAACCAGGGCTACCCATGATCTCCCAACAGCACAACCCAATGCAATTTTTCCGTAGGAAGACAAAAAATGTTATTTGAAGGAATGCTCTATTGCACTTTATTTCTGCAGTCATCTACAATGTCTCAGAGTACCCAGGCCCATATTTCCTCATCCTAGGGTAAGCAAGGGAAGTCCTGGAGATAATTACAATCAATAGTATCATTTCAATAAATATTTGTCATAAAATGCCCAGTCCCAGTAGCCAGGTTGGGTTTTAGTATGAGTTCTCATAGCTTTACTGTTTGCCAGTGCTCAATGTCACAAAAACCAGATTTCTAGGTTTATTATCTACAGGAAGCTCAACTTCTGCTACTCTATCAGTGAGAGAACCTGAAGGAAATGCAAAGCTGCTAATAAAACATAAAATTAACTTCACTTTGCTTCTCACTCTTAACAATACCATGTCTGGTTAAGGAAATAAGGTTTCCCACCCTAAGTCACGGGGCAGGTCTTCAGAACAATGGCCAAGTTGCACTACAGGGGGCCTAAAAGCTGGCCATCTTTTAGTACTTGCACAAAATGGCTGTTATACAACTTCCCTTCTGATCACTGTGCAGTGAAATCAGAAGTAGGAGTTAGTCGCACTTTAATTAAATCTGTGAGCTACTGAACAGTACAATTACAGTTTCCTACCAAATCTAGCCTTTGCGAAGGTCAGAAGTTAGATTCACATCACCTTCACTGGGATGGAGATCAGAGTCCACCCCCACCCCCACCCCCACACACTCCGAGTATTTTGCCCCAATTTACTTGGACCACTGCATGGGAAAACCAAACTAGCACCTAACCATTAGTGACAGTGATATCCCAAAGGTGCTGGTGCTCATCTGTCAGCAGTGAGGATCAAGAGGAGCAAAAGTTCTTGCCATCTAGCAGGTTCACCACACCAAGCCCACCCCATTGTGCTTGCATAAACTTACAACTTCTACTCAAACTAGAAATTCAATGTCAGAGAACAGTACCTCCACTAAAACAGGGTTCAGTCCTGCCTTGTGATGAGCACTAATCTGGCATGATGAAGAGCCACAGACCTAACTTTATGGGCAAATATCCCCACTTCTGCCTGAGGTGATTTTACCAGCAGGGCAGATAGTTCAGGGTACAACTGGCTCCTTTTGGGCTTGCTGCTTCACAGAACATGAAAGAAAAACTAGAATAGTATCTTCTTGCATTCATGTCACCTTATCTATGAGTCAGGCTTATATTTTCATAATCATATGCATGGTTATTTTCTTTTACTTCCCCTGTGACCCTTCTGTCCCCTCTGAGCCCTCTTCCTAGTTTGCTTGAAGCTTTTGAAACTGCTTTGCGTCTAGGGAGATTCACCAGTTTGGTGAAGAATTGTGACCAGGAGTAGGCCTTATGCAAGATGCTCACAGGCATTGCCATGGAAAGCGGACTAAAGCGTCTCCCAATGTACCAAGTCCGTAAGAGCTAACATCACGCAAAGCATAAAAATACAGGGTTGTGTAGGCAGAGAAAGAGAATAAGAGATGGGAGATTAACTATACTGCATTGGTGGTTATTTCCAGGCCCCCTTGCACCTAAGCATTAGCTTAGCAATCTGGAACCCCCCCCTCAACTGTCTGAAGCTCACAAACACATGCATTGGGTAACACAGAGGAAATTTTCAGCATTCTTGTCAGGAGGCTGGGAAGCACCTCTGCTTCCAAAACTCAACACACAGTAACTCCACAGAGTGAGCTGGGGAGCTTTACATCACTGGGTGTGGATAAATGTCACAACATCTGTTTCCTGTAACAGGGCTGGATGCAGCTGTAACATGAGTGTGTGTAGCAGGAAAAAGTCAAATAGCTACTATCCCTATGAAAAGACTGGTACAAAACATACACACATGCATGTGGCAGGAAAGGGCTACAGGACTTTCATCTCTTCCCCCAAATCCGTCCTCTCCACTTAATAGTCTTGAAGTGATTTCTCATTGCCTTTCATGATATATCAGCAAGGTCAATGGGAACTTGGAGTAGTAGAGAACTGGGGGGGGGGATGCAAAACAGAAGCCTCCTGACCACATTCTGCTGCAGGACCCAGTGGGCATGACCACAGGTTTAAACTGTCTGCAGTTCATGGAGTCAGTCACCCTATTGCTCCTGCTTTAAATTTCACCTATTGTGTCCTTGAATTGGCAGTTTTGGTGCTTCAAGCCCTCTCAGGAATCCACTCTGTGGCTCAGCTGCTTCAGCCTTTAGATGAGAACTGCAGGCAGTTGCTCAAGCTGAGAGCTTGATGGTTCAGGAGGTTAAAAGCAGCTCTCACCACGCAACATTCATTTAAGGTTTTAAATGGCATTTCTAAGCTGCCAGGGCTGTACATTGCCAATAGCTGATGGCACTTCAATCAATGACTTCATGACACTCCATGGGTGAGACTGTAAATGTTTCCAAAGAAATTTCTACTAAAGACTGAAATTGTTCAGTGTAACTTTCCTTCAGAATCTGAATTTAGACTTTAAAGGTTATTCACAAACATGGAATGAAACTCCTTGGAGTTTCATACTCTATTAGGCTCAGAAATCACAGCCCTAGCTCAAGTGTTTTGAAAGAGGGTAGTGAATTCTGGAATCATCAGGCCAAAAGGCTTACAGAGGAAGGGCAAGTAAAGGACAAAAAGCACATGTGATCAACAGAAAGATCAGCCCATGAAGAGCTGCACCTCATTATCCAACTCCAGTTATGAGGATAGTAGCAAAAGAGGTAGAAGAAAGAAGCCCTTACCAGCATCCCGTTACCATTTGAAAAAAACCAGCACAATCCTTGACAGAGATTGGGTCTAGAAGAGAAAGGTGGCTAGGAAATGACTCCAGAAGGCTCATGTTTATGTTTATTTAGACAAAGTTAGAAGCAGCTAATTACTTAGATGAGGGAAGGGAGAGCTACCTTCAAGTGTAGGAAATCAGGAAGGTGACAGGCCCATTGGTGCTGCATGGGATGGACATGAAGACAGAAAAGGACCAAGAGCAGAAGGAGGATCAAAGCTGGAGAGCAGAAAAATGGACAGATGGCCTCTGTCCCTCTGACAGAGTCTCAGTTCAGGAGACCCTCTATATATGCTTCCATACAGGAGAGATCATTTCTTCACTTGCTTGTAGTAGCCACCCTAGTGTTTTGGTAAACGTGGGAACAAAACACTTTGCTTTTTGGCAGAAGACCGGTCACCTACTGCACCTTCACCTTTCCACAGTGCCTTTAGCAGGGAAGAAGCACTTGACACTTGATGTGAAACGTTTGCAACAAAGGTCTTGTGGATTAGCAACACACCTGTGCTGTCCCTAGGCAGACCACTATGGAGATACAACTTGAATGCCAGACATCTAAACACATTTGGAGAAGAGTCCTTTACATTGTGAAATGAAGCAGTATGTCAGCTGAGGCAGCAGACATGTCCGCATTTGCTCCTTCTTCCTGCAATTCTAATGTCCCGCTGAAGACAACCATGGACTAACTCCTTTCCAACTGCTGTAGTGATTGGGTTAACATGCCAAAGTGCGCACTGTGATTACAGTTCCCGTCAGACCTTTCTGACAACACCCAGCACAGTAGTGCACTACTACCGTTACACCATAGGATCTGCACTGATCATGCTCTCACCATGGCTGATTCCCAGGCCCACTGGGCAAGCTAAGGGAAGTTCTCCTTTTCAAAGATTTTTACCTCCCAAAGTAAGATTTCTCCATCCCAAAATTACACTGAAAGTTCAGATTACATACAAAAAATCAGGTGATGGAGGGGCTATTAAAGACCAAGGCTGATCTATGCAAACAGGATTATCTACAATGACTGAAGAGAGTAAATAGTCAAGAAAATTTGCAAGAGATCTGATAAAAGACATGACATCCTAACAACTTCCACAAGGTGGCATCCCATACCAAACAGCACTAACAGTTTAAGTCAATTTTCTTTTTTTTCTCCTCTCCAGAGCTCCTCAATTTTTGTGCTTTCTTCTCTGTTTTTATCTCTTTCTACAGAGTAGCAGTATAGTTGATGCTAAAATTTATGCTTTAAAGCTTAGGTCCCAGGACAAATGCTTTTTTCACTCATGCTTCTTAAAAAAATCCCAAATTCCACTGACTTGGGACTTAATTGCATACAACCATACCAACCAAAGCTAGCCAGAATTCTAGCAATAAAACAGCTTTCCCTGTCACTTTATTCTCTACCTGTCTCATTTTTTATACAACGTGAACACTGTAAAAATGCTCTCACAGCTATTTATTCTCATAGGATCCACCTCTTTCTGTTTGGTACAACTGAATCCTGGAGAGTAAAAGCAGCAAAAATATATCAAGTCATCTTATAAATTCCTTTTTCACCATATAATTAAATAATATGTACTGCTTGGTATTTAATTGCGTGAGAGTGATGGCACTGGCATTCCTTCCCCGAGGAAATGGTTCAACAGCATAAAAAACTTCACTGGATTTTTTTTCTCAAAAAATGTTGGCTCATTTCTCTCTCATGATTAGAAATTATCATCCTCCAGGCAACCATCAAATCCTGGTGTTTATGTCATGAAGGTAACTGCAGAACCCTATCATAAAGTCAGTCACATACACAGATACACACACCCTTACTTATAGGGTAATTTAGTTGAGATACGGCATGCATATTTTGAGCTTGAAAGCAAACAAAAGGAACACCAACCTCCCTCACAGTTTCTCCCTCACTTTGCTATTTCACTATCAAAGCCTGAATTCTCTTCAGTACCTCAACATCTATCATCATCACTGTGCCCAGAAAACATACACCATTCTAGGAAACATTAAGAGTCTCAAATGCTTCAAGAGAAATTAGAACTCCAGACAAACCCAGAGAGAAAGAAACCCAAAACCAAGTCTTTCCCTGTCAAGTGCTATCATCAGAGTGGGAAAGGGGCTTTTTTCTTTTATTCTGGATTTTTGAGCATTGTGTGAACTAATAACAACAATACAAACTTTGACAATAGAGCATCATATCCAGGTTTAGTTGCCTTAACCTAAAGAAGATATAGTAAGAGTTTACAAGACCTAGGGAAGGACAACACAGATGGTCAGAGGTATGCCAAGACTGACATATTGTACAGAAGGAGACTGTGCACAGGATTATCTAGCCTGGGAGGAATTATTAGACAGGATGTGAATGAAATATTCACAACTCTAGAGGTCAGTATGAAAACCAAACAGCCTGTCTATTTAATCTTTTCCAATAATAGGAACAAGGGGAATATTAGCAAGCATTATGTAGTATATTTGGCTTCACATAACTGAGAAGTAAATTGATAAATTATGCCTTACAAGAATTATGTATTGTGGCCACAATTGTCAGTAAGGGCTAGATAATTTTATTTGTTGGCAACAGCATTTGTAGTTTGTTAGCATATACACAAATAATGACATTTCATGCTTCTCAGAGTAAGATACCATGCTTCTCAGAGTAAGATAATGCATGCAGAATCCAGCAAAACTACCAAGCAGCAAACAAGTTGGTGTGAAGAAGGGGTAGGCTATGCCATTCAGATAAGGTTTATTAATAGAATAATATTGATAGACTTACCCTTGAAGTAAGTCATCGAACAGCATCAGGAAACAGGAATCTGATAAGGAAAGCACTACCAAGAGGAAAAGGGATGAGGCCATACTCTTGTTGGCTTTTGCCATCATTCCATCCAATGCACACAACGCGTAATGGAAAAGCCGCACAACTAGGTGTGGGAGAGAGGAAGAGTGAAGGGAAGATTTATTCTTGACATCAGACTTCCTACTGCTGGTTAAACACCAGGGGAGCTCTTAACAAACTTGGAATAGAACAAAGACATCTAGAAACCAAATACTGAGAGACAACCACTGGGGACAAAAAGAAGCAGCAAGTGTCTCAGTTTGTACCTCCACTTTGGATAACATGCCCTGGGCCATCTGTGGCCCAGTTACAGAGAACAGAAAGCTCCCCACCTTCCTCTGTGCTGTGTTAAAACAGGCGACCTTGCTTGAAGCAAAGATGATACCGTGAAAAATACATGGAACAGCTTAAATATGGCCCCCACAAAAATGGCCCAAAGCACAGGAGGTTTGTTATGAGGAATGACTAACAGCATGATTGCGAAAATAAGTGTCAATGCTGGGAAATGATTTCAGGACAACTGCAGTGACAAAAAGACACTCTGAATTAGGCTTTGACAAGCCTCTATTTAAACAATAAATCAACAGGGAAATGACCTGCACCAAAAGGACAAGCATGAAGAAGCCATGTGGACAAGCAGAATGCACCACCTAAGCCTAGCACAGAAAGGCTTTTCAGCGTGCAAGTGGCTCTTAAAACCCTCCCTTCTGTTGGGGTCTGCAACACTTTGGAAAAGCTGCCAGTAATATTTTCCCTGTTTGGTAAGTCCTACAAGATAAAGGTTACCTATCTTAGCTCTTAGTTGTTGTTGATGTTGGGGTGGGGTTTTTTGTATGTTTGTTTTGTTTGTTTGTTTGGTTTGTTTTGTTTATTCATTTTCCCCTCTCCTTCAGTGATGTTATCTTAATGAGCTCACAGGTTTCCTATGGAATCAAGCAGCAGCACATCTTGGAAAACAGTTTGAAAGGCTGTTTCCCACCATGCAGGAATTTTTAAAGAAAACTTCTATGAGACATAAAGACGGACATAATCTTCTTTAGGAGCCAGAAACCTGATTCAAAGACTCTTCAGATCAGCAGGAAGAGTTTACATCTTCTGTGCATTTTGGATCTGGTGCTTCATTTGGAAGCAGTCTGGTATGGAGATTCAGAACAGTAAGAAATACTGTTCAAAAAACCACCACCCTGTCTTCCTGTCTCAACAGACAGGGCAGTCCCCGTTCTTGTTTCAATGCACATTAACCTAAGTTTTGGAAGATACTAACTTGATTGTCCAGAAAGATTATCACCACAAGTAACAGGATTTTTCAAACTATCGCAATGCATTAACTGCTCTGTTGAGAGCACAATATTAATCAAAGCGGGCGGGAGGGGGGCAACTTAAAGGGGAAAGGGGACTCAAAGCTCAGCAGTAGAGCCATTCCTTTCATTTACCGTCAGACAAAGGTGCTCATCTTTTGCTTTTGCAGTATTTTTCCCTAAGTTACAGATCAGAATGATTGTTGTGGAAGGAGGCAGGGATGGGAACTACATGGTACAGAACTACATGGGTTTTGCCACTTCAAAACAGAGATATACTTTCTGCAAATTAAGTTTTTGGATGCCACTTGCCATCTCTGGATTTGGGTGGTTCATCCATCTCTGGAAAAGGCTGGTGCTTAAAGGAGATCTTCAGGTAAGCCCAGATAAATTTTTCTGCTCTGTCTTGATAATCCACAGGATTAATTAAACTGGGGTTTAACAGCTGAAAATCTCAGAGAAAGTCTCTTGCAAAGCAAGATCATCTTCTGAATATGATGCAAAATATAGCAAGGACACCAAAATCTGAGAAGTTCTTCAGCCATAGACTAGAAAATGAGAATGGAGTATGGAAGTGGGTGAATATACTTAGTAATACCTACTTAGTGCTACTGCCATAACAATATGGCAAAGATGTAAACTCCTCTACAACATTACTATGAACTGGACATTGATGCAAGACAAAGGAGCTATTTCGATGTCTCCTTTGAGTCTAGTGCTGTAACAACTGTAACGACAGCCTGCGTGTAACAGAAGGTACAGAACTGGAATGTGTGCAAATGCTGAACCTCCTTAATTCATCTGCCAGACAAAGAAATTATCCTCTTCCTAGAGTCATCTCCCAGCAGTATGCTGGGATGGTTCTGAAAAACTGAAATGAGGTATCAGAGAGAGACTGGATGATGGGACAGGGTGTAGCCTCAGCAAGTCTGCAGATAAGCTAGGAGTGGCTAATACATCAGATGGCAGAGCTGCCATTCATAGAGACCTGGACTGGGTGAAGAATTGGGCAGAGAGGAATGTCATGACGTTCAACAAAGTGGAATGCAAAGTCCTGCACGTGGGGAGGAATAACCTTATGCACCAGGACAGGCTGGGGGCTGACAGCCTAGAAAGCAGCTCTGCAGTGGAGGGCCCGGAGTCCTGGTGGACAACAAGCTGACCACAAGCCAGCGATACAACCTCATAGCAAAGGCAGCCAACAGCATCCAGGGCTGCATTAGGAAGAGTGTTTCTGGCAGGTTTGAGGGATGTGATCCTTTCCCCTTTATTCAGCACCGGTGAGGCCACAACTGGAGTGCTGTGTCCAGTTCTGGGCTCCCCAGTAGAAGACAGACATGGGAGAATATGAATAAGGGAATGGAGCATCTTCCATAGGAGAAGAGGCTGAGAGAGCTGGGACTGTTTATTCTCAAGAAGAGAAGGTTCAGGGGATCTTATTGATCTGTATAAATACCTGATGAAAGGCACTGAAGAAGAGGGAGTCAGACTCTTCTCAGGAGTGCCCAGTGATGGGACAAGAGGCAATGAGTACAAATTAAAACACGAAATTCTATGCAAGACAAAGCTGCCTGCCTTTGTTGTTTTTTTTTGTTGTTTTGTTTGTTTTTAACCTGTGAGGGTGGTCAAACACTGGAGTAGTGTTCCCAGAGAGGTTGTGGAGTCTCCATCTGTGGAGATATTCAAAACCTGACCAGACTCTTCTAGCTGACCCTGCTTGAGCAGGGCAGGGTGGACTAGATGATCTCGACGGGTCCCTTCCTACCACACCTATTCCGTGATTCTGTTAAGGAGATACACTCTCAGTTCTCAGTCAGTAACTGCATTCCAGCTGTATTCTCTACTATGCACACACACACTTTTTTTCCTCAGTACCCAGTGTCTGCCTGAACAGGTAAAGAATAAGCCCCGTCTGTTATTCACAGCTTGTGTCCAACACAAGCACAGCCCTGATTTGCTAATGATTATTGTTAATTATGAGGTGGTAAACATCTTGTTCATGAAATTCCTAGGTGATAAATTGTCAGTAGTTAAAACGTAAGTGTGCGAAAAAGTAGCAATAGAAAGGGACTTGGAGAGACTGGAAACAAAGGATAAACTTAAAGGAGACATACACCTGCAGAATTACATTCCCAAATACAGACTTTCTACAGGATGATTTGGGAAAAGTTGATATAAAAAAGTAAAGTGTCAAAGCAAATGAGACATTAGTTTGGATGGCAGTAATTCTTCCCCCAAAACTTCACAACTATTTTGAATGGCATGCGCAAAGGCAACAAAGGGAAATACAACAAAACTGTCCCTGTCTGCAGCTGTGAAAGGTCAAATTTAGTTGTGCCAATGTCAGCATTATCATCTTTTTGTATACAACACACAACGCCCAAAGTGCAGTAGGTAAGAAATAAGACTGAACATTTGAAGGGGACTCAGAGATGATGTACAAAGAAATATTAAAATGTGTAGAACATAGTTAAGTGATAGTTAAACTCAGAGGGCAGGGAGGAGAATGGGGGCAGAACTTGGAAACAGTATTAGGTCGCTAGGAAAAAAAGAGATCAAAAATTTTAGATCAACTACAGACTCCTGAAATCAGAAGGACGGGCAGGACCCTACTCATTCATCTGCTGGATGGAAAAACACAAAAAGACCAAAGAGAGTTCAAAATATCACAGATAACATATGTAAAATCCAGAGAATAACTAATACAGGAGAAGGAATTATGTAGTCACTCCACAGAGGAGACCTGGTCGGATGGGTATTTAACATATAATTCATAAAGGCTATATAATTTGTAAAGGCTATATAATTCATAAAGCCCATAAAGGACTTGTGTGGTTCCTACAGAAACACTAGCCTTATGCATATATTAGAATGTGCGGTTATGCTGTCCTTGATAACAGAGTTGACAACAATAGTTCGTTTAAAATATAGTAACTAAGCATTATACATAATCTTCATATTAAGCCATTTTCTCATTAGTGAGTAAGGGGATAGGAGCAGAACAATTCTCTAAGCAATTCATCATAATGAATGAAAATCCATCAGCCTAACAAAGCAATTCTGAGCATTAAGCCCTATTTCCTAAACACACATAACTGTAAAGATATCTTTCTGAAATGCAAAGTTTGGGGATTAAATTCAGTCTCTCTTTCATTCTTGCAAATGAACCTATCTACAAACACTTCAAACTGAAAACAGGCAGCAAATTGCAATGCTGTCTTTTAATGCACCACATTTTGAAGCTACTTGTCAGAAGATGTAAGTTTAGGGCTTTTTCCTATGTAATATCATTAATTTAAAATGGAAATCTGCCATGATTTTAAAATGCTTTTATTTTATTTTCCGAATTATTTCCATAAAGTTACTTTCACTTGAAATGAGAATCCAATCTGAAAACCAGCTGGACAGAAAGATCTCCTGAATTCACCTGCTCCATAGAAACATTCAGATCTGAGTTTGATAGCAAAAGCAAGTACATGTTGCTGCTTAATCCCATTAGACCTGCAGAACAGAAAGAGAACTGAATTTTATTCTTCCAGTTCTTGGAATAATTAGAAGACTATTCCACTGCAGTCCTTCATCCCTGTGCAAGCATAACAAGGAACAAGATTTGTACATGTTAGCAACCATGATTTGGCTAATAAAAATATTTTGATTTGTCTCATTATTAAAACCTCTTTCCAAAAACATTTGATTCACAGACTCAAAACCAGCACTCAAGGCTTTGGAAGCTGGAAGGAGACTTCTCAACTACTTTTGTAGATATCAGCAGGAAGAGACAATTTTACCAAGACAGTTTTCAGAGTAACAATATATCTGCAAGAGCAAACAGCACATCTAAATCACAGTCCAAATTCCAGTGTATGAAAGCCCCAAGAGAAATGTATCAGACAAGACAAGATATCCTATTTTATTCCACTGAGAGTAGAGAGAAAAACAAATGGAGTCATGATCTGTTGAGTTCCCCAGTGCTCTAATTTTAGAGCAGCTGCATTAAAGCCTTTTGAAAACAGAACTATATGGCTGTTTAAAACCATATGCTAAATTCATATGTTATGTATTTGCACAAATGCAGGGGCATGTATCTGCAGTATTTTCTTCTGAGATGTATGTCCTTACCTATTTATTCAGGGACACTTTCAGATTCTGGTCAGTCCACTGTCAAACGTACATTCAACATTCACTGGCATAACTTCATGAAATCTAGGCACCTCTGTCGGTCACGTGTTATTAATCTGTCTCTTTTTTCCTGAGCCAATTCTCCTGAAGCCTCTTTATCCTCTTTGTTTATTTTAATCACAGCTGCTTAATTCTGCTCTACCTCTTAATACCAAATAAAAGCAGTAGTAACAACAACAAAAAAAAATCAGATGTTTTAAGGACTTGGGAGGGGCAACAGTCAGCAACCCTCATCCAAATTTGTCTAAAAGGACTGAGGATGTTTCCAGCCCCGAAGAAGTTACCATGACTTAAGATACTCTCTTGAAGATGTACTACAGGGCACAACCAAGAACACAGCGTCTCAAACACTTAGTGTTCTCCATCAGCTCAAAAGATGCTAACAGGGGCTTAAACTATGTTCTGCAAATCCACTTGTATCCTTCTCTTTCAGCTGTTGGAGGCACTCTGAGAAAAGATGCAAGGAATCAGTGTGAAGAAACCACCTACAGGAGTTTTTGTAAACCAGTCACTGTATGTGTGTGAAGTAAGTCTTGTGCTGACTAAATTAGACCACCATAAGCATTTTTCTCTTCGTCAATTTGTATGTTTAAACAGCACAAAACTCTAGGGGATTCACTCCCCTCCCTAATTCATGCCATCTTCTGGCACCACTGATACCTGACTAAGGAGTACAATTGATTTCCAGTTTTACATCTTTTATGTCAGATAGTAGCATGGGTTCCACTTCCCAATGACCTTGTATTGTTTAGGCTTTCGGTAGAACTAACACACCAATACTAAAATACAACAGGCAACAGGAACAAAGGCAGGAAAACAAGTTGTTTGCTCTCAGCACTATCTCCTGTTCTTGGTTTTGAAGTAAAATTTTGTTATTAAAAATAGTGATGATAATAAAAGGATGAATGGTTTTGTTCAGCATTCATTAGAAAAAAAATAAAAATCAGTAACTATATTAGATCTACAAGAGAAAAAAATGTATTACAGCTGACTAATTCAGTGCAGATTTCATTTTTCTTTGGCAGTATTCAAAGCTACCCTACCTCTTTCTGTTAGTATGTTCCATTTTGAAGCTACTACCTGGTAAATAACATCTCCCAGTGGACTGGGAGCACCTCCTACATATTCTTAAATACGCTGGCAAGAAGTCTTCAATTAAAAAGATGTTATGTCTTATCCATCCGTTGCCTGGATCTTCTGTATCTTGTTACTTTCAAAGTCTTAGAAAAGCTGAGGCAAGTGAAACCTTCCACCTGCAGCTTGCTGGAAATACTACAAGACTAAATCTGATTCTCTTCAGAGAGACTATTAACAAGGACTGACATTATAAAGGGGCCAGAAAAATAAAAAGGGGTAGAAAAGCAGCTATGTGCTACGGTGAGGAGAGTTATAAGCATCAGAGAGTAGACAGATGACAGGTCAGTTAACTGAATCTCACTTTTCCCTTCTGTCCAGAGATCTGTGTTAGGGAAATGAAAAACAGGCAATCACAGTGGCTCAGGAAGAAACATGAAAATTCAGCTGTTTACAGGTGGACAAATACCTTTGCTATCCCAAAGCAAACACAGGACAGTGGCATTAGACCACTTAACAGATACAGATGCATGCTGCAAATTGGCTTTGAGTCCTGCATTGCTTCCAAGAAAAAACATTTTAAAAGCTTTCATTGACTTGTCTGAAAGGAGACTGTAGGACTACTTCTTGTTGAAGCAGGGAAAAAAAAGGAAACACTCCATTTCTTATCTAGAATGCTTTAACAATATGTTCCTGCCAAAACCACCACAAGAAGAAAGAACCTGCAGAGCAACAGATGCCAGAAAGGTTTAGATAAGGGAATACTGAGGTCAGGTCTGACCGTGCTCAGTGTTGATTAACTTCCATGGTCCAGCTACCATCCGAGCAAATCCAGCTTCCCATTATATCTGCCTGTATATTTAAAGATACTCCTTAGTATTCCTGGAGCTTTCATTCACAGAGCTTTCATATGGAAGGAAGGATCAGCAAAGACCAACTTTAAAACACTTAGGAATTATCTCATAAAAGAGAATTGTGTTACGGGACTTCTTCAGATTCCAATTCTGCCACATTAAAATAGGCAGAACTGAAGCAAAGAACAAAGTATTGCAAAAAGGATGAGAAAGCCATGGGTCTGCATTATGCTATTTTTTTCATATACCATGATGAAACAATCTTCATATCAGAAAAGCTAGGCAAGAAGTCACTTTTGCCAGATAAGAGCTGTGACGTTATCTTGATATCTTAAATGCTGGAAAAGAAGAGACTGGGACAAAAGAATGTCTAGCAACCAACTCTAAATCTCAGCAATGATCAACAGCTCTTGCAATTACTGTAACTAGCAAGTGAGTATTCATGATGTGTATACATTTAGTCTGTAGACAGGTACTACTAATAAAACAGCACCGTTTGTGATGCAGTGATTTCAGAAGAATAGAAGGAAGTAAACCTAAAAGTGGCAGCCTTAGAAAAGGTAAGAGAAAGCTCCTAGAACAGGAGGACAAACAAGGCCATATAAGAAGTGGAAGATAAGCTCATGTATCTCTTTTTTCCACAAGCCAGACTGAGGAGGAATTGGGTCAGCAAAGAAAAATCCAAGGCCTAACGGATTCACGACTGATAAAATAACTTCAGATACTAACATGAAAGGACTCTGCAAGCAGTACGTATGACAGTGACACCTGATGTCCCTGATACCTAGGGAAAAGTGCAAGGAGTGGCTGTCTTATCTGTGTTTTAGATTGTCCTTTCCCTGCTACATGTTCAGTCTGCTAATGTGACCAATGGATGAAATATTTCAGATGGCAGGCATTCTGTGGTTTCTGTGCCTTTAACAATCTAAGTGAATCTAGCGTGAAGGAGAGGAAAGTGCTGCCCATTCGAGTCCAATTGCACTTCAGTCTTCTCAAAGACAGTTGCAACGGATATAAGTGTACAGGAAAACACTAGACTCTAATGGAAATTTACATTCTCGAAAATATCTTAAATAAAAATAACTTGCCATACAATCTGTAAGGTAAAGTTACAGGTCTTGATTCCCACAGTAACACAAAGAATCACTGGGTTTCTGCAAGTTCTCCACAGACTTCCCATATATTATTATTTTTGGGGCTGGATTAGGTTCACCGAAAATATTACCAGAAGTAAGAAAGACTGAGTGAGACTGGTGTTGACTCATCCTTCCCTCTCTTTCAGTGAGCCTCTCTGTCTACCACCCAAGCTCAATAAAGACAAAAGCTGCTGTTTTGACAGCATTACATCTGAACACGCTGACAAGACTGCAGTGGTCACAGTGCTGGGAAGTGCTGGGACTACAGAAGACAGTTCCATCCCACTGTACATTCTCCGACAGATTTCTTTGTATCCACTTGTCGTGGTTTAACCCCAGCCAGCAACTAAGCACCATGCAGCCGCTCACTCACTCCCCCCCCACCCAGTGGGATGGGGGAGAAAATCGGGAAAAAGAAGTAAAACCCGTGGGTTGAGATAAGAATGGTTTCATAGAACAGAGAAGAAGAAACTAATAATGATAATGATAACACTAATAAAAATGACAACAGCAATAATACAAGGATTGGAATGTACAAATGATGCGCAGTGCAATTGCTCACCACTCGCCGATCGACACCCAGTTAGTCCCCGAGCGGCGATCCCCTGCCCCCACTCCCCCCAGTTTATATACTAGCCATGACGTCACATGGTATGGAATACCCCGTTGGCCAGTTGGGGTCAGCTGCCCTGGCTGTGTCCTGTGCCAACTTCTTGTGCCCCTCCAGCTTTCTCGCTGGCTGGGCATGAGAAGCTGAAAAATCCTTGACATTAGTCTAAACACTACTGAGCAACAACTGAAAACATCAGTGTTATCAACATTCTTCGCATACTGAACTCAAAACATAGCACTGTACCAGCTACTAGGGAGACAATTAACTCTATCCCAGCTGAAACCAGGACACCACTTCTGCACAGATCAGAACAGTTACGGAGCTTTTACACCAGCCAGACTGAGAAGAGTAAGTGTGTCTCATTTTGCAACTCAAATAAAATTCAACAATCGACAGAGAAGGCGATCGCTGAATGAGCGGCAGTAGCATAGAACAATTTCCCATAACTATTTTGTTGACAAGAGTTACAAAGTGTTCTGAATGCTTTCTTGTTACTGGAAAGAGCAATAAATAAATAAACTAGTGGTAACTATATTGAGGGAAATATATCCTCAGCAACTCATACTCACTTGACTATGGCTTTGCAAAATTAATTTGGTTTACTTTGTACTTTTACCTAAAAACAGTTTCATAATGTGACTGCAGTTAAAAATGCCCTTTCAACAATCAATGAAGATAACAAAAAGCGCACTTCATTATAAACTGTTCCAGAATAAGATAAAAAAAGCTTTTGGCTACAACATCATGTAGGACATCACCCAATCTTTTATTTCTGCCCTGCCACTTTCACACATGTGAAAGCCAAAATGTACCAAATACCAGAAACGAAAGGTAAAATGCAAAGCCCTGTCTCATGGGCATATTTTACTGCTTAAAAGACTCAACTACTGGTAACAACACACTGATACTAGCAGCAGCATCACTATTTGAGAAAATCACTATCTATCTACATCATATGCGCACAGCAAAAGAAAAGCAGTATTCAGATTCTGTAAGGAACAAAAATCTGTGCCCACGGGATCCATCTGGGTATGATGCAGTGAGACTACTCTTAAGGGCTCAAGTGTTCCATGCCAACACTGAATCAATGGAGTATTTCCTATGTGTGATTCTTTCCACGTGCAAAAAAACCCAGCAGTTCTTCAGAGTGATTTATTTATTTTAGCTTACAGGAGGGAAATACATCTTCAACAACTCATACTCACTTGACTGTGGCCCAAAATCACTCTGCCACAGAAGACATAATGAAACCTGGATTCCTATAGATTTGTGACTCATGACTGGATTCTCCGCTTTCTGATCCATTGTGAACTAACGTCTGTTAATGCTTGCCCTCTTACAGGGCATGTAGAACAACTTGCTCGTGTGTGGATTCTCTGGCATCTAATAAAGTTGGAGTTCATTCTGCAGGCTTCCTCTAAGGGAAGCAGGGTCTGCGTCCACTACCCAGTCACATCTTCAGTTTTATTTCTGTGCCTGCAGAATTCATTAAAATGTAAATTATGTTCTACCAAAAAACCCACAAGACTTTTAATGGAATTTCATCCATTGCACTACACAGATATCCAAAACAGACAACCACTTTGAGCTAGCCACGATATACAGTGAAAGTTAGCCTCAAAGGTCATCTCAAAAAGTAAACACACTAGGTTTGATTTTTTCTTATCCCAGGTGCTATTTGTTTGGTTTATGGACACATGCTTGACTCAAAAAATTAACAGATGGAAGGAACTAAATCCTTCAAGTGCAGCCTAAAAATACCTCCCATTTCCCTACCTCTAATTTTTTACTCACAAGTTAACGGCCCCTTGAGCAGTTTTTTCCTCCCATTTCTGCAAGTCACCTCTAAGTAATCTATCAAGAAACCAAACATCTTAGGTACAGAGCAGACTGCTCTTTTAGTAAGTCCAGGCTGTACTGTCCAGTAATCTCTCTGGCTCACCTGTTACTAAGAGCAAGCTCTCTGATGCACTTATCCTGGTGTCAGAAATAGTTAATGGTTAACCATTGAGAAGAAAACCAATGAATTATTGTCATAGGCAATGACTTACGAACCCCTGTTTTAAATATACTTATTCCAAACAAAGGATTCATCGCCCTTCTTGGTATCTCATCCAACTTTGTTATGAAAAAAGTTAACTGATAAGAATCTAACACAAGACTACCCAGTAGTCACTCTTTACATCTACAAGGACAACTGCAACGTTCCATTACTTTGATTTTTACCAAAGTCAACTGCCTTAGTTGTCAAGCTATGAATATATTCTGTAGCTATGGAATTGGCTAGACTCACACCTGCTAATGTCAAATGCGACTTCATATTTTCATACTCTAACGATGAGACTCAAATGGAACTACTTGGTTACAAAAATGGTATCTGTGATGAAGAGAAATACACATATTTTCAAGTTATTCCTCAGCAAAAAGCCTCACTAACCTGAATCTAAACTTCTAAATTTAGGGCAGTGCTGCCTTCAACAGGGATCTGACTCAAGAACCAAACCCAAAGAAATAAACAAACCTCTTACAGGAGTCTCACTCCACTGCATGGAAAGCTTCAGCAGCTTACACGGGAGACCACAATTCAAATCCCTACTATTGGCAAAACAGTTAGAATTTCTCTGTCCTATAATTTTATGTATTTCCTAAAGCACTCTAGTTAAAAGTCTCACCATCCTGGGCTGCCTGTATAAAGAAACATGCGCAACTTCAAGAAAGACTTAGGCCACCTAGAAGTAGTGTTCATTTTGGATATGCAGAAAGTGAATAACAGCATCCTACATAGCCCACAAGCAGAGACAGAGATGATTGACACATACAAGTTTTGCTGTCTTTACATTAAAGTTGCAGCATAAAACTGCAAAGCTATATTGCAAAACATGTATCAGGTGGAAATAGAATTGGAACACACCCCGCTTCAGAATGCATGCTGATCTAGACCACTGAAGGTAATCTGTATTCCACCTCTACAAGTAACACGACTCATGCAGATAGACAGACAGATATAAAACAATATAGTACAGTTCTAATGGGATGAGGCTCTGTGTAAAACAAACTGGCATGAATTGCACTTGGACCCTCCCAGCCATGTTTTCATTTTTCCCAACAATCTGGATACTATATACAAATTAGTCATTAATGGGAGCAAAGCCATTATTGTACTTAAGTACTGTGACTTAAGGGAGTCACAAGTGTTCTATTATTTCTAAAATACAAGATTCCTCCCCTGGAAGATTAGATAATAACACTTCCCTACCCTACAGAGGTATTTTCTTTCTCTAATTACAATATCCTTATGAGGAAAACCGAACAATTAAAGCACCAGAATAAATCAGAGAAAAGCTTAGAAACAAAAATAGAATACACAGAGTATGAAATGAGAAAACTCACTCCATCTTATCACCCCACACATTACACTTTTTTGTGTGCATTTTTTGTGATTTTTTTTCTACTTGTGTGGCACTTTTGTAGTGTCTACAAACTTTAAGCACAGAACCCCCGAAGAGGTAAGCCATATCTTTATTTTCAGTTATGCTAGTTACCTTCCTGAGCCTTACACTGGGAATCATCTCAAAGGACCGCTCCTCACTGAGAACAATTTCTGAGTGGCAGTCTTTTACTCCCTGGATTTTCTTGATGCTTCTCTTCTCAGTGCCATTTTGTGTGTCTGTATTTTGGCCCGTTGTTTCCATGGCTTAAACTAATGTTCAACACTAGCTATCAAGAGTCATTCTAGCATGGTAGCTCCTTGATACCAATGATAGTTTCACTGGCTTTACACAAGGACAGATATATGTAAGCCATGTGCATGGCTGAGGCCTGTGGAGCCATGAAAAGTCTCTAAAATAAAGTAAAACATAACTATAGGCTCCTAAATCCATGTTTGGATATCTTTGTGAGTTTAAAACACAAAGGAAAGAACACTCTTCATTAAAATGAAGTTTTTCATTTTTCTTGAGAAAACTCCAAACTATTTCAGGCTAAACTCATTCTAAGCCTGGACTCACCACCATCATTTTTCCTCTGATGTGTATTTTTGCCCAGAATGATGTTTCTCCCTTACAAAGCCAGTGGGAATGCACTGCTGTACACAGTCTCCAAAAACTGCTAGCCTTTTACAAACAACAGGAAAGTTTACTGCTGTGAAGGAAGTATGCTTACTTGTCTTTATTGGCTGCCACAGAATACCTCAGTGTGCATGTAACAGGACTAGTGGATTCTCTGGAAGGTGACAACTCATAACACCCACTATGTGGAAATGTATTTGTTTATACAGCTCTACATGACAACGGACAATGGAGCTGTTAACATCACTTTTTGAACACTCACTGTCTTATGGTATGTATCCTTCTATGCTTTTAGTGACTGACTTGCATAGCACAAATTCAGCTGTCCAGAAATGGCAATTTCCAGAGTCAGAGGTTTATTGACATTCAACTTCTCACAATTTTGTCTCTGGGCTTCCTTTGTAGTCTTCCTTCCAAGCCTGGTATACCTGCAATGTCCTTTCCCGCATGGGTTTGCCAAGTCATCACCCTCTATGCATTACAGCCCATCTGGACGGACCTTGGGTTGTGCTGAGACTGCTCATTTACTATATAGAGACCTAAGAATTATCTATGATTATGCACAGACAACATACTCAACAAGCCACAAGGATGAATCACAGACCAGCTGAGGTTGGAAGGGACCTCTGGAGGTGATCTGGTCCAACCCCCCTGCTCAAGCAGGGCCACCTCAGGCCAGTTGCCCAGGACCATATCCAGGCAGCTTTTGAGTATTTCCAAGGATGGAGACTCCACAACCTCTCTGGGCAATGTGTTCCAGTGCTTGGCCGCCCTCACAGTAAAAAAGTGTTTCCTGATGTTCAGTTTGTGCCCATTGCCTCTGTACTGTCACTGGGCACCACAGAAAAGGTCTTCTTTGCACTCTCCCTTCAGGTATTTATATACATTAATTGTATCCCTGAGCCTTCTTGTCTCTAGGCTAAACATTCCCAGCTCTCTCAGCCTTTCCTCATATGAGAGATACTCCAGTCCCTTAATCATCTTCTTGGCCCTTTGTTGGACCCTCTCCAGTATGTCCATGTCTCTCTTGTACTGGGAAGCCCAGAACTGGACACAGAACTCCAGGCGTGGCCTCCCCAGTGCTGAATAAAGGGGAAGGATCACTTTCCTCAACCTGCTGCCAATACTCTGTCTAATGCAGCTGAGGATACCGTCAGCCGCCTTTGCAGCAAGGGCACATTGCTGGGTCCTGTTCAACCTGGTGGCCACCAGGATACCCAGCTCCTTTTCTGCCAAGCTGCTTTCCAGCCGGGTGGCTCCCAGCGCGTACTGGTGCATGGGGTTGTTCCTCCCCAGGTGCAGGACTCTGCACTTCCCCTTGTTGAACTTCATGAGGTTCCTGTCAGCCCATAAAAACCGTCTCCACAACATGATTATATTTTGGTTGAAGCAGAAGGAACTCACCCGAAACTAAACTGGGGCCCTCTGTAGCTAAAAGCGCAAGCTGGTACATCTTGAGCTAAACAGTAAGGGCCACCAAATGGGCCCTAAGCAACTTGTTCTTCCTACAAGGGCACACAGAGACAGGTCTGTCACTCACATACAGTCACTCTAACGGCTTAGGCAGCCCATGAAGAGCTCATAATCTGGCAAGCGTAAGAAGGCAGAAGACAGAAAGAAGAGCTGCCAGGAGCCACGTCTGAAAGCTTAAGCAACACATAAACAAAATCTCCAAATCTCTAAGAATAGCAGTGTTTAAACAAACTGAGAAAAGCAGTTCTACCTATATCAGAGGGATGTGTCATTCAACCCACATGCTGGGATTAGCTACTTTCTTATACAGTCAGGATATCCTGTTACTGCATACGAATCTTGAGTTTCCTTTACTAGTTCTGTAGAATTCATAATAAAGTTCCAGTTGCTGACTGTAAATCTGTGCAGTGTAATTTGCCTGCATTAGACTCCTTGTCATGATAAAATCATTCTGGGGACATGTTCTTACATGACATCTCAGTACTGACTTGCCTCACACAAGATATCTGACTGGAAAATCTAGCTAATCCTAAACTGCAAACTGTGCTATAGATTTTAATACAAACATAGATTACATGAACACATTGACTAAAATAATCTTCCAGCAGAGAGGCAGTTATGGGCTTTTGACCTTTCCAGTCACTATCCAGAAACCTTTCAAAAAATTTTTCCTGTTCCACAAGTTAAAATAGCTTTTGCTTCAGCTGGAACATCCCAAAACACAGCCCTTGCTCACCTACCTTCCTATATGCTTCCATCTCTTTTGCCACATACATCGAAGAGTAGCTACAGCGGCCTTCAGTTATTGTTGCCAAGTGTGAAACCCATCCAGCAAGACCTTAAAGTCAGGAAAGACTCACCTAGTTCCCAGTTTGACGACTTCATATGTGCTCACGTTTCTCCAATTATCCTCTGACCTCATACACATTACAAAAATACAGAAACCTAAGCAGTGATTTCTTTGCCATTCACAATGCATGTCTGAGTGCGGCTTGAGCCCTGTGCCTTGCCCTCATGAACTCCTAGCTCATGCTTTTCTATACAAATTGGAATACAGCTGAACACAGCTCTCAGGTATAAAATGGAAGGCAATAAAAAAATGAAGTTGGTGCTGGGTTGTGAATAGTCCTCTACTCCTGTGCAGAGTCAGACCGTTTAGCTCAAACCACCTGTTATTTAAGCTCACTGTTTGCATTTGCAGCGGGTCTGATCTGAGGATAAGCAAGTAAACTCTGCAACAACTAACATCACCTCCCACAGATTAGCAGCCAGTATTCTTGCATGGCTTTGTATCTACCTCGCACTTAAAGGGCAGTTCAGCCACCTGCAAGAGGCACAGCTCTTGTCTGTCCATCTGCTTTAGGAGACGTGAATGGGTACCAGAGTGCTCAACAGTTTGAATGAGTCTGTAAACTGAGTATCAAATAAAAACAAGAGCATAGAACAATATATGTTGAAAAGACTCACATATCTGCACTCCAGACACGAAGTCTAGCTTTGCTTACTCTGAATATAAGACCATGAACGGCACATGGTTTGCAGCGGTGACAGCTGGAGAGAGATCTCGCCGCTCTCCCCAGATGTGGAAAAGGAACACTGCTATTTCTACTAGGAACCCTTTGAAGTGACCTCTGTTCTCAGAAATGCTTTTCTAATGTGTCAGGGTCAATGCAGATTGATTTAAGTCACAGCTATTTAAATGGCCAACTTCAATCATCATTTAAATCAAAAGCAAGAAACTTTGAATAAGTCATGGATTTTAACTCTGCATTGCTTTTGTATCCTTCACTCAGCTTCCTTCCGTAGATATTTAATGCACCTTTTTGTCAGGTCAGAAGAGAATCTATGTTTATACACTTAGTCATCTTTTGTTGTTGTTGTTACTATGTTATAAAGCAGTGAATGATATGTTTTTATTTCCTATATGATTTTTTTTTTTTAATTCATGGTAACTGAATTTTGGTCGAAATTGGAATTTGATCAAAAGCCACAATACAACATTTCAAAAATATACGCTACTAGTTACACAGTACTATGTCTAGTGTGCTGTACAGATAAGAAACCAGGAGAACTGCCAAACCATAGTTGTCATTATAAGTGGATTTATTTAACAGTGGAAGTATTACCTGTAGTTAATGAACTGAACATTTCTGATGACCAAACTCTACAAAAACATAGAAACTCTAGCTCTTATATGCTAATACCTCATTCTCTTTATGTGTTCAAAAATAGAAAGCAAGTTTGTCTGCTTTTTCAGCTACCAGTTTTTCAAGTACTGAATGAACTAGATGTTGAGAAGAACTAAATGAATAATCTGAAATGAAAGCTACTGCTGTCAAAAACTTCTTTAGGCTTTCAGTCAGCTTTGCTTTCAGCTGCTAAGACTTCTACCAGGTTTTTTGCTTGCCGCGTTTGCAGAAATGGACACCAAGTATCCACTCCTTGAATATTTTTATTTAACTTGCATTTTCAGATATTATAGTCTTAAAATGTGTTGCCAAGATTTCAAACGGGTTTTGTTTTTTAGAAGGAGTTAAATGACAAGGCCTTTTTTTTTGTTTTGTTTCCTCCATCTTAGAACAGACTGTTAACTAGCAAAAACTGGAGAGGACTCTCTTGCCAAAACATGAAGGAATTATAGTAATTCTTTATGTTGTCCTTATTCTTTCAAGTTCTTCTCCTTTTCAAAGAATAAAAATTATTTTCACTTTCTTCTTTAAAAAAGCCCGTCTCCAGTAGTAGTTGTGTTGGAAGGGCGCAAAGATAACAGATCTGATGCTATAAGGGTTCACACTACAGTAGGAATGGAACAATAGCTCTTCATACCACGGTCAAAATAGCAGCATGAAATGAATATCACATGCAAATTCACTCAGCTATAACAAACAAGGAAATATATTTCCATAAAAAGCAGCAACCAGGGAATAAGAGTAAAGACATTAGTCTGTGCTGGTTCTCTAGACACCTTGGTCTGTTAGGCTCCTCTCTCACTGTTAGAACAGCACTGTTTCAGTTTCCTCATGTGTTTTTGTCCCAGATATAACTGTGATGATTCTGCAGTCCTACCTCACAAGTTACTGTCTGTCCCTTAAAAATGTAGACAAACCAAGTGCTCTAGAAACACCATAGCATTTCCACAAGTTAGCATTCAGTTCATTCACCAATCAAGTGAAAATCCTTCCTCCTTCCCCATACCACAAACATTCTTGCTATTTCCATTTTTTCATTTCGTTTTTTAATATATCCATTCCAGATCCTGCATTAACCAGAGAGTTGCTTCCCATATACAAATAAACAAGAGCATGAAACACTGTATTTTACATGCAAAAATGTGTCTCATTTTGATCACACAGCCTCTGAACCTGAAAAACCTAGTAGTAGGGAATACTAGGGTGAGATTTCATAAGGGACTACAACGCTTGTACGTCATAGTTGTCGTGGTTTAACCCCAGCCAGCAACTCACTCCGCCCCCACCCTGCAGTGGGATGGAGGAGAGAATCGGAAGGAAAAAAGTAAAACTCATGGGTTGAGATAAGAACAGTTTAACAGGACAGAAAGGAAGAAACTAATAATAATAACAGTAGCAATAAAATGGCAATAATAATAATAATAATAATAATAATAATAATAAAGGGATTGGAATATACAAAACAAGTGATGCACTTTGCAATTGCTTAACACTCACCGACCGATGCCCAGTTAGTTCCTGAGCAGCCTCCCCGGCCAACTCCCCCCAGTTTATATACTGGGCATGATGTCACATGGTATGGAATACCCCCTTGGCCAGTTTGGGTCAGCTGCCCTGGCTGTGTCCTGTGCCAACTTCTTGTGCCCCTCCAGCCTTCTTGCTGGCTGGGCATGAGAAGTTGAAAAATCCTTGACTTAGTCTAAGCAGTTATTAGCAACAACTGAGAACATCAGTGTGTTATCGACATTCTTCTCTTACTGAACTCAAAACACACCACTATACCAGCTACTAGAAAGAAAATTAACTCTATCCCAGCTGAAACCAGGACAATAGTGAGAACAAAAATAATGAAATAAATAATTTTTTGCTTTATTGAATTCTTGCATTGGTATCAATACTATACATTTTATTAGTTAAGGTATCTCACTTGCTTAATTTATATGTCTGATATTAAATAATTGGTTCTGGCCATAGGAAGCAGTATAAAAGCTGTGATCACAGGTATGGTCAGGAACAGAAGGGGAAGAAAATGGAAAACTCCAACTGACAGTTCCATTATGCCATTATTAACCAAAAGAACACTGTAGATTGCACTGGCTCAGCATGTGTGAGAAGAAAAAAGGGGCACGTAGATGACAGACTTTGTGGTTTTTTTCAAATAATAATAATAAAAAAATCAAAGTTACATAAATAAAGCTTCAATACCCATCTCAGCAAAGTAGCAGTACATAATTGAAAGTGACACTCATTTGTTTCACAGCATTAATGGAAGGTGTAAAATGAAAATTCCTATGGTTTATCAATGTGAAGTGATAATTTTACTTCACAGTTTTTTGTGGAATATTTCCTGGAGGCACACATTATTTGATCCTGAGATGCACCACTCCTTTCCCCCCCAAAAAAGACCATCAGAATCATTCTAGCATATCTCCAGTATGTTTTAGACACTAAATTAAACCTCTGTGATGACCTCTAATACTTTTCTTCTCCTTGCCTATTTCTCTAAAAGTAGGTAGGGTAAGGCTTGCACCATCCTTAGCACTGAGAGAATGACAGCAATTTCCCTTTGCACGGTTTAAAATAGAAATACAAACCTTGCCAGAATGATTTGAAAGCACTGGCAGATGGATGAAATATTTCTGAATCTGCATCGTGTAACATTTGGCAGCTAGCATGACTACTGAACAGCTGACTTTTATGCAATGACATTATTAATTATATCTTCCTTGCCAAACAAGCACTGTAACTGAGCCTTTGCAATATTCTTTCATTAAGCAGTTCATGCATGTCTGCTAAACTGATCATACTGTTAGTAATGTAGCTGTCCTGTCCCATGTCTACTAAAAACATCAGTTTGATCCAGCCAAACTACCATCTGACTGCAAGAGCTACTCCATATGGGCCAAAGACAGCGTGGTAACCAGAAGGTGGTATGTTCCACCCGTCTCATCAGACATGGGACAACAGCCATTCTCAACATTACTCCTGGCTTGCCAAGACCACCAACAATGCAAGTCAGTCATTCATGCCTACTGACTAATTTGCATAAAACTCACCTGCAGGCTGAAATGTCTTCATTTTGGACATTTTCCATTTAAGGATTTTTTAAAAATTGGAATCAGCAGAAGCATCTCAAAAGTCCATGTATGCCCGCAGATATATATTAACTGAGCTCTGATTTGGAGTGTGCAAAATTAACTCAATGAAAAGCCAGCAGTTGTTTCAGGAAATAAAAAAGCTGACAGAAGCCATCATGAACCTAATCCTTACTGCCTTGAGCCTCAATATTCTGCAAACATGGTGGTCCTTCTCACTTCAAGCCAACATAAGTGTCATGGCTTAACCCCAGCCAGTAACTAAGCACCACGCAGCCACTCACTCACTCTCCCCCCACCCTGCAGCGGGATGGAGGAGAGAATCGGAAGGAAAAAAGTAAAACTCATGGGTTGAGATAAGAACAGTTTAACAGGACAGAAAGGAAGAAACTAATAATAATAACAACAGCAATAAAATGACAATAATAATAATAATAAAGGGATTGGAACATACAAAACAAGTGATATGCAAATGCAATTGCTCACCACTCACCGACCAATGCCCAGTTAGTTCCCGAGCAGTGATCCACCCCCCGGCCAACTCCCCCCAGTTTATATACTGGGCATGATGTCACATGGTATGGAATACCCCCTTGGCCAGTTTGGGTCAGCTGCCCTGGCTGTGTCCCCTCCCAACTTCTTGTGCCCCTCCAGCCTTCTTGCTGGCTGGGCATCAGAAGCTGAAAAATCCTTGACTTGGTATAAACACTCCTTAGCAACAACTGAGAACATCAGTGTGTTATCAACATTCTTCTCATACTGAACCCAAAACACAGCACTATATCAGCTACTAGAAAGAAAATTAAGTCTATCCCAGCCAAAACCAGGACAGTAAGAAATATTAGATAGGTGTACATGTGTCTGCAATACTAAATTCCAACAAAATACTCAAATATTCTCTGTCCTAAATCCCAACAGCCACTCACACACGTTAACCTATCCCTTTGGCTTCCCTGTTTCACTCATCCAAGCTCTCAGCAGTTCTGCTGACTTCAGGAACCCAGTTCCTGGTGTTTGACACTGTTTGCTTCACACAGAAATTCCTGGGGCTGTCCTTCATACTTTGGCTTGAATCTGATGACATCCCTTCACTTCCATGCTAATTCCCTCCTAGGTAGTCAAAAAAATAGGTGAGAGGCAGCACAGACTTGATTTCTCCTCAGACAGCAGAAGCTCCTAGCCAGCCATTTGCCTTGAGATCCTGTGGGTAATAGATACCCAGGGTGGGATTTTTGCTGTCCTCCAACAGACCTCCTAGTGTGACAAGATCCAGCACATGCAACTACATGTCAAACTTTGTGAGCAGTTCCACAACTCCATAAACTTGACTAATTCTGACAGCAGCTTACTGGAACAGGCAGATAGTAGAACTGGACTGATGCAATCTTCACAGGCCCCTGAATTCATCAAAAATGCACTGCATCGGTTCAATTTGCTTTTGAGTAGACCATGAAGAAGCATGTTTAGATGAATGATAATGTATGCCACAAAGCATCGTTGCCGCCATCATTTCTATACTTAAAAATGGAAAATACGCAGTATTGTTCTCACTTTCCAAAGCAACAGATGGAACCTGTTCTGAATATCCAGCAAAGTGGTGACTGCCACCATGGGATCACTCATCTTCCTCTCGCTCTCGAAAATTTATCCTGCTTTATCAATGGATTTCTTTAGTTGTTTATAACTATATTCAAGTATATGATAGTGTATTTGATTCCACAAGCTCTCTATTCCATGTGTTTGATGGGTCATTCCCAGAACTATATGGTAGCTTTAGCTTTATCATCATAATGTTAAAAATTAAGGCTGTATTAAGAAGCAATATTAAACAGAAACTTAGAGCAGTATCTTGCACAATAGGAGGGCACAGCACATGCAGATTTCTGCCTCTGATAAGCCAGTTGTTATTGCTCTTGTATCTTCACAAAGAGAAACTACTTACACAGCACAAAGAAGGGTCTACCTTCTATTTCCAGAGGAGAAGAGGGAACAGTAAGAAGCACAGATACAATGGCAGGACTCAGAGGATGCCAGTTCTTTGCCAAACATTGGCATTGACCAAAACAGCAATAAATGACCATCATATGTTGTGATCAAGGCTCCAAGAGCCACCCCACACAGATAAGGTTTGCATGCATCTCTGAATAAAAAGACCATCCACATAGCAGAAAGCACCAGGAAAAGGGTGGAAAGAATGCAATGACTTCAGTGACTTCTTGGCGTTGGGTTTTTTTATGTGAAAGGTGGAAAATTGGAAATTCTGCAATACCCCAAAGTGACAATCCAGGCCGAGGGAGTGGGCAGGAGTGCTAAAGGAACACTTGCTTTATGGAGTTTGTCCAACAGACCCTCACTTCTGAAACTGAAATTTCCCTACAGGTATGTCAAAGGCTCATTCATCAAAGATCATATGGAAGCTGTTAAACTGTTCATTTCTGGGAAGAAGCCTCTGTGAAATGGACAACACTCTTTAAGAGGCTGAACTGATAGAACTTATGCTGAATTCAAACACTACACTGATGGCTAATTATGTCCCTTAACTCCACTATATAGTTCAGCATGATCTTGACTTTCCATGTTCAAAGGATTTGCCTAGGAAAGTTACATTGCCCTAGCCATAGAAATTGTGGACTTTATTATCATTATGATAAACTTTATCATCAAGATTTCTTTTTGTATGGGGCTGAGAAGGACTAGACTAGTCTCTGACAATGGTTTTGCTGTGTTATCGTTATGTTTTTGATTTCTATTTGGAAATTACATTCACCTGCAGTAGAAAATGGCTTCGAAAAACGCTGAAGAAAAGCAGCAGGATAGTTCTAAGCAGCATTCTTATTGCTTGGGTCTTTGCAAATGTGTGGCTTCACTTCTGGAATTAGTAATGCACAGTTTCAGTTTAGAAAGGTGGAACACAGTAATCCCAGAATGACTGAAATGAAAGAAAGACAGAAAGAAAGAAAGAAGAGAAAGAAAGAAAAGAATGAAAGAAAACACTATGTTGCTGTTAAACCTCCCCCCGCCCCCAGCTGCAAAGAAGCAGCTATTTAGTCTTAGCTAAAGCAGTCCCCTGTTTTATTTTTCTCTGGGAATATTTTAGAAACTAAACCTGAAAGAACTCTGATTCCAGCTGTATGGGGAAAAAGAAGAGGCAGACAATATTTAATCCTGCCAATGTTGTAGCATTTTTATACAACACAAAATAGTCCTAAAGCAGGAAGGCTGTACCAGACCTACACAACACTTATGGGGTAGGAGGGGGAGCAAGGGGGGAAGCATTAACATAAACTTGGTATTAATCATTGGAGTATAATATAGAAGTCTCTGCTTTCAAATCTCAAGAAAAAAAGTTTACTAAACAAGGCCTTTAATACATCTGAAGACAGCACATTAACGACTGCTTTAACAGCTTCTTTTCATTACCAAATGAAAATTCAAGAATCACAAATTAAAACAGAATGCTCCATGCTGCAGTTCTTTTCCTTGCTCATGTAAAAGTGAAAAACACAAGACTCTGTGTTTCTTCCTGGAAAAAAAAATCTGTTAGCACAACCTGCTGGTTTTCATCAAAACTGCAAATACAAAACTTAAAATTTTCTTTCTGCAATCTTCTTTCTTCTGAGGTTCTCTCTTCTTGAATATTCCTGACTGATAAAGTCATACAACATGTGAACAAGGAACCCCAATTTTTAACTCACTCGTCTTGCAGACAAGGCTACACTCAACATTGGAAACTACTGTGGTAGGCATAGTACTCACAATACTCTGGATCCAAAGTTGTACTTCAGAAATAAAATTTTGGTGACATTTGGATCCATCTCCTGCTCAAAGCAAAGCCAGCACAAACCAAGGAACTCATGGCCTTGTCAAGTTACAAACATGTCCAAGGATGGAGTGTCCCAACATCTCTAGGCATCCATTCAAAAGTTTAACTTCCCTCAGACTGATAATTCTTTTCCTAATAACTACTCATAATTTCCCTTGTTCCACTTTGCATCCGTTGCCTCTTGTCCTATCACTGCACACCTTCAAGAAGAGACTGGCTCCATCTCCTCCATGTCCTCACATGAAGTAGCTGAAAACAACGAGACCATCTCCTCTACCCTCTTAAGCACTCTTCTAAATAATCCAGTTCTCACAAATTATCTTTGTATGTCCTGCATCCCAGTCTCCCAAACAAACCTGATGGATCCAGTATGCCCATGTCCTTCTTCCACTGGGGAACCCAAAACTGGGTACAGTAGTGTAGGTGCAGTACCAAATAAAATGGAATAACCATGTCTCTTGACCTGCGGTCTTTTTTAAAAAAGGCACTAAACAGTATTGGCCCCAGTATCGGTCCCCGGGAAACGCAAATAGTAAACTTGCTGCCAGTTAGTTTGAACAGCTGATCACAACCCCTTAAGCCCACTAGTCCAGCCAGTTACTCACCCACCTTGCCTTCCACTTTCCCAGACCGTACCTCAACCATTTGGCTACAGGGTTACTATGGGAAACTGTGGCAAAGAGACCACAGTCCAGGTGAACAACACTCGCTGCTCTCCGCGCATTCAAGTGAATACTTGGCGCACTGTGGAAAGCTATCAGGTTGGTTGGGCGTAATTTGCCCGTGGTAAATCTGTGCTGTCTTCTCCCAATCAGTTTCTTGTCCTTCGTACAACTGGAAGTCGTTTTTGTGAGGATTTGCTCTGTGATCTTCCCAGGGCCAGGGATTAGGCTGACGAGCCTGTAGTTCTCTGGGGGCTCTTTCCTGCCTTTTGGGGGAGATGGCCGGGGAGAAGACGTGCTATAGGCCTCCCCAAATCATCAGGAACCTCCCCTGCTCACTGTGACCTCTCAAAGAGGAGAGCAGCTTTGCAGTGACTTTGGTCAGCTCCCTCAGCACCTTTGGCCACATTTCAGGTGGACCCGTGGACTTGCGTATGTCCAGCTTGCCTTTTGGTCCCCAACGTAGTCTTGCTCTACCATGGGTAACGCTCCACACCACTGCCAGATTTTGCCACTAAGCTCGGGGACCTAAGGCCTCAGAGCAGACCTTAGCAAGTAAATGCCGAGGCAAGGAAGGCACCCTGTGTGTCCTTTGTCACCAGGTCCCCTGCCCCATTTGGCAGAGGGTCCGCTTTTTCTGAGGCTCCCTTCTACTGCCAATGTATTCATAGAAGTCCTTCGTGTTGCTTTCCACGTTCCTCACTAGTTTCAACTCCAGCTGAGCTTTGGGCTTTCCAGATTCCACCCCACCACGCTCAGGTAATGGCTCTATTCCTCCAGAGCAGCCCGGCCCCACTTCTGCCTTCGGGGCGCTTCCTTTGCGCTGTCAACCTCCGTCAGGAGTTCTCTGTTCATCCATGCTGGCCTTCTGCCGGGCCTGCTAGACTTGCCACACATCAGATGGACCCTTCTTGTGCTTTGAGGAGATTGCGTTTGAAGACTGACCAGCCCTCCTGGACTCCCTTCCCCTCCAGGGCGACTCCCATGGGATACTGCCTACCAGAGTCCCTCAACAAGCCAAAGCCTTCTTGCCTCAAGTCCAGGGCTGTAATCTTGGTACGTGCCTCACTCATGGCTGAGCGGACCTTGGACCTACATTGCAGCCTTGTCGGCAGCCCTGCCTCTGTGTCAGAGAGCACTGAGGGCTAGCTGCTCCACCATGGAAGACTAGTCAGCAGCGCAATGCAGTAACAAGGCAGGCGCAAGCAGTGGCCTCACCACGAAGATGCAGAACGGCACGTCCAGGTCAGGATGAGGGCCAAAGACAGTGCGTCACGTGCAGCCCAGCGATCCCCCAGCAAGTCCCTAGTGACGAGGCAGATCCAAGGTCAGCCAGAAAGCCGAACCAGCGGCTCTGGGTCAAGGTCCAGACTGTGCAGGTACAAGGTCAGCCATAGACAGGACTGCTACACAGCTGCAATGTAAAACACAGCTGGAGCCAGCGGCAAGGCCTCTGCTTAAAAACAGTTCCCAAGGGAAAGGAGGGACAGGCCCTTGCTCCTAGCTTTCTTCCCAAGGGCTCTTATCAGCAAAGGAGCTGGACTTGGACTCAGCCACCTAAACTCTAACTTAGCCAACTAAACTCCTAGAAGAGGGATGCACTCCGGGCCCTGACACGCTGACCCCGTCTCCTTCTTCTCCTGACTGGGCTCTCCGGATGGACCATGACCCAGTTCATTACCTTGCCTTGCCCGGGAAAGTCAGTTGACCCTGTTGTCAGCACACCTCCTCTGCCCTCCCTATTCAGTGGGAGGGCTGTGGGAGTGCGCCCTGGCCACTGAGGGCATTACCTGTGCTGTGGCCAAGCCCAGCTCCTGCTGTGCCCCCTTGCAGCTCGCCAACAGAAGCCTGTGCACCCATTTCACCCGGCGCTTCCTTCCTGCTCCCTGTGCCTCCCCTTCTCTTCGGGCTTTGGTCACCATCCCCTGAAGAACCGAGGCTCAAGCCCTCCTAGCTAGGCTGGAAAGCCTCTTGCAAAACCTCCTCTTGCCCCAGCCCCGTGTGGCATCCTGTGTCTCCCCAGCACTCCCCATTCCTCAAAGAGGGCGTCCATGGGCATAAAAGCCAAAGCTCTGTCTGCAACACCGGCCGGGCAGGCGGGTGTTAACCCGCAGGTTGGGTGCCCTCCTACCCAAGCCTCTCCTCTCCACTGGCAGGACCAAGGAGAACAGCACCGGGGCTCCAGCGCCCTGTAGCCACTCTTGGTTTGTTAAGGTCTCCCGTGACAGTATCATTGGTGCGCACATGGATGAGCAGGCCAGTGGTAACAGGCCAAAGTCCAGACATGCCTCTGTGCTCTCTGCAACAGCCCCAGTCCAACCTCCCTGCAAGCAACAGATCACGTGAGGCAGCAAGTAAGGTCAGTAGCTGGGTGACTCTGCACGCTGTAGAAGTCTCCAACCACTGTCACACACCAATTCCTCTCGGCACTGGTTCAGGTGTGGTTCAGATTCACCTGGCTATGACGCATCCCTTCAGCCTGTATGGGAGTATACATGCACTGGTCACTCAAAGGCAGTCTCAGAGTTGTCCCTCCTTTCTTGCAGTCAAGGCTTAGGCTCTTGCCTCTGTAGGAGCTCTGCAAAGATCCTGTCAATCTCCTGTTTGTCAGCCCACATGGCAGTCTGTACATATCCCTCACATCTCATTTTGTGGTGACTTAGTGACTGAACCATGACTGCAAGCCTGACATGCAACACCACGTTGCACCCAGGCATTCTGTTGTCCAAGGTTTGGATTGTATCCGTTTTCAGGGGCTCTGCCTGTTCTGAAGACTCCAGTATGTCAAGGTAGTTGCTCCAGGCAGTGCCTTGGAATGTGTCCTATTGTACAGAGTCCATTGCACCACAGCTCAAGAGAGCTTCATGCTGTCTTGAGCAGAGTTTTTAGCCCTCTTTGCATCCTCTTAGAATCATAGAATATCTCGAGTTGGAAGGGACCCAGAAGGATCATCAGGTCCAACTGCCTGCTCCTCACAGGACTACCTAAAACTAAGCCATATGACTAAGAGCGTCGTTCAGACACAACTTGAACTCTGACAGGCTTGGTGCCATGACCACTTCCCTGGGGAGCCTATTCCAGTGACTGACCACCCTCTCAGTGAAGAACCTTTTCCTAATGTCCAAGCTGAACTTCCCCTGACACAGCTTCATTCCATTTTCTCGTGTCCTGTCACTGGTCACCAGAGAGAGGAGATCAGCACCTCCTCCTCCGCTGCCCCCCTGAGGAAGCTGTAGACTGCAATGAGGGCAGCCCTCAGCCTTCTCTTCTCCCAGCTGAACAAACCAAGTGACCTCAGCCGCTCCTCCTAAGTCTTGCCCTTGAGGCTTTTCACCATCTTGGCTGCCCTCCTCTGGACACACTCTAATAGTTTGATGTCCTTCTTACATTGAGGCGCCCAAAACTGCACCCAGTACTCGAGGTGGGGCCGCACCAGTGCGGTGTAGAGTGGGACAGTCACCTCCCTCGACCGGCTAGCTATGCTGGGCTTGATGCATCCCAGGACCCAGTTGGCCCTTTTGGCTGCCAGGACACACTGTTGACTCATATTCAACTTGCCATCAACACAAACCTGAGGTCTTTCTTAGTCATGTTGTCATTCTTGCTCTGACCACTTTTAGGCAACACAAAAAGAACAACATAATTGCTGCAAAGAAATGCAACCCAAATGTCATGGTAGAGGTTATATAGCAATTACGTCAGGCACATGGCATTCTTAGACTCAACTTGTAATTTGTCTCCTGACTTGTCATATGACCTCAGACTAGTCAGTTCACAATCTGAGCTAGATGTATTGCCTTCTTTAACCTGTAAAACTAGAAGATCTTTGAACTAGCAAAGCATCTTTGTTATCACTCTATAAGCATGTTAACTTCCTCAAACATTTAATCTATTGCCCGAAAGTTGTACAAACCCAAAGTACAGATGTGGATAGGCACATATGAGGCAGACCATTCAGTCAAGTACGGTCACCTTCGGTTTATTCCTCATTCCCTTCCCCTCACCCCATGCAAGAAGAAAATTCAAGGTACTTTTCAGTACACTAGTTGTACAATGATAGCACAGTCTAGGCAAGCTAACTCTGGAAATGGGCACAGGGGGCACCTATGTCCTAGATTCAGAAGAGGCAGCTGAAAAGCTAGACTGACTCTGGACATGAGCCAGGAGGGTGCAGGGTTATAAGTGGACTTAGTGGCTCAGACCAACACCAGCTCAGAGCGTTATTGACCAGCGTAGCCAGCCTGCTGTTGGAAAATCCTTAAGAAGGACAATTTGCTAAACACAGCATTTTTGTGCAGTAATAATGTTTTTTCTGCCTTGCCACTCTGAACCAAAGATTTTCTATGCTGTTTTCCAAAGCCATTTTAAAGATTTCTCCATTCATTCTCAGCCCATGCAGATTTTTTTTTTTGGTGCATATACTAAACCACTTGCCAGCGGATGTACAGCCAAGTTTAAACTGAACCACCAGAGACAGCTCTCCCATTTTTTCTGTAACCTCTGCAAAAAAGCTATAAACTAAAAATGGCCACTAAGAATTCAAATTGAACAGCTGACACTACATAAAACATTGAAGAAACATGGAGGTCAGAAATGAAGCAGGGCTAGCGACCATAAATGAAATGTGCTCGAATTCTTTATTTATGCATCACTTGCTTTGTGCCTGACAAGAATTAGATCTGTCCAAGTACATTTATAAGGAGGCAGCTCAGGATTAATTTCTGGCTAAATGAATCCTTTCTTGGTGACGAGCAGTACGTGGTGATTCCTCTGCTGCAGCAAAAATTTTCAAAGGCTATCTCCCCTGTAAATTGCAGGGAAGTTTCTAGGGCAGGATATTTTCTTAGTTCATTTTCTAACAGTCCTTGTAAGAAGGTGAAATGTTTGAAGAAGCTTAAATATTTCTTTGATAAAGATGGCAGTGGCTCCCACTTAACATTAATGCAGTCATTTCACTGACTTTGAGAATGGCAAAAAGCCTTAAGGAATACTTTTGTTAGGAAAAAACTAGTATCCTTAATAAATACAGATCGTAAATCACTCTCCCAACAGTTTTTAGGTTAAACTTTCAGATTAAATTTAAGGCTTGGCTCACCTAATCCAGATATCAGATGTGTTTTGTGCAGGGGGAAGCTGGCAGAATTTCATTTTACGAAGGTACTACATTCAAACCCACTATTCTAAACTTATTTCTGAACCAGTCCTTTTGATCTCATTGTCATTGCCATATATGCATGTGTGTGAAAATCTGCCATATGTATCTGAAATGTCTGGGCCTGGAAAATAAGCTACACAGATGACAAAGACTTCCAAATATTCAATTCATATCTATCTAAATTTCCTCATAAAGAACAAGATACTGACCCATTGTTTCCTGAATAGCAACAAACTACAGGTAGAACATTTAGCTGTGACTATAATGAGAAAAGTGGTAAAAGAGTCTGAGCATAAACTGTTTTCTTAGATAGAAAGAATAAAATTCTGGCTGCAGTGAAATCAATAGCATAGCTTCTGCTGACTTCAACAGGGTCACAGAAAGGAGGGAAGGAGGCCAGCCTTCCTGATCCTCTTCATACTATATTCTTCATAATGCAAAGATACTTAACACAAAACTCAAAGAAATCAGCGTAGAAGAAGGAGATGATAAGAGGGGCAAGGACCCTAGCTTACCACTGGCAGCAGATCCAAGCAATTCCACTGCCCCATTTCTGAACACACAGCTAGGTGTGAATACCGGTTCTCACCACACTAGCTGAACTGCTGTTTTTCAAGAAATAGATTAACTGCTGCTCACCACTTTTGGGAAAACATTTTTAGGGAGCCATAAAAAAGACATAGAAAATCACTCATGCACTCAGCTTCAAAAATGTACTTATCTATTTTCTTCACATTTTAGAAACTAGTAAGCTGAAGGACCTTGCCCCTTGGAGGATTTTTTGGCAAGAAAGACCAACTTGGAAATGTAATAACGTGTTCCAAGATCTTGGTCTAATCTCCACTTACCATGTTGCTGACACCTACCAAAAGGGAAAAGTTATACATTACCTTGTTAGTGCATCAATTAACAGCTGGACAAAAGCAAAAGCAGCTAAACCCAGGCATTTCAAACACAGAGACACAGCCAAAGGAGTGCAGAATTGCTGATCTACATAACATGGGTTTGCTGTAATATGGGTGCTTAGCAGCACTCAGAGAATTTCAAGCACTTCTGAAGTATGAAGCATTGCCAAATATTAGCTCAGATGTGTTAAATACATTGTCAGGTGGCTGTACCCTGGTTAAATACAACAGAAAATGACCACATATTCCTACAGCTTGTAGCTTTGCAACAAGAATGTAGAAAGAATGAGCTTTATGCTATGCAACTGACAGAAGAGGAAACCAACTGTTCCACATAGAAAGTGTAACTGAAAGGACAAAACCACATATCTGATCTAAACTTGTTCCTTTTAGGCCTTGCAGTAGAATTAAAAACTACTGTAAGTAATGCAGAAACCTATTCTGCTATACACAAGGATAATGAAAGAGGGCTCGCTTCTTACCAATGACACTGGGCTCCCCAGTGACAGCTTTTATAGTATTTTGTTGGTGGGTACGTATGTTAGCCGGTTTTTGCAGGTGCAACATACTTCCTTTCCTGTGGTTGTTTTGCCAAGCTTAGTGCTGGCAAAGAAAATAATTCAGGAAGACTTTACTTAGGTGATCACCTGTAAAGTTCTAGTGGGAATAGACTTAAGTGTCCCTGGTAAAACAGTCAACCCCACATACTTGCTTTCTTGCTAAGAAAAAAAATATATGAAGGCTGCTATGGAAGTGTTATTGCTCAGAACTATGTGACAACATTTAAGACCTTGGAAGTTACTGACATGTGCAGATTAAGCAAAAGAACAACAAAACAAATTCAAGTAGATCACAGATACACCTTCCTGGGAAGAGACTCATTCTTGCATGTGGCAGCAACCTGGGGAACTGTGCACAAAACAACTTTCTTATTTCAGCATGCTAACACCACACAAATAAATATTCAAAACCAGCTGACTAAAATGAAAGGAAATTGGAAATTCTCATATACCACTTTATGAAGGAGCAGTCTGACTTTAGCCTGAGTTAGCTGAGCCTTACCCACACCAGCCAGTCATCTGCTGATTTCTAGGTATGAAGGCATGAACAACCGAACAACTGCCAATGAGCCTATTAAGTAGAAGAAAAAGAGACTGTTTCCCTATTACAGAAACAAAGACATCCCCAAGAATCAATAGCTTTTAGTCATCTATCCCATTTTTTCAAAGAGAGATAATACACAGCGTTCTATCCTCAAGTCCTGTGATGTACCTTTCATACACTCCACTGGGGTCCAGAGTGTTCACAATAGCAGAATTCAGCCAGAAAAATTAACTGGTCTGAGTTACACAACTGTTTGAGGCTTAATTCAAGAACAAAGAGCAAAAAGGACAGAGTTTCAACCCATTCTCTAACTACTGTGCATATGTCTTAGTTTATTTTTTCACCCCAGCCCATCAAGCCCCCCCCTCCCCCCAAAAGAAGCATTTTTACTTGTGTAACTTCTCCCTCTCAGGGCAGCTGATACCCTTTCATTCCCAATGTGGCTGTTTAGAATATTCAGGGAATCAAATTAAAATAGATACTCACATCAATAGTTTGGATTTTCTGGCCTTAAATGCTAGCCCCTGCCTAGAGGTGCTAAGATTGGTACAAGATTTGAGAGGACCTTATTTGCAGTTTCCTAATTTTAGATCTTCCCTGTGGACTATACAAGCAGCCAAGAGAGAGGTAGACTGTCTTTGGCCATGCCCTAGGTGGACTGAATTTCCAAGTGACCCAAACCTATGGCTCTTTCATGTGGGCAAAGTTGTGCAAAGCAGTCCCAGAAAGACCTTAAAAGCAAATTCTCCTTTTTCTGCCAGCTAGCTAGGAGAATGAAGATGTTCTACACAGCTATTCACAAAAACTTCCCAAATTGTTTCTAGTCCCAAATGAATTTTTAATAACAACCCATTATCTACATGAAGAATCAATCAATGAAGGGAAACCAGAAAGAACAATAGCTTCTTGTTCACTTAGTAAGCATTACAGATTGCTTCCAGACAAATTACATTCACTTTTTTCTCACTTAATGAATGACTTCTATATACAACAAGAAAACAGAGGGCGTACACCATCTGAGATTTCCATGTTATCAACACCCATAAATCACAACTCATACATAATGCTAATACCATATCTATTATAATCTACTTCACAGTATGGATTTGATGAGAATTAGATCACCTCATTTCTGGACAAGGGGTCCAGAAGCTTCACCACTTCTCACAATGCCTTTCTACTCTTTACAATAGGAATTACAGTACATGCATATACATTCCACCCATCTCTGGTGCGAACACGTTCAATATTCAACAGTTTACAGAAAAATCACAATAGCTTCATAAAGGGAACACAGCCTTCCATGTCAAAATACAGGCTGCTGGGGGTATTTTTGCTAAGTGGGCTTCATTTTTTTAAATACTGGGCATTCAGAACTTTGGTTGAAATCAAAAGAAACCAAAGTTATTCAGCTCCTTGGTACATGAGGCCTGACATGTTAGTTGATGCAGGAACAAGAGAACAGTGTGACTCTCAAGACCTAGATTCTATCCTCAACATGATGCTGGTCTGCTGGAGGGCCTGTAAGGAGTGATTTCATTGCCTGTGACTTGACTTCTCCATTAATAAAATTGGCCTAACAGTATTTAGCTTTTTTGAAAAGCGCTTTTTGATCTGCTGATGAAAACCATTACAAAAATCAGTCCTGCTCATTTCCTGATTCTCTCTTTGTACAATAAGAACCTAACTAGGACTCAAGGGTTCTACACCAAAGTAAGTATGTTGATAGTAATCACCAGAGAGAGATTTAATCAGGGCAGTCATTGCTATTTGATCATCAAAAAGCAAACACCAACCATCCGGAATCTAGTAGTCCCTGTGTAGGTTTACCTTATGTTACAGCACTAAAAGTGAAAAGTGCTCTTTACAGAATCAATCCATCCCCTTCTTATAGTATCAAAGTTCTTCTAGGTGATCTGTCATCCACATAGCCATCATGTCCAAACCTGCTTAGTTGCTCCATACACTGAAAGTGAAGTTGTCAATATCCTGTTTTTTCAATGGGAATTGGGCTGACTCCTGACCAAGTCTTTATACACAGAGGCAGATATAAATTGGATGGCAAGAGATCGGTTGCTAATAACCTGGGCTGGATTTGAAATTGTGACCTGCTGTACAATGCTTTATATCTCAGTCAGATAAGCAGTTCCCTTCTTCCTGTGTCTCAAATGTACAAGAAAAAGTATGGTGGTATTACTTCATCACAATATTTTTTTTCTTGAATCTCACCTCATTACATAGACATACATTGCCCTTTACTGCCATACCCTCAGCCAGATGGCTGTCTCTATAAAAATGCTCTAGAGGCAGCATCTAGCCAAGACACATATTGACAATGGACAATTTGTATGTGCATAATCAGATCATACTAAAGATTAAAAAAACACAATTAAGTAGTATGTGGATACTTTTAAGTCTCTAAATACTAGTAGAGGACTAACAAACTGCCCTGTCGGCTTATTACTGGCCTTCATTTTGCATTACTAGATGAAAAGCCCTTAGAACGCACTGTATGCAGATGCTGCACTCCCTTAATCCAGTATACCTTTGCACTCTATATATAACAGCTATTATCTCAAGAATCCTTGCAGACCCATGGATTACTTTTTTGGAGTAGAAGGCCCCCACAAATCCATGCATGCTATATAACAATCAACATACAACTATAAATTAATCCTTACCCCTTAGGAGACTACAAACCAAAAAAACAGTCAGCAAGTCACTACCCCCACACACCAGAACATGGATCCCCTCAGGACAACTTGGGATATCTCCTAGAAAATGCAAGAAGGTGGTTCTGGAGTATTTTGGGAATTAAAAATGAAAATTCAGGACCAAATCTACTCAATTTTCAATGAAGTTGTGTTACATATACCTTCTGGAAAATATTGTACACAGCCAGAGTAAGGGAGATTCTTCAGTGTAGACTTAGTCTAAGTAACATGTGGACCAGATTCAATAATGTAATTCACTTTATCGGTCCTAAACCTGGCCAAGTACTGCATCTCAGTGAAGCTGATATTTAGCCTTTCTTTTAGCCTCCTTATTTCATCCACCAGCTATTCCTGTACAATAATAAGCAAAGTATTTTTTCAGTCTTCTTGCAATGACAGATGATTGAAGCGTACACTTGCAATTTTCTCCGTAAAATTTAGGAAAGTGCGGAAACGTCTGTGGGTTAGAACAGAAACATTATTGCAACAGGCTAGTCCAAACACAGGTCAACCCCCCCCCCAACCAGCTGGTGTCCTTTTTCCATCCCCTCTTTCACCCCTCTGTCCACACAGGCATATGCATACATAATAAGTAAGCCATATGCTTTGTCAAAAACAAAAACAAAAAATTAATCTATCCCTGCGTCTGTTCTGTGCATGTGCAAGCAATGTGTGTGCACATAATTAAAAAGTGAGATTACACTTTCTATTTCAGTAGATTCACACAGATGACAGGAGATTGCCATCACAAAGGTCAACAAAATTCTTAGCCATAGAGCTAAGAACATTTCAACATCTAACCATTATTTCCTTTTGTTAACATCTGCTTAACTGATTCATTGTAAATGAGCTGAGGAAAAGTTCCCTTTTCTAATAGCTCCACATTTTCTCCTCAGCCAAGGAGAAAGTCAGAAGATTCTAGCATCTTCAAAGACAATCAACAATAGCAAGCAACATCAGAGTCATCAGAGTCTTAGTTTGTCAAAAGTTAATGTCAAGACATTTCTTTTTAAGAAGGAAAAATAATCCTGATTTTTCACTTTCTGCCTATACAATAAAGAACGGAAGAGCAAAAAACATTTTTTTTAACTTTGTCAGCCTCCCTGAATTCTTGCAGTGAAAGCTGCTTTTACTATATTCTCTATATACACTTACTGATTAAAAGTAAGTTATGCAATGGAAGGGATGCCCACTGGCTTTTATGAGCCTACAAAACTGAAGGCTCCAGTGGAAGAATACAAGGATTTTTTTTCCTAGTCACCCTAATGTCATTCTTCCTTTTATGAAATGATTAATTGCTGGCTCTTCTGTGACGTTACAATCCTTATAATCCCAAGTGTGTTCACAATGGTTTCAGTATCTGCGTCTACAGCTCACTTGCTATCTTGCTAGTATGTTGTTAGTTCTGTTTGTCAAATGTTTTGTTTATGCTAGTGTGCCACTAAGATTAAAGCTCCTAGCTCACCTCCCCTGATGGAGCGACCCATTCTTACTGCTCCCTGACATGCGGAAGTCCCACAAGAGACTCCCATAAGAGACACAAAGGCTCCAAATTATTTACAGTGAGACTTGGGACCCCAACTTCTGTTAACTGACTACTCCTGCAATTATGAAGAAAGATATTTTTGAAGACTGTAACTACTGTCTGCAACTTTCTTAGGGGCCAGTGTAGCTAGTAGCATTCAGGTCAGAGCAAAGTGATGATGTAAGAACCTAACAAAGCTAGAGATGAAGGATAAACATAGACATGAATACTTTTTTTCATATTTAATAAAGAAAAGGTAGCACATAAAAAATGACAAAAGAAATGAAGAGCAAGGACAAAAAAGATCATTGAGCTTGCACTCTCTGCATTTCAATAGGGAGAAGAACAAGAGAGATCCTCAAAATGACTATATTCAGTATTCTTTTACACTGCTCTTTAGTAGTAAAACCTCTGGGCTATGCTTTCTCACAAAGGTATTCAAATGATGCTTATTCCCTCATGTTCTATTAAGATCCCACTTAGTTAGTGTAATTTTAAAATATACACACAGAACCATTTTATAAATGCAAGAGGACATCATGAGGCAAGTGCACAATACTGTCATTGCTGGTATGAGAATTCTCCTCTAAATGTCACCTTTGTTTCTCCCTGATTAAAGAACAGTGATGTTGTAGCATGACAGTACCTTAGTCGGCCACGGCATTCTTCCTGTGTTAGATAAGTCTACGCCACTGAAGCTGCACTACCACTACTTGTAAGAAGGTTAATGGAAACAAGCTTAGTCTAGATGGCCCCTACCAGCAATTGCTGGTGCCTAAGAAAACAAGAGACTTTCCTCTATTACTATCAACAGTACAGGACTTGGGCATGATCAATGACTGAAGTACTTTGAAACTACCCCACAGGGGTCGGGAACTCCAAGTAAGATCAGCAGCTACCAGGACATGAAGTGATGCCATATGGCAAAGTGAAAGCACGGGGTAAATTGTCAATCCTATTTCTTATTCCAATTTCAGTACCATAATTTCTAGGATTCTACTACAGAAGAACTGCCATACTAGATCAAATGTTAAGTGCCCACCACTCCAGTAGCTTGCCTTTGACAATGTTTAAAACCAGACACATCCAAAGGAAGCCCAATAAGCATAACGCACCCATGAAAGTTAATTTAAGAATGTCAACTGACTCCCTAGAGACAAAGATCAGACTAAGTCTCAAAGCTAGTGACTTTTCCTTTGGTATTTGACCAGTGGGTAGTCTCATCATAGAGAAGCCCAAATTGTCTTTTAATCCTTTGGTGCTGACATCATCTTAGAGCAGTGAGTTTCATAGCCAAAGCATGCACCACAAGAACAGCATTTTGGAACTTTTGGGGTTTCAAGTGTTTTGCATATTGATTTGCCACATGCCGTAGAACAAGATGAAGAGAAACTACAGATTCCCTTCTCTATCAAGTTTCATTATTTTGCATTCTGTTACAGTGTTATTTATTCAATTCATGTAATTTCATTATTCAACTCATTTCTAAGACAAACAGTAGCAGTCTTCTCAGGCTTTTCATAGGCATTGCATCTCTTTGAAGCGAAGAACAGAGCAAGCTTTCTCCTTCAATGCCAAAAGTATCTCTGAAAAGAAGCAGGATCCTCCCTTCGTCTACGAAGCGAGAGTCTTTTATCCATCCTGTTCCCAGTACAGATAAAGCTCGAGCATTAGACGGCACAGCACAAAGACCAACGTATCCTCTCATTGTGACGCATTCTTGGTCAACCATGAGCAGTTAAAACTGCAATGCCAATAACCTCTGCAATTCACCACTCCAAAAGACTCAAAGACAATACATTTGTTCTGAGCACAGACGAGCGATCACTCTGTTTTTAAGGCCAGAAGCTTAAAAAACAAACCAGAAGCCAATTATTAGGTTAATCCATACCGAAATGGTATCACAGATTGTTTCCTGCTCTTTTCAAGAAGTAAAGCTGCTTGGCTTCATTTGCTGACACTCACTGAAAATGCAGAGAACTTTTACAAGGAACTGGACAGTTTTATATTGAAGTCATGTGACTGCCTCCCCACTGAAGCCCATATATCAAAGCAGGCAGCTGCTAGCCTGAGAGCGGAGCACAGCATCTATTTTCACATAGGAATTACTGTGTCGCTTGGCAGAATTCTATTCTATATTCAGTGGGTGACATAAACCAGAGCAATGAACCCTGGAAGCTGAGTCTCTCTCTCCCCCTTCCTGCACCGCACTCAGAGGTGAAATGCCAGCAAAACGAAACCTGTCCCGTGCCAGGGAAGCGTATGCTGAACAAGCATTCTCTCTGTCTTTCTTGGTCCTTTACTCCAATAAGGAAAGGCTGGGCTCAGCTTCATTAATAATTAAAATTAGATATGCATGAATTATGTTCATGGCAACTATGGAGAGGTTAAGCTGACCAAAAAGAGAAATAATCCTCTAGCAATACATATTTCAAAATGCCATACTCAAAAATACTACTCTGTGCTAACATACCATGTGATACTGATTAAGAATTCTACCTGTCTGAGCTACAAACTTTTAAAAACATTGAAACAAATTTCTTTCTCAATTCTAAACTGGCATGAGCCAGAGAGGAAAAAAAAAATCAGAAAAAGCTGCAGAAAGAATAAGACAAAGCTCTCTGGCGGGAGCAGTGTACACTCACTCAATCTCAGAGCAGATTTTTTTTTTTTTTCCCCCAAAGAAAAGAGAGATTTGGGTTTTTTCCTCATCATTTATTTTAAAAAATTACACCCATCTCATAAAAATGTAGCTTTAAATTTGGGATATTGCCAAGGAGCTTAGGCTTAACATTCAATCTAGTAATAAAACTGACAGATTGAAGGAGAGGACAGACATGAATTAAAGTGAAATACAATAAAGACAAATGGGAAGGGATTCACAGTGATTATTCCTTTCTAATGCACAAAACCAGAACAGGGGTTAACTGGCTTGGCAGCTGTTCCACATGGACAGATCTCGCTGGTCAGACTGGGCAGTAAACTGAATACTGAATTTGAATGCCAAGATGCTAATCTTCCCAAAATGGAAAATGGCAGCACGGCACGGCAATCTCAGCTGATGACATATGCACGGAGAGTTTATTTATTTATTTATTTATTTAAACATAAATCAATGTATCAGGCTGGACTGATTTTTTTAAAGCTTAAGGCAAATGAGTGGCAAATTGTTCTTCATTTCCTTTTTAGCCACCAAATGGTAGAGGGCTTCTTGTTCTGACAGACTGCTCACTACCTAACATAAGCTGGGGCGGCAGGCTGGCAGCTTGGCTTCCCAAATCCTGGAGCTGAGGGGCCTCACTAGGCACCCATGCCTGGAAGTCTCAGCCAACATTTCACTTGAAAAATTCCTAGACATGAAAATCAATTTAGCAGTGCAACTAAACTTACACTTATTTATTGTATGAGTCTCTTTATATTGCTTTTCCACTGACCTTTTGGAAGTATTTATGTATTACTCACTTTCTAGTCTTCATGTTTCGCCTTTCTTAATGAAATGTGGCAAAAGCCCTGCATTAAGAAATCTATATTTTTTATTTCTTTTTCCTTAAGCAAGTCTCTCTTTCTTTAAATCAAGCTAACTCCATGCTTTGTGATGAGTAATGCCAGTGAATGTGGGGTTACAGTAACACAACAAACATAACACTCAGAACGTGGAAGGTTTACTAAAAAAGAGAAAGGAAGATCTCATTTACCCACTAGTCAATAGAAACAGAATTAGGAATCCAGTTTGATCAGGCTGCTGCAGAGAGGTTACATTTAAGATGTGTTTCGTCCTATGCAGGTGAAGAAAATGGAAATAACAGCAGTTTCTGTCAAAGAAGTGGTAGACAATGAGTGCTGGAAAACTGCAGAGCTATGATGACCTTGGTGACTGATCTGAGGGTGAAGGAATTCTGCCATTCTGCGAAATGGGGGGAGGAACTGAGGATCATCAGTTATTAATTGAGCTTGAATGTTGGGCACATTTTGAGACGTCTGTTTTTTCTTAGAATGATAATGGTATTTTTTCATAATGACAGACAAAAAAAATCCCAACCAACCAAACCCGAAGCTAAGAATCCAGGATGCAAAAAACGCCAAAGTATTAGGAGAAGGATTGGGAGTGTATGGTCTTTTTGTCATACTGTATCTGCCTTGTATATCCTGTGTTTCACAGCATACAGTAACCTTTTAGCCAAAATTCAAGGGCTCACCCAACATGGCTTCCCAAGCAAGCAGCCAAACTCTTCGCTAATCCCACTGCCCGCTCTGGTCACCAGGGAGAAAGAGGGAGAAAGACACAATGGCAGAGGACTCTGTACCAGACCGTCTCCTTACCCCACAGGTGTCTCACCCTTATCTCAGCATGGTAGGCACTGTTAATTCAAAAAAGGGAGGAGGGCAAGAGAAAAAAGCAGCTTTCAACCTTTCTATAAACAGCCTGTACAAGCCATTCCTTTCAACTTTGTCACAGGATTGTCTTTCACTTCCCAAAGCCCATTTCTGATGGTCTTGAAGTTAGCGCTGGTGTTTTACTGGATTTGTGGCTGCGCTGTCACATGTGAAAACCTACCAGCTGACTCTGACATTTCAGCCTCTCCTCTGTCTCCGCTGTTGGAACAAGGCCACCTGCACGGCTGCCCCATCTAACAGTCACAGTGGAAAACACTCTGCTGAGGGGCTCCTTCACCTCAAGTTTCCTGTCTTTCCAGGCTTATAATGCTGCTCAACAACCAGAGCCCACGCTCCATGTTCTGCCGGGGCTCTGACTGTTTGTTCACCCCCAAGCAGTGTAGGTATATATACCAATGACTGAGGTTAAACCTTTTTAACAGCTGTACAGGCCACAACATTATCATCCACTTTGTAAAAATTCAGTCCAATTTATTTCTTTTCACACCACCAAACAGCTGCCTTTCAGCATAGATTCTTCAGAAGTGCTTAACTATAGAGTTTAAATTACATACAATTATTCACAATGATCAGCAATGATGCTAAGAAAGCACACAAGTCCCTTGCAGACCCTTTTTTTTTTCCCATGAAGTGAGTGAAATGGACACGCTTTAATAAAGAGAGCTTTCCCAGTATAAATTCCTGTGAATTATTAATGCTCCTCTCAGATGTTTAGGTACATATCCAACCATTAGATTACACATGTGGATTATCAGCAAGAAACGGAGAATCATTCCCGTGGGGAACTGGAATTACAGCAGAGTCTAGCCAAGAAGAAAATGTAGAGCCAGACAACTACTGCTTTCCCCTCCTGAAGTGTTCACGTGTTCGGAGTTTGCCTGCAATACAGACCACAGTTTGTGCATAAACCAGAATTTATACACAGGCTTGTATTCATAATTCTACACTTAAAATCACACTAGACATACAAATGCATACTCTTCTGTGCACAAAGCCCTTTCTTTTATGCAAACAACCTTGCTTTCTTAAAAAAAATAGGGAGTTCTACATTTGATTTGCTACTTGGTCCTTTTGCCATTCATTTTGAATAAGAAGGTGGTACTAACAATGTGATAAGCAATAAATTTATGCACCACTTTGAAAGAGAAGTAAATGTTAGGTATACTGTCTTTCTATCTGTGTGTCTGACTTGGACTAAGGCAGAAATGCTGTCTGTGTATACATTAAAAGCCTTGGCACAACAAGTATAAATAAGAGTGTTCAGCAACTACACCAAATTACCACGTAATTTGTATCAAACCCTACCGGTGAACACGGGCTGATAGGACTGTAAAAGGAAACAGCACGTGCAGAGAGTTAAAAATTGAAGAAGGAAGGAGGGAGAGAGCAGCTAAAGGAAAGACTGGGAATACAAAAAGCTCTTCTCTCAGGCTGCAATGGGCTTGACAGAAGAGAAGAACGAAGTCTGGCCACTTCATGGCAGTAAGCATACTGAGTTGTGAACAAAACGGTTCACTCCAGATGACAGCAGACAGATATGGGTACAGGGAAACAAAAACACACGGCTTTTAGAAGTGCCAGAGCTCAGCACCTGAAAGGGAGAACCAGCTGACAAAATGGTGAAGGAGTCTGGGGGCTTGGAGCGGAGCTGCAAGACACCAGAGTTGTGAAGCTAACCTCAGTCACAACCCAGCAATCACTTTTCCCTTCCCAGCTTTTCAAATCAAAAGACAACTGGAGGCTGAAATGAAAATAGTCAGTGTATTTAAACACCAAACCAATGAATCCAGCAGTGAGGATGCTGGATGCAGCTATAGTGCATGGTGGGTTTTGTCTTCCTATTAAGGTTTGGGGAGGGGGGGAAGTGATGTGTGTTTGATGTTTCCAGTTAGAAAATGTAACCTAAAGGCATGGCAGCTAAATGCAAGCTAAAGGTCTGATACCTGAGTTATTTCCTGGAGAAGCAACCTCAAGAAAACAATGGGAAAAGGAAGATGCTGGCACCTTCCCTTCTCCTTCCATGTTCTTAGCCTCTTCCCAACCCCCTTCTTTTCTTCCTCATATTTTCCCCTCCTCTTTTCTTTTAAACCACACAAATCTGCTTCTCCCCTGCAGTCCTCCTACCACCTCATTATTCTGTTTTTTACTGCTCTGTGGCAGTCAACCTTTTCCATTTCCCTTCTTGAATACTACACTACAAGCATGTAGCCTCACTCCTCTGTCCCCTCAAGACACATTATGTGACAGGTCTGCGTAAGAGAGAGTGAAACTGTCTGTCTTTTCCTAAGGTAATTAGCTACTACACAGAAACAGGAGCTGTCAACAATTCTCAGGTGGGACAGAGGAGATCCCAAGTGCCAGGTGAAGGAGAGCGAAGGGCATTGCCATTAGGGAGTTAACAACTCTACCCTGGACAGAAAGGCAGGCTGTGGAGACATCATCCCTCCCTCGTGTCCGTCATCGCAGACCTGGAGTTCCTTCCGAGAGCTACTGAATACATCCGTGCTCTCGCCATAGTTACGGTGAGTGCTCTTTAGCTGCATTTATGCAATGGAGTTAGGCAAACGTGTCACAACAGCTGCACTGGTAGAATAACCAGAACATAAATATTGTCACTGTTTAGCAAGGCTGAAATTAAACCTCCTTAGACTACCAGAGCTGAAGTGGAGTTCTACACACATACTGAATCAGGAAAACTATTTAATTCTGAAGTGTGACATACCACAGGGGGGTATTTTCTCTTATGTTTTATGTTCTCTGTAAGGCAAAGCAGTAACGGCTTTTCCCCAAAATGGAAGTTTTGAAAAGCAGCCAAATCAGACCTGAGCTATACTGTTTCCCCCCCCAACCCTTTTGCTTCCCCCCATCCATTGTCTTTCCTGTAATCAGAATCCTATGCTTATTGTGGAAGGAACTAAATAATTTTTCACGTTATCTTTCATGGAAACATTTTGAGATACTGAAGTTGAAACATACTTCAACAATGAAGTCAAGAAATGACCACTGTAAGTAAAAGCAGTGTGACATTTCCTGTAATTACTAGAGGAAGAATTAAAAATGTTTAATTCCACTCCACGAATTCACAAATAATACCATTTTAAAGGTATCATAAAGTGGGTGACTAAAATATAAGACTTTTTTTAGACACACAAGATGGATTTGTTTCTATCTCATCACTTCAATTTCATTTTGCCATAAAAAGCTATTAATACAGAAAGCGAGCTTCACTTATATCATATAATGCTAATTATGTTTATGGTACCCACTTCTGCAACAGGCACTTGACAATGCTACTGAAAAGAAAAAGGAGTAACACCCCCAGTGCAGCTGTGCCCATTCGGAGTACCCACTTTAGCTACTTCAGATTCACTGGAAATCAACTTGAGCTACACTAGTGAATTCCTATGTAAATTCTTCGTGCTATGACAAGCTTGTTATGTAACTGTAATCACACAGATTTGTGGAATGGAAAGTCCTATCTAATTTCCTCCATTATATTTAATGTAAGGTTCTCTTGCCAAAATCTAGTGAATTACTCCGTATTTTTGATATGTAAATACACAGTAGAAGCCGCTTTTGTAGAGGCAGAAGTTTTTGGGTTGTCTTCTTATATTGAAATTTCATTAGAAATGATACATTAACTAGCAAAAAAACCCCACCCCCACAAATACAGTGTCTGAAACCTTATCTCTATGGTCAGTCTTTTACACACGGATGATGTTAAATGAGAACTTCCCATACTGGTAAGAGGAAAGGGGCAAAACAGCTAGAAAGCTACTGCATACTGTCATGAGTCACTTAAAAAATATCTGCCACAAATACAAAAAATAAAAAGATTTCTTTTACGATGCTAGATAAATCCATTTGATATGCTTCTCTCTTCTCAGTCTTTTCTATCACCATTCTATGGCACCAAAAGCTGCCAAAAAATGAAGCTGGAAAAAAAGCCCAAGATGACAACCTAGTGAGAGCTATTAAAAAGGAGTAAGAGGTTCGTATGGAGCCTGTAATTTTTATAGCTAATTATTTTCTCAGGTTTGGAATTCCAACCTGCAAAGAACACATTTACAGTTCATAAACACAATTAAAAGATTTTTGCAAAATTCATAGCTGTCACAGATGGCAACAGCTATACCTTTCAGCACAACTGCAACAGCTGGCTGCATGAACTACAACCAGCTGGATGGAATCCACTTTCAAGGCAAGCAGTAAAAACTACAGACAACGATACTACCTCTACTACTTTCGTTATCTGAGAATCAAAAAGATTGTGGAGAAAAACATAAATCAGAACAAAACCCCCCTGAACTAATTCAGCATCTACCTTCTGAAGAGCTTCAGTCTATCATCTTAAAAATATACCATATAATAGTATTTATAGAGAAGACAGAAACACACTTGTGCTGGACATACAGCACTAGTGCATTCAGTTATGTATCTGGAAGATCAGTCATAATAAACTGTATATTGGTCCATCACACTCAACAAAAGCTATAGACCTCTACAAGATTTCATCTTATTTTAAGAAGGTATATTTGCTATAATTAATTATATTATTTTAATGTATTTGGCTCCTGTCCTAACATCTAACAAATTAGATTTCAAAATAAAATTAGTTCTAACATTGGTTCAACTTGGGTACTGATATTCCTTTAGTCATTAAAGATAATAACTCATTACACCATATGACAGAAGCACGCTCCCCAGGTTATTAAAAAATTAATTTGTCATACATCTTCTATGACCACATCCTGTGTAAGTTAAGTACTGCAATCACAAGGTAAGAAGAGGGCTGAAGCGAAATTCATCAAGTACCTTCTCTGACACTCAGCTTTTCTTCCTCATTTCCTAACCACTGAATTTAAATAAATAAATAAATAACCACTGAAAATGCAATGTATCTGGCTTTCCTGCACTGGAGTAAGTGCGCATGCATTTCTCACACTCCTCCGCTTCCATTACAAGCAGGATTTGCCCTAAATTACCAGACCATTATTCAGCCATCAAATTCAATTGCCTCTGGCAATGGCTGATCATATCTAGTTGAATATGAGTAGATCCCTTACTATGCAAAAATATCCCCAGCTGAAAACCGAGTAGTTAGAAAACACCCATTTAACAAGAAGACTCCAAACTCCTTTTTCTTTGAAGGATGTTCATTAATAAATTTCAGAAGAAGATTCCTCTTATCAGAGAACAATAGTGTCTGACATGTCTAAGCCTGAAAGAAGGAATCTCACCCTGTACATCCTTACTTACGATAATAAAGCCTTTGGTTTCAGTGGGACTACATCTGCAAATAAAGACTCCTCAGACAAATGCAGGAATAAGCCCCACTCTCAGAACTCATGCGTTTTCCTACATACTCATCTGACTGAACTTCACAAGAAGGTCACAAAAAAATCTTCACTATGCTTACAGATAGGTGGATTTCCAGAATGCCGGGGCCACACCAGCTGTTACCTCTGGACAACATTACTGCAGTGCCAACCATTAAGAGAATGCCTACTTCCTGTACTAAAAAGAGACAGCAGTTTACTTATTTGTCTCCCTTGCAATGCAGACTGCTTTCACAATTGTTAGACCCCAGAATCCTTTGTCCAAAAAGGATTTCTAGGGTACTAGCCTATCTCCATATGTTGAACCACAGCAGGACAGACTGCACTGTACCTAAAAAATGCTTGATGCTTCCTACACGACAGTGACAAGAGATATTCACAGGGAGAAGTAAGGAGTAAAATGCACAGAGCACAAGGGGTGAGCCCCTTCCATTCTGGTTGTATAATAAATGATGATGATAACATTAAACAAATACCACTTATTTGAAAGCTTCCATAAATGCTTAAGATTTTCTTTAGCCTCAATTAAAAAAATTATGTCTGTTGGAGTAATTGTAGGTTTTCTCTAACCTGCAGCTGAAATAAATGGGAAGACTTATAAAAGACAGATTTCACACTCTGTCAACACATCAGCCAGCCAACTCTACAGGTAAGAAACAAAAGGTTTTTAAATTTTTAAAACTTTTTTTAAGTATGTTAATAGCAAGAGGGGATCTAAGGAAAGCACTGGACTGAAGACAGTCACCTGACAAATAGGGATGAAGAAAAAGTAGAGGCATTCAATGCTTTTTTTTGCCTCAGTCTTTAATAATACCAATAGACCTTGGGCTGCCCGGTCCTCTGAGTCGGAGGACTACAGGTGTGGGAACAGTGACTTTCCATTTATGCACAGTCAACATGGGTTCACAAAGGGAAAGTCCTGTCTAAATAATTTGATATCCTTCTGTGATAAGGTCACCTGCCTACGGGGTGAAGGGAAGGCAGCGGATGCAGTTTTTCTGGATTTTAGTAAGGCTTTTGATACTGTCCCACCCAGTATCCTTCTGGACAAGCTGTGAGGTGAGCAGGTTCATGGTGCACTGGGTGAAGAACTGGCTGAAGGACAGGGCTCAAAGGGTTATAGTGAATGGGGCTACATCTGGCTGGTGGTGAGTCACCAGTAGCGTTCCTCAGGGCTCAATTCTAGGGCCAGTTCTGTTCAATATTTTTATCAATGCTCTGGATGCAGGAGTTGAATGCACCATTAGCAAGTTTGTGGTGATACCAAACTGGGAGGTGCTGTTGACTCTCTGGAGGGACAAGAGGCCTTGCAGAGGGATCTGGATAGATTGAAGCATTGGGCAATCATCAATGGCATGAAATTTAACGAGAACAAATGCCGGATTGGGGAGCAGCCCTGCAGAAAGGGGCCTGGGGGGCTGGTCGGCACCAGGCTCAATAGGAGCCAGCAGTGTGTGCCCTGGCAGCCGAGAGGGCAAACCCCATCCTGGGGGGCAGCCAACACAGCCTGACCAGCCGGTCAAAAGAGGGGATTATCCCGCTGTATTCAGCGTTGGTGCGGCCCCACCTGGAGTACTGTGCGCAGTTCTGGGCCCCACCACGGAAGAAGGATGTGAAGGTCCTTGAATGCATCCAGAGGAGGGCAACCAAGCTGGTGACGGGGCTGGAAGGCATGCCCTGTGAGGAGCGGCCGAGGACTTCGGGTTTGTCTGGTTTGGAGAAAAGGAGGCAGAGGGGCGACCTCATTGCTCTCTACAGCTTCCCGAGGAGGGGACGTGGAGAGGGAGGTGCTGAGCTCTTCTCCCTGGGATCCAGTGAGAGGACGCATGGGAGTGGTTCAAAGCTGTGTCAGGGAGGTTCAGACTTGACGTTAGGAAACATTTCTTTACTGAGAGGGTGGTCAAGCCCTGGAACAGGCTTCCTAGAGAGGTGGTTGATGCCCCCCTGCCTGTCGGTATTTAAGAGGCATTTGGACAATGCCCTTAACAACATGCTTTAACTTTTGTTCAGCCCTGAAGCGCTCAGGCAGTTGGACTAGATGATCACTGTAGTCCCTTCCAACTGGAACTGTTCTGTTCTGTTCTATTCTATTCTTTATCAAGCCAATGAAGTAACTGTGCTTTGGAAACAAAGGAATAGCATATTAAGTTAAACGTACGATCCTCCTGCTCAGCACCCACGCATATTGAGATCATTTTGATCCATAGCATTAAGGGTGGAACTAGCCGTGATGTGACTGCCTGGTGAGAAACAGGAAGGGAAGGTCTGTGCTTTCATGCATCCAGGAGAATATGCAAGGCACAGGGAGGTGCTAATGGAGGCCCATTATACCCACAGCAATCACACCTTTGCAGAATTTCATAGATAGGAATGGTAGTATCAGTCTGTATTTCTACCATTACTGTTACCTTGGGATCACTGAATTCTGCACCACATTAACAGCTGCCTTTGCCCTACCCCTTATACAGGTATGTCCTCGTATGACAGAAACGATCTGTTCCCAAATCAGGACAAGTAGAATTGTAGTGGATGCACTGACTGGAGTCCTAAGCCTGTTTCTTTTTCCATTTGTACCAATCAGTTGTGCCCCATTTCTCATTTTGAAGTTACTCCTGACAAGCAGAAACAATAATACATCTGAAAAAGGTGTAATGGAAGATGCCCTGAACCTCCAAAGGGCTACTAATAGGTCTGCTGTCCCTGCTCCCAGGCTACTATGCCTCAGGTCCAGGCAGCTCCATGTTTCCTGAGTGCACCTGAGGTGTGCAATAACCCGAAACATGGGAAGTCTCCAAACCCAGAAAAGCACTTAAAGGACTCACAGCTTCAAAGCAATTGAGCTCTGGCTAAAGTCTCCTATGCCTTTTCAGTGTTACTTTCTGTTTCATAACAGGGAGTTTAACTTCACATGTTACAAGTTTGTCAGGCATAGGATTAAAACCTTTTCCCAGATGATGGTTCAGAACAGTAAAGCTAGGCTATAAACTAAATATGTAAGCTAGAAGTAATGTATGGTATGAGAGGTGTCAAATAAAATTGCCATTCCAAATAGATCACTTCAGATACAACGTGCAAGACATCCTGCATGCTGAGTAATGCAATTCTGACCAAGCATAAATTATGCCACACTGTTCTTATCCAAATCAGGAGCACTACCATTTACGCCATTTATCGGCAGCCCATTAGCTTGCCTTTAATTAATATGGGTATGCTCATCATTTTAGAAGTGACTATTTTACATTGCTTATGCAATCAATGAAAGTTTTCTTGTGATTCAGATTAATAAACCACCATCCCCAGAAACTACAGTCTATACACCTAAGGAAAAGCCAGAAACTCAGAGGAAATTGGCACACATATAAAAGGATTACATCTAGGTAAAGATGTATTTATATCTCAGTGTACATGACACACAAAAATACTAATCACAATCAGGTCTGATGAACAGAAATACTGAAGCTGATTTTGTGTGCAGAAGTAACAGTTAAGTAAGTCTTGAAAGGCACATACCAAGTAAAAATTAGCACTGCTTATTATGGCACTCTAAAAGGCATTAGTAAACTACCCAAGGAATATTTGTATGCCATTACAATCACTGTACTTTAGGAAGAATATTGCTGCAGAAGAAAGCAATTTAGATGACTTCATTTGGTGGGTCTGAGCTGAGAAAGTTATTATTCAGACATGGCATTTACAGGTCTGACAAACAGAAACCAGCAAAATGTTGGAGATGAAACAGACTCTGAAAAGAAAGGAACAGATTGAAACCAATAATCAATTTCAGTTGGTACCTGATTTAATCATAAACCAAAATACAGTCAATATTTCTAAACTCCAGAAATAAATACACCTGTAAACTTCACCTGCTTTTGCCCAAGATCCTTTCTCTTCCCCATCACAAAAAATATTTCCTTTTTAATAAGGTCACATGTTGTAAAACTAAATGACTAACAGACACAATGATAACAAAAAAACATAGGGATGATGCCAGTTTGGGGAGAAGCCAACAATGACTCTGGATATAGTTTCCTTGCTTCATCTTCTCAACTACTGACCATTTAACATTGCTGAGGCTTTTAATTTCAAATTCCCACACCAGGAATTCAAACAGGAATCATTTTAGTATTGCAACTTTGACAGTCTGGCAGCAACAGTGTGTTTAAACAATGAAGTCTCAGTACCTCCATGACATGGGTACCACTGCACCTTCCCACAAAGAAATGGAAAGCCAAACAGAGTATACAGTCCAGCTAAAATGTCACAGCAAGTCAACAGCAGCCCCTGAAACAGAAGTCTTGTGATCCACTTCTCAGTTCTCTGTCCTAGCCAGTAAAGAATGAATGTAATGCAATTTATTTTAAAATTTATTTTCCAAGTCACAATAATGAGCAAGGCACCCGACTTCCACTGAAAGGCAGCTAGAATTGGTATGGGCAGGAGAGGGAAGCCAGGTCTCACTTACTCAGGTCTTTTAAAATCCCTCCCCCAAGCACCTTAAAGTACCTCAGTCAAAACAACACTTGACAAAAGCTCAGGCAAAAAGCACTTAAAGCTGAGAGAAATTTTGTAAGGAAGCGAAATTAAGCTGCAAATTGTTGGGAGCTCAGTGAAAACCTTAATGGATAACAGATTCCATATAAACTAACCATGAATTAATTTTATCAAAAACAGCAATGGTGGGATGCTCTCTCCAGGTGAGGAGGGAGCCAGCAGGCCATTTCACACAGGGTTCTGCACCGAACCCATCCGAGCGGGCACGGACCGGGCACAGGAGCAGCAAGGTGAGTGCCCAACTGCACAGAGGGGCTGCGGGGAGCTGCCTGCTGAGTTACACAGGACCTGAGGCAGTAAGCTGTATTAAAACTCAGTGGTTAAACTGACAGGTCACAATGAACTCTTCCAAAGTATAACTTGTTCAGTAATTACCACTTTTTCAAAAGGAGACAAAAGTAAGAACATAGACATAAAACTAACTTTTTAAATAAGTGATGAGGAAGAGGGAAGATACAGCACTGTACAGATTTCTGGGCAGTCTGCTCTCCCAAGAAGGTGCACAGTCTAAGTCTGTTTTTTTAGTTTTATCACATGCAGTTCCACACAATGAAATTACCCTCATTAACTACCCTAACACTAACTAACCTAATCTGCGTGTTGGAAGTCTGGTGCATTCAGTTAGCTGCTCCTCCATTCCTCATTAAATTAGATGTTAAACTAACTCAGTAATTCCTTTCTCGTCCTTCGCAGTGCTTAAGGTCTCAGGCTAGTTGAACAAAAAAAAGGAGGGCAGGAAGACAAAAGAAATGAAGAGGAAACGATGGGCTTTTAAGCATAGAGATGGTGTCAGCACTGGCAAAAGACACACCTGAGGAACAGATGGGTCTTTCAAGCCCCCACTCACTGGTGACAGACCGAAGTCCCCAAGAACATCAAAGCCGCCTGATGGCGTCTTTCAAACAGAGTAAACCAAAAAGTTCCTGATGAGTTTCCTATTTAGACTTCTTTCACTTCTTTTAATAATAAAAATTATAATTGAAAAGCAGGAATTCTTTTGCTGATTCACTGGGCTTTCAATCATTCCCCCACAGCTGCCTGAAGTACCGCAGGAAGAAATGAAGCCATGTTCCATTCAGAACACCTGCATTCACAGACCATGTTTTCACACAATTCTTCTCTCGCTTTCAGGGTTTTTTTAATGTCTCTGCACAGCTTGCCATTTTTAAGTGTGCTTATTATTTGTCACTTCTTATTCTCAGTTCAGAAGTTTTGCTGAGGCAATGTTTCAGTTGATAATTTAACAGTAAAAAATCTCTGGGTCAACAGCATGCCATTATTTACGCAGGAAGATGCACATTCCCTTCAAAAAGATTACTAATTTTCCATTACAAATCAACCTCCCCTTCCTCCCATACCTACCAAAAGTGTCAATGACTTACTTCTAGACATGTTAACTCTATTAGAATTATTGATAAACTCTCCCTCCTTACTTTTCTTTCTCTCCTTTGAACTAACACAGGAGCACAAAATGGGGATTACATCTTTGAAAAGAAAAACAATCATTACTGACTGGCACACTTTAGAGTCTGCTCTGTGTTTTCCTGCATAGTATTAGAGATGGGAGGCTGGAAGGCCAGGCAGAATGGTTCTCTAGGCGAGATCCAACCCATGGGCTGTATGCAAGACACTCCATAACTGGGCAGGCAAGACTAAGAAACCAAAGGAAAAGAAAGTTTTCTCCATTTTGCAGAAAGGGAAGCAAGAAAAATTGAGAATAAAATGTCTCCCATAACATGACCCCAAAGGTCTGCAGCAGAATCAAGAACTCAGTAAAGGTGTTTCCAAGCCTCAACCGAATTATTCTTGGCCTCTTCCAACACAATTCAAACCTGAAATAAAATTCAGTACTAGAAAAAGAGACTGCACATCAACTGTGAAGATCATGCTGAAATTTCAATTTATTTGGGGAACGAGAGGCAACTCATTCCATGGCAGAAGTTGCATACTTAACAAATAAGTTGTTACTATTTTTTATCTCTACATTTGGGACACTATTCACGACTTCCCAAACTTCACTGCTTCTAGAAATTGTGACATCCCAGGGAAAGGACTGGGATATCAGATGATGTCCTAGAAGCAAAAGCAGATGGAATAGCAAAGCAATAAATGTGTTTTCACAGATATAGTTCACACAGTCAGAGGGGAACAAACTGCATAGATACTGAGAACATATAACCAACTAATGAAAAGCATTTTCTCTAAACAGGATGCTTTCCAAAATTTTCTGAGGAAACAGGTATCCTCAGCTGTTTAGGATCACTGAGCAGGCTGTCACTGCAACAATGTCATTAGTAAGCATGTACAACATATTAAGAAAATGTCATAATTTATAGCATAAGAGCAATATTGCTACTGCTGATCTGGGATGCAAAGCCTGCTTTCTGTAACCTTCAATACCAACTTACCCAGCTCCATACTGAGAGAGATAAAGTAGCAATGGGTTTAGGACAGATTTAGCATTTTTAAATAATCCTATTCTTTTAATTTTACAGTCCCGTTTGGCTGGCAGAATGCCACCAGAGTATGCAATTTAATACAGTCATAGCTGTCACAAGACATACTAGATTGCTCTATCCATGGACTGTCGTCTATAAATAACTGATAAGAGCTTGCATGATTAAGGTTGCATTTAGAAGTCTCAGCTATTTAACTAACGGCTCTTTGCTGTGAGCTTTCATTACATATGGAACACAAGCTTTCCTCACAACAGTAATTTTTCTTCTCCAAAAATGCCTCAAATGTTTTGATGTTGTATTTACAGTAATTTTCAGTGTAAACAAGGGCTCTGATTTTAAAACCTGGTGCAATTCCTTTGAACTTTTAGTATTAAACTGCAGGCTTTTTTTTCATATAGAACAGAAAGAGAATTTCATATGAGTGTGAAACAAGGAAAAGTCTGTATATTATTGTTACACACTGGATTGTGAAACAACTGGAGACTCCTTTTCCTGAGACTCATCAAGGAGTCCATCTCACTTCATACACAGCACAAAAAGAAGCTGTCAAAAGCAGGAATACCTGGAAAGCTCCCAGTAAAAAGCAGATTTTGTGCGGAGTTGTGGTACTGTTACTTCCAAAGGAAACCAAACACATCTAAACGTGACACAAGACTTTCCCTTCCCAGGCAGTAAGCAAGATGTCACAAGAACAAAATTTGAGATGACAAATACAGGAGGTATGACATTTTGAAACAGTCCATGGGACTACTTATTACTGCATCTTTTGCTTCTAATTCAGAGGGCTTTCTCCACCAAAGGAACTCTAGTTTCTGTGCATCAGTTATGCAGTATTAGTACTTGGGTACTAATCCACAGAATAAACAGAAAGCTGTTTCGAACCATGGAAGCTAAACAGACTAAATTAATCTATAACAGTAACTTTAGAACAGTCCAATTTTTTTTCTTGCCTGGCACAGGACAATGAAAATAAGTCAGGTGTTGAACACTCAGTACCTCTTTTACAATCAGTGGAATCTCAGCACCTTTACAGGAGAAATAGGCCACTTATTTGGTGGTCAAGTAATTCACCAAAGACATCTTTTTTCTTAGAAATAGCAGTTGCAGGATCTGAGGTATGCCACAGGTTCACCATTACCCAAGATTCTTTTGAATTTCCTTTCAGCATTATTTGTTCCTCTGTTATTTCTAAGTTGGCAATAAGCACCCAAAATACCCTGAAAATAAGCACTGGGTCTTCTAACAAACTACTACAGCTACTAGAAGAGAATTCAGTTCACCAGTTCTGCTTTATGGAGCATTAAGTTATGCAAAGGCTTCACTTACTTTCAGAGACTTTCAGGACAATTTTTGGACGGGCTCTGTTTTGGTCACGTTTTAGATAATGTTAGGAGTGGTCTGTTAACGTCTGACAAGTGTGGGCCATTTTGACCCTATACATATTCAGAGCAGTCAGAAATCAAGTGAATTGAATTCTCCATTATGCAACTCTATTTATTGCCCAAGAACCAGTAAGACAGAGAAAGTCTCACCTCCTTTTCTTTCACTTCCTCCCCCTGCCCCCAGGGGTAAACATGCGGTTTGAGTCTACAGTAATAATCCCTATATGCAAATTGTGACTGTTGTCCAAACTCATTACTTTCACATCCTATGGCATAAATCCCTAACACCACAGAAAGTAAAATACTCCTTAGAATAATATTAGAAATGCGCACAACACACTCTGTACCTTACAGCTCACTTAGCACCAACGACTGTGCATGCTGAGACTTTAAAAAGATGTTACAACGAGACATCTGTTGTGAGCACCCAGGTAACCTCATCTGTAGGTAATATAATTTGCATTTATTTATCTATCTAGATACTTATACAGCTCCCTCACCATATTACTAAGACATTTCACAGGCAGTAATGAATTTCTCCAGGAAATACCCTTGCAAAATAAGTATGATTATCTCTAGTTGAGAGGTGAAGAGCAGATACACACCAGAATGGAGTGCACTGCCAAAGGGGACACTGAAAGTCTGTGAAATAATCATAATCAGACCAGAAGCCTCCCAAAATGACAGGTTGGCTGTGACTCCTCTCATGCTGTCCTTCCTCCCATGCTGTCTTGGCTGAACAGAAAGTCAAAAAGGAGCAGGAACACGACCTTTTGCTTCTCAAGTTTGAGACAAAATTATTACCTCTGACTGAAATCATCTTAAAATGTTAAGAACGCTAAGATTTTCTGTATCATGCCACCGCAAATGCCTTAGTATGCATTTTTCCCTAATATTCTTAACAAAATGTTTATAGCATAATTGTCCCACCAATGGCTACTGCTGCTAGTGGTAGCTATGTCAGGGCTGGTTAACAGTGGCTATTTTCATCATCCAGAAATAATTCTGCAGCAGCTCTATTGAGTTTATAGCATTTAGAAGCAAAGATGACATCAGTCTACCATTCAGGAGTTTTTTGGAGTCCTTTTCCTGAATGATCAATTTTCGTTAACTTCAAGATCGGTGTATGTCAAACTCGGCTGCTTCCTAGTAAAATCTGTGGAGGTGATTTGAAGAAACACAGATATGAGAGGGATCCAAATCTAACAAAGAAGTTGTATGCCTGAAATCATCCCTTTTTTGGGGGCGGTATCAATTGGTATAATAAAAGAAATATGTTTCTCTACAAAGTATTGCTTGCTTATAGCCTCTGACCTTCACAGTACCATAATGCTAATCTTTTTCGATTTTCATCCTAGACCACTAGGAAAAAACTCAATGTTCATATTAGACCGCAAACAGCCTGATAACACTAGGAATGATGCTGGTAAGCAAGAGTATTTATAGCTTGGTTTTGATGGGCATTCTGTTTCTTTGGGAATATAAACCACAGACTTCATGGTCTTGTAGTGCTCCTAACACTGAGAAACTACCAGGAAGCTTACTGGTGTGACGTGACTATGAAAGCAAAGTAAACAGAAGCACAGATTCAGGCTCAGAAAGGAGTTTCACTGAAGCAGGAATTCTAGGATCCATGGGGGTAATTTGCTTACTCTGTAATACTGTCCACTGACAAGGATCACATGGTCATTTCTGACTGTGTCCATACTACTGTACAGACCTAGAAGTCTAGTACATTCCTGCAGCTTGTGATAGCTTTTTAATATTTTTCATCTTCTGTACAAAAGACAATTGGTTTGTTTCAATCTACCAGAGAGTTTTATGGCTTACACATGTGGAGGGCAGGTCTCTGGATGGGTGTTCAACAAGCCTTTCTGCACCATGCACATATCACATGTTGCCTGCCTGAACAAGTCTGATGGACTTTTTCTGCCCTGAGTTCTTACCCTAACAGCAAGCCTGAGAAAGTGCCTGAAGTGGGCTCACCCTGTCCATACCAAATCTGTCATCAGAAGGACTGCAGAAACAGCACCAAACAAATGTCTAATATAACTTGGAGGATGAAGAAATCAGCATGTGATTTAAAAATCTGTGAGCTTTCAGCATCATACACAAAAGCCAGCTGCAAGCAGTACTTCTCAGGTGCACCACTTCTCTTAAAGTAGCTTATTAATGATCAGAGGTGCATTTAATGAGTTTGAAGCGGCAGGGGTTGGGCATGACATAGCTCAGGCTATCCCAAGGAAGACACAGATTCAACCAGTAGCTGAACGTCTCCCCCTTTCCCCATCTGACAGACCATCTTGCAAAAAATGTTAATTCGTAATGGCAGAAACCTATCAGGATACCTGTTTCACACCAAACAGAAATCAGCTTATGCAGGAGCTACATCACAGTACAGTCAATGTGTGATCCTCTCACACCCCTGACAGTAATGTAACCAGCCATCAAGCCGACCAGCCAACCCTTCTTAATACATCATAAATCAGCATGACAATTCAAACATCTATTGTTGAGACAGCACATATAACAAATGGTAGCGCTGAGATTAGAACCTGGTACTATTCTCTGGGTCTTTCCTGTGCCAGAGAAGGCTTAAAGGCCAGGAACATACATAAACCCCCTGAATGAAAACTACACGGGTCAAAAAAGGACTTCATCTTACAGAGATGACAATAAAACTTTAGCTTGAAAATATGGCAGCTGTAAGCAAAACCAACACACCATCCCAGCAAACTTCTCATCAGAAGCTTGTGTCTTACTGCAGTACAGCATATTTAACTATTTCTGAATGGGAACACAGAGCACCATCTGCTGATTCCCAACATCAAATCCCGCAGCAAAGAGCCTCCCTTTAGGATCACCCAGTCTAGTCTTCACCATGTCCAACTCCAGCGCAGACTGCAAGATCAGCTCAGCCCACCATGGTGTGATATAAGACTGTCAGATTCCACCATCTGGTGTGATAGGAAATTGTTTTTCATTAAAATTTTAGAAATTTATTGAGTGCATTTGCTTCAGTACATATTTTCCTACAAAAGGTCTCTGGACTGTTCAAGCACCCCAAGGGTCCCCAAATCATTCATTCCAACCATCTACTTCCCCTAGCAACTCTTCACCCTCATCTTTGCCTTTGTTAAGCATATAGAAGAGATGCCAGACATAAAGGATCTTCTTTTATCTTCCTCTGACACTCTTCTACACAGTTAGGATAAGATGAGCTTTTTCACCGGTATTTATCAATTCAATGTCACCTTCAGCCTCTGCCCCTGCAACAGACGAATCAATTACTGCATTCCTCAGGGGAACTGAGCATCCTGGACCCATTCGTTTCTTCCCATCATCAGCTGTGGAGAAACGTTCACGAGCAGTAGACATTTCAGATTTTTTAAATGTTCATGAATTTACGACATTTGGGCACAACAAGAATGATGGCACCAGAGAGAGAGCCTGTCTTTGCATCCCTTCTCATACATGAACTCATGTAAAAGATAAAAGTGCTCTCCTTCCCCTACATCCATCCTTTAATTAAATAATGTGCATCATCTTTTAATTTCTTATGGTACTCCACACTTCCTTTTGATGCACTAGTGAATCACTACTACCATTTTACAAACACTCCCCAGCAAACCTTAAAAGGCTTCGAAACAGAATGATGCCATACTTTTGATGTAGATAGAGCATTACAGCTCCTTCCTTCACAAAGGTGGCTGCCTGCACGCACTACATACTCACATGAACTTGTTTATATCCTTCATCTTTCCCTTCCACAACAACAGGCTCATTGTGTTTCTTTATTAAAGCCCTTCAGTTTTCTCAAGTGTAAAATATATTAAATGTATGATAACTTTAGCAGGATAATGTAGGACTTATAGCAAGTTAGCTTCAAGTCACTACTTCCATTCTCAGCTTCTGGCTTTAGTTCTTAAGTCTACCACTAAGTGTTAACATTTGCACCCAGGTCTGGTGTTGATATTCAACGGCCAGCAACTTGCTGTGTGACTCTGGCCACATCACTTCCAATTGTGCTTCCCAACTTTCTTACTTATAAAGAGCTTGTAATTCTCAGACAGGAGAAGCCACTCATTCCAAATGCCAAATATTCTTATAGTAAGCATGCTGAAGTCCCAGGATGAAAGGCTCTATGAAGTGTAAAGTGATAGTAAAATGTCGTTATTAAACTGCCTATGAAGATATTGTCACCTGAACTTCCAAGCAGCTTTTCATCCCTGGAGAGGACATCAGAACCAAGAAATAGTGCTGCAAGAAAACTTGCAATTACATCAAGGGTACAATAGCAATAATGAAATTTTTTTCTCAGATCAAGATGAAACCCTTTTATTTTTTTCTTCACAACATTAATGACATTTCTACAGTTCCTGGCATCAGTCAATACTAGGAATAACAAGCAAGGTGTTTTTCCTCCAACTGAATGAGACTGAAGAGAGAAAGAAATTCTAGCAGTGAAAAAGAAGTAGTAAAATGCTGACATCCTGACTTAGCTCTAAGTTTATAGAGTTGACACTCATATTCTTAACTTCCTATTCATCTATACAGAAAATATCTTTATAACAAAATAATTTGAGTTGCTGTGCAACATAACTCCAAGCTAATATTAAAGTCGTGATACACATACATGCACACACTTCTGTACAGCCGAACTGAACAATTAACTCATAGAGCGAGCGATAAGGTAACTTCAGTTTTTAACATTTTCGCAAAGTAGACGTGCGTAGATACATAGCTGGGCAAATTGATTTTGGAATCAGGCCAAACCTAAAATTAAATGCTTTGTGACAGCTGTCACTATTTGTCTGTCACGCATCAGAGAACGTCAGGCCATACTGTGACATCAGCTGAAGAACACACATCCTTTTGTCTAAGCTACTGTCTGGTTCAGCGCTTTCATGACAACTCTTGTGCATATTTCTTACACCTTTAATTGATACCTGGCAGGAGATTACAAATGAAATTCTACTTGCACCACTCCCTTGCTTCTTTCCTATCAAGAGTATAAATACTCATAGGGACTCGGTCGACTTTAAGCCTTGCCAGGTGAAATGCAACAGTACAATTCAGAAGCAATCTCCAATCACTCAGCACCTACTCCAGAGGCCTTCCACTACCTCTGTGGATTTGCAATTACTGTTGTTTATTACTCTTCTCTACCCACAGAAGATCCACAAGTACCTTCAGAGAAAGTGAGATGTAACAGCACGTTCTCATTGCTTGTACCCTAAACTTCTCCAATATGCAAACCAGGCAACCAAAAAAAAAACCCTTTAGTGGAAAATACTTCAAGTACATATATCAAATTAATTTACCAAATCACTGCTGACAGTCACAGAAATCAAACAACTGCACTTAATTTATTTGTTTATTACAGGAGGAGCAGACACTGTAATGACTGAGCAACTTGCTTTGTTAGTAGCCAACATGCCGATTGTCAGGAGAGCTTGGGAATATGTTAACGTAGCTATACCAAATACAACTAATCATATTTGTCAGCAATAGAGTTGCAAAAATGGCGAATAGGAGGAAGACAGGGCCAAACTGTAAAGTTACCACAGAATACAAAACATAACATCCTAAGAGGTCTCAACATGACCAAAGATTTTATACTTTAAAACAAATGAGGCAGCAGATACTTGGAGATGGGCATCTAAAAACTGCATCTGGAGGACAGATAAGCAGCATACCTGTTCTAAACAGAATGCTGTTGCAAGACGGTTAATCAAGATAGCTCAGCCTGATGTTTTTCATCCCTCTTTCCATAGTAACCAACTTTAAAAGTCTAAGAACATATACTGTAAAGATTTGTTCAAATTATCTTGGAAATGGACATGGAATTTAGCTGTAATTGCTTGTGTTTGTGCCAAGTATTGCTGCTATAGCACATTTCTCTTGTTAATGTCTTTAAACTATGAGCACACTGCAATTACTCTGCATTGATTTTAAACGCAGACTTAGTACAATAACATCTCCAATTTGTAAGCAAAACAGCAGCACTATAAATCAAACTGTTAAAGTCACTTTTTGAGCCAAACATGAGCAAATTAATAGAGAACAAGTATGGAGATCTGTCTTTAGATTTCTACATATTAAACTGTGGACTTTAGCACCCATTACATTGTGCTTTATGTCATTCACACAGCATAGGAAGAGAATTGCTGAATGATGGTAGCTTTATTGCTGTGTCCCTCAACTGTTAGTCAACAGACACAGAACTGAAGATGACTCGCAAGTTCTTCCTTCTGCAAGGTTAAGAAGTGCTGACGCAGGAAAGCTATTTGCTTGACCCTACAAGCCTTTCACATATGGCCTTACAGTGGAAATGGTATTAAAATCTCCAACTGCTGTGCCATGAAAGTATGACAGAAGAGCAGGATGTTGAATGAGCAAGTGATAATTACTTGATATAAGATTTAATTAGATTAATCTCTCTGTATAATGTAACAAAGCACTTTATAACAGCACAGATCAAGCCTCCAGTGCACTGTCAGGCCAACAAAATTAGAGAAATACATTATATTTAGTAGTTTCTGGCTCAGAAGACTAGAGATATTTTATGGTTAAACTTGTGATGCTTACAATAGCATACATCTGAGAAACAGGCAACAAAGTCAAAAAGACTCTGATTAAAATTAGTCTCTGACACCTTGTCATGCATACCTGAGCAAATGTGTCCAGCACACAAAGGAAAGGATTATTTTTAATCCTGCCAGCTTCCAAAATTACACCATGGTTCTAAGAGATATGCTAGGCTTCCTGATTTTTGCCTTATCCATAACAGAGGTGTCAACAATTCCCTTGTCTGTGAGATACACAGCTGAACATAACCCCAGCACCGCGCTGGACCTGCCTCGACACTCCACAAGCACTGAAAGGTTGCAGAGGTGCTCTGGACAGCAAGGGCTGTGGCTAACGCACAGTCATGGCTGGAGGCAGATGCATCTGCTCAGCCAAACCCCTGCTCCAAGGGAAGAATCCATAGAGCTGCTTTCTGGTTCCCCAAATGGGAGTTTTGAAGTGTATCAGGTATACTGGAGAGGGAGGGAATATCTTCTTCAATTGTCCGAGTAGATGGACAGGGAAAGCTGTCCTCCAGAAATGCAGGAGCCAAGATCCCACCAAAAAAAAAAAAAAAGAAAGAAAGAAAAAAAAAGCACATTTCCACTGACTGTCATTTTAGTACTAGAATAAGAAGCTGCTGTTGCTGCACTCTAACCAGGCAATGACTGCAAGGCACTTAATTTTCCAATTAATTAGATCCTAACTCTAAATGTAGAAGTAATTGATGTGTCAACACAGGCAAATGAAACAACTCTCAACATAAAAGCAACAGAATTGCTTCTACCACTCAGTACTGGATTATGGATTTTTTTTTTTTGGTAAAGAATTGCTTTTGTGAGAAGCAATGCCACTGCAGCTCAGCAGCCATGCAGTGGCATATTTATTATATAAGGTACCTTCACACCATTCCACACTTTTACTGGCAACGCATCCCTACAAAACCCACCACCTCTCTACTTCGGCTGTAAAAACTCCTTTATCATGTTTCGAACATGTATGGTTCACCTAAGCATTCACCGACACCTTTATCTTCTGAACAGTATTTGCTTTCTTCTTTGCCAAACACACTGCATGGGATCGATTCAGCACTTAAAATTGTAAAGATAGATGCCTGGTCTTCCTTTAAAAGCTCTCATGAAAATAGCAGCCAACTGCGCCCAGTTAGAATGACTGTCACCAACCAAGACTTAAAGCACTAAGAACTTAACACACACCAGTGAACTTGCTGCTTGTCCCTAATTCACTTTTTGGCTGGGCAACAATCATTGCACTCAATCAAATTTCTTAACTGCAGTCTTTAAGGGGCAAGAACTGCCTCCTTTGCCTTCATTTATAGTGACCATTACAATGGGGGACTTACTGGGTTCTACCAAACCTTACTGAAGTAATAAACCTGGCGGAGTGTGTTACAGCAAAGCCAAAGCAGGTGTTAGTTGGGAAGCCTACATAACCTCAGAGCAATTCTTCCCTGTTTTTTTGTTCTGTAAACACACATACACACACCTGGGCACACATACACAGAGTTAGCAAGCACTATCAAAGAGTTGTTGTAAGCCTTTTTGTAATACTAGCCTCATTTTTTTTTTTAAACTACCTAAGTTACTAGCCACGGGTAGGACACTTTGACTAGTCTACTTCTAAAATGCTTGCTGGAAAGTTGCAAACTCACTGGCAACTGAGGCATTACAAACAAAAATACTCACAGACCCTTCACTTGAGCCATGCAGCTATTACAAAACACTGTCAATGTGCTGTACAATACTTCAGAATACCTGAGTTCCTACAATTCCACTACCTTGCTCATATACCACTCCTAATCTTCCTTTAAAAGAAAAATGTATTAACAGGATACCAGAAATTCAGTCATAACTGGGGGAGACAGGTTTTATGTAAGTTTAAATGAGGTTCTTAAGAAAGTCACTTAATAAATGTTTTTTTTGCTTTATCCATTTAGTGCATGCAGCCATGAAACCAAGGCACCATCCAGTCTTTCAGCATTTGAACTACAAATGCAAACGTGCAAGGATGGGAAAGAGCCAGATGGCTCCAGGGATGACAGGCTGGTCAAGGGATATTCCGTCTTTCACCTTATCTAGGTCAATGGTTTGAAACAGACTGAAAAAATTACCAGCTGAAAGGAAAGGACCTGCCGGCCCATCCCAGGCCTCATGCTGCCCACAGCAACTGGCAGCTTTTCTAACATCTAATCAGCAATACCAGGGAATAAACAAATACAGAGATGACCTAAACCAGTTCTCTCTCGAACACTGTCAGTATGGGATGTACAGGTGTAGGAGGCATGCTTGACAGAACCCAAACTCCTCTGTTCTGCAGCCAAAACCACTAAGGCTAGCAGACAGTTCACTTTTCACTGATACTGAAGGCTTCAACACAGAAGACCTGAAGGAAATTGGTATTTCAAGGAGGCAGAAAAAATAGCTCAGCCCCTTGCCCTGGCAACACCGTCTTACTCAAATATTTTCCAAACTCTAGCCCACAGCACCTGAGGCAGATGAAAGGCTGATTCAAGTCAGTTCTTATTTCAACTCTTTATGAAATTGTCTAAAAGCTCGTCCTCCTCTAAAGTTGTTTGAATACCAGGAAACATTACTTTAGCCCTGTGAAATGTGGGCCGAAGGACCATCACACATCTGAATTCCGGCACATACATGGCTTTGGCTCCTCTCTGTGCATACATCGGCTACAGGAGGAGTTACACAATGGTTCTTACAAACCCATCTGATTAGAAACCCCTTCTCTGGGCATATATCACAGCAGTCACAAATGAGTATGAATGAGAGCAAATTCCATAAGAATCCCTTCCTACAACACTTTGGGAAAAGTTCATTCTTTCTCTGCTTCACTACACCCTTTGCTGCAGAATAGCTAGTCACCAAGTTTCATAACCCTACAAGCTGCAAAATTGCAGCTTCTGACTTTACTGGAGCACTCCAGACACACAGCACAGAGTTTGGGGGGTGGGGGGGCAGGGGAAGAGGGGAAACAGCTAAAGGCTGGGACCCAGCTCACAGGTGGGAGAGCAGAAAACAACAGAACAACAGCAGCTTTCCAGAGCCCACTACTCTAACACACAATGTGCTTGGCTTTACATGTAGATGTACCCCATAACTTCCAGATGTCAGGTTCAGCAGCCCCCCAAATACACTAGCTTGCTCCCTTCTGCAGCTGGGGACTGAATTCCCCAGCCACCTGCTTCTGGCCGCATGATTAAATCCCAGGCAGTGGCTGATCTTGAAGTATTTCAGAGCTACAAAGTACCTATGTTGAAGTATATGCTTTAGATACTGGGCAGTTGAGTTCTTTCCTAATAAAAGAAAGTCTTCCAGAGAGAGCAATAACAGGTACATCTTATTTAGTAAAGTATACAGTGAGCAACTGTGGCTCGCAACAAATTTTATCTCCCTGTTACTTGAGGTATATTCAAAGGTGCATAGAATTGGAGACAGCAGTTAAAGCAGCTTATGATACAGCTGAATATAAAACCCCATGAATGTATTCAGAAATATATTTAAAATTTAATCTCTGTTTAGAGACTTTCATTTCAAGACACTGCTAATGTGTATGACAGACAAGCACTACATCTGATATTCTCCGGTACTGTTTATTCTATACACCTCCATGCTCTGGTGTTCTCTTAGTCAGCATGGGAGGTGCTGACTAGGCGTTTGCTCTTTTTGTGAAACAGATTTCAAAAAGTAACACCGCGCAGGTGATGAGTTGTTTAAAAATCAAGAACAGTCTATGCTAGGTTTCTGTAAGAAATTCTGTTGTGTGTGGAGAAGGAGAAAACCAGTTCTACTTTACAGGCATCACTGTTTGTTGGCGTGCAGTAGCACCCGTGATAGGCAAAGCACCGTGCTAATGCACCAGGAGGCAGAACTGTTGCCCTCAAAACCTATACGTGAAACCAGCACTGCAATTTCAAATCACAGAACAACCAATAAAAATTAGGAAGTATTTCAAGAGAGTGCTGCAGTTACTTGATAAAATCTGCTTTGGAGTATATTGCTTTGCTGTCTCCTCCACAGCTAAAACTCGCTCCTCACCATTACAAGCAGGAACAATTTTACTGTCCTCCGGAGTTCTTAATTCGCTTCTTTTTATTAACTCCCTCACTCCGAACACCCCTTTCAGCTCTCTTGATAAATGGATCAATTTGAACATGAGACAGCAAAGTGCCGAGTCATCACTCAACGCCCACCGAAAATACAAGGAGCTGAGCATAATCAGTCAATGGAAGAACTTACAAGTCTCCTAGTTGTAGGTTACTATAAGAGAAGCTCTCTTGCTTCCAGCTTCAAGCCAATTCCTGTTACTACAGTGGCCTGACCACTTGCTTTCCAAATGCACACTTCCCCTTTTACTCTCTCCTCCCTTTGTTTACAGTAAAAATTAACAGTCAGGTCCCTCTAAAATTCATGTTTAAGAGCTTTTTTAAAAAAAAAACAAACAAAACGAAAACCACAGTGATTTTTTCCTAAGTAATATATTCTGGGTTCTTTTTCTTTATATTTCCCCCTATACCTTTTGAGTCATGTTTTCAAACTTTTCTCCAAAACTGCCAGGGCTAATGCTTTGTCTAGTTTTTTGGTTTGGTTTCTTTTCAGCTAATATTTTGAATAGTCACATGACTCTGAGATCGAGGCCTTAAGATAACTCTTGAATGACTGGAGATTTAAAGTCATGATATTTAGCAATATTGAAATCTTTCCAATTCTAACTGCTACATTGCTATCTTATCATCATGGTATCTTATCATCCCATCCATCTTACTGGTTTCAAATGGAGCTTTAACTCAGTCGAGGAAGGTAACATTATTAGATGTCTTGTATCTACCCATACAGTGCTAGCACACACACTTCACAATAAAAATGAGCTACTACACAAAGAGAAGGAATTTATTTGGGATCAAGAAGGCAGAACAGCAAAACCAAATCAGGCTAACGCTGATAGAACAAGCAGCTCAAAATGAGCATGCATTACTGCAAGGGTTTAATAGAACTTGATTTTTTTTCCCCCATAACTTTGAGAGACTCTTCATTGCTTAATTTAGTCAGAACGCTATGAGCAGGCTCAAACACCAACCAACCAAACTCCCCTATTTATAAGAACCCATCTCTCCTCTTTTTCCATTCTCTGCATCTCTGCTCACTGAGCCAAGATACACTACAAGCATTACAACACAATATATACTTCTAAAAGTTTAAAACTTAACATTTGCACAACACAAACAAGTGGAAAGTTGTTCTCTTGGGTGGTTGTGTTCAGCTGTTCAGTAATGGGCTAACTAAGAAATCAGAACTGAGGACATGAATCATAAAAAAACAAAATCAGAGTCTGAGTAGCTGAAGCAGTGAAAATATGCTGGTTTGCTTCTCATCCAAAGGAAATAAACCCATCATCTGCTAGAATGCCTCTTCTCCGTAAGGAGAACATAGTTAGAAAAAAAACCCATAAAACTTACTTTCACTCAACAGTCAAAAAATAAATGTAGACCTGTGCATTTAGTCAGGGGCTTGGTTTTTGACAACAAAAAGAGCACTACGAAAAACGTGCTGAGCTCTCCTAATTCAGCACAAGTACTGCAATGAGTAAAGAACTATTCTGTTCCTCAGGCTAGGCTCTTTCAAATGCCACTTGTGCTCACGTAGATATGGGGGCCATGAGAAGCCAGCGGGGCAGAGATCTTACACCTACCTCCTTGTTGGGCCATGTGCAGGCCAGTTGCTGTGATTTGCACTAAATGACTTGCCAAACCACTTTGCTTTTAATATTTGGTTGCTAAAAGACAAGCAATCAGCAAGTTCTGCAGGGCATGACCGAAGGAAAAATGCACTTTTTCACAGCTAATTTTTACATAAACTAGCATCATAAAAAGTAACTATACTCTAGGACACTAACATAAACAGCAGATGTGTTCATGGTTAAGTGTTCCCCAATATCACAAACAAATAGCGAGACCTCCACAGTAGCTGGAAGAGAGCCATTGTGCAAGCAGGTGGTTTGGAGAACAGTCCAGGGTTTTCTTCCCAGGACTTTTCCAATTGGAGGATATTCCTCTCAAAGTAGCAACACTAATCTGAAGCTAAGAGTCCTTTTCTCCTTGCTTTCAAAGACAGAGGACAAAGCACAGAAAGCTGGCCCACCTAAGCTGCTTAAAAAGCTCTGTACCATTTTCATTAGTGGCAGAGTAGCTGCACTGACCGTAGCAATCACCAGTTACGCGAGATGCTCCATCCCAGCACCATTCCACCCCACGTGCTCATGCGACGTTCAGTGGAAAATGAATGAAGAGGCCAAGGTGGGACTATCTGTATTCCCTGAAGCATCTTAAAAGTAAGCTCTGGAATAAAGCACTATTCCCACTTTTGTGTCCATAGACACTTACGTAATGGTCTTCCACGCTCACCCCAAGCCATGCAGAACTGGGTACCGGGAACCTAGCCCCAGAGGCCAAACAAAGAGGATGAGTCCCAGCCAGTTCCACAGTAGGCAAAATGGGCACTCATGATCACATGGAGTTTCACCTGGAGAGTTTCTTGCATTGTTCCAGCCACTTGCTTGAACACCAGCTTTCACAATCTGCTAATCTCAGCTCTGCTCTACCCAGTTTCCCTATCTTCTTTGGCTTAAGAGACTCGTGAAGTCCCACCTCTTCTACGTTTCTTCTCCCGTCCTATATCTTGTGATTCACCACCTCCAGCATGAATTCCACTCCTGTTTCACCAGCAAAAGTTCTACCTGTCACACCATCATTCACTCTGCTTGCATACTTTTATCCCCTTACTTGCCTCATTTTCCAAGTGTGTAAGCTCCCAAAACAGACCCTGCCTATAACTGCATTTATACAACACCTTGCACAACCAGGCCCAGGTCTCTACTAGTCTCTAGGCATTGTTCTGACACTTATATTAAGGCTTTTTTCTCCAGCTATGTTATTTGGTCAAATAAAGATAGCATCTCTTGCTACAAACCTCAACACAATAATAAGAGGACAATAATAACGGTGGTAAAAGCAATAGCAGTAGCACTGTGTAAGATCCGCATAATCAGCACAAGGTGCAGCAGGGAAAATACCTAACTGTGATACCATGCTTGGGACATGAATTAAAGAATAGTCTGCCCACTCGGACACGATGTGGAATTTAAGAAGGCAGCGCATAATTACCCGAGCTGGTCTTGGCTAGGATGCCAGGATTAGCACTCCAACACTTCTGAAAAGTGGCCAGGAAGGCCAGGAAGGCTGTTTTGCCTCTCATCCAAAGGAAGTAAACCCATCATCTGCTAGATGGCCCCCAAACACTATGTAAGGCATTATTTTTACATAGATTTGAGAAAAGGGCCTTTACTGATTCACCTGAGTGTGAGTGATCCACCTCAGTGCAGTGTCACTGCATCCCTTAGCAGTGCACTGGACCAGTATCAACCCAGAAAACCAAGTGCTCTTTCCTGGTTCATCAAAAACACACTCTTTTCTATCTCAATTTTTCCGTAGATTTCTCAGCCAGTTACACAGACACATTAAAGGAAACAGTGACCTAATTCTGACACTGTGGTTTCATAATGTAAAGACAACCTAATTCTTCACTAGTCCCAAAACCCCTCTTCCTGATAAATGACCTTCTCTCTAGAGTATTTAATATTACTTTTGGCAATAAGAGGACTGAATAGTACATGCAAACTGGATATTAAAAAGCCTTGCTTCTCCTTGAGATCAATTAGGATGACATACACAAACACACAATGAAAGTATGAAATATTTTAATGTGCAGCTCTGCATCCTAAGATATGGGCAATCAAATTTCTTGCTTCAGTAAGTACTGAGATCAGGGGTCATGAAGGAAAGTTATTTTCCCCCCATGGTACAACACTGCTTAATTGCTTAAATGCATAGAAGTTTTCTTTAATTTTCTTCAGCAACAATAGGTATTGGCCCTAAATAGGGTCAAGAAAGGTCTTGGTACAACAGTTCCAATTAGAGATAGCAAGTGAGTATAGCCAAAGACATTTGGCACATAAGAATATGATAAGTTCCTACCATATTATTAATCTGATCAAAAAGGGTTTACATAATTAATTAAAAAAATCTTGGCCACCAAGAAACAATTTCAACAGAAAACTGTATTGAAAAGCAAAAAATAGACAAATCAACCAGGATACAGATCACGTTAGCATGACTTACCCTTATGCATGGCTTGGAAAAAGTGGAGGAGGGTAAGAAAGAGAATGGTCATGGACTTGTCAGGGAACAGGCTAACTGTATGGGCTCGTTAACCACAAGCAGTGAAGTGCAGAAGAGCTTCTATGCAGCATGATGCTGGGCATCAAGTATCAGCATTGTCAGAGGAATGCCGTTACTTCAGCACAGAAGTGCAACAGATGAAGGTTAAGTCTTACCTTCTATCACACCTGCATTACTATGAATGCAAGTAAAAAAGGGTTAACTTCTCTTAGAGCAGTATCTTGTGACTATTACACCACTGTCCACAGCATCTTCACCCCTCCCAATGTAGCTATTTGCAGCCATTATTAAAATAATTGAATTATTTATTTCATAAAAACACTGACAATAATGCTAACAAATACTTTATTAAAATTATGGCCATCTACCTTTTTGGACTCCTTTCTAGCCAGAATGATTCTTCAGTATTCACTCTTCACTTCTGTAATCTTCATGCCTTTAGGAGGTCACATGTGTGCCTGACAGCCTCATGTTACATTATCTGTGAATTTCATTGCATAAAACTCAGGGCACTTTCTTTGAAAAGTACTATTCATGACTTCCCAAGACTTCTTTCCAATGACATCAATCACATACACTCCCACAGAGTGTAAAAGCAGCAAGGTAGGTCCTCCACCCTGGCCTAAGAACCTCAAACCAAATGTTTTCTGAAGTGGCAAGGCTGCATGTGCTAAACAAAATGCCAGGCTTCACCATGAAGACTTTGGTTAGCTGGACAACCCCCATTATTGGAAAGCAAGCAAATGGAAACTTGCTTTCATAAGGACAACTCAGCTACTAAGAGCAATAGGATGAAACTTCCAAAATCCTCCTAGCCAACACCTGTTACTCTTGTATCAGTGAGCAGCATCCTCATTGAAAGGTACACACTATATCCTTTCTCTCTCCTTCACAAGTACTCTCCTCTAACAGATGGTCAGTTTACACGTGGTAAAGATGCACTGTAATTACGTACTCCATTCTCATTAGCCATCCTCCACGAATACAACAGCTCTGTCTCACTTTTTCTGATGAGTATGTGCTTCGCTTAATGGTAAACAGCAGCCAGAAAAACAAAAAATACAGTCAATTTCTACACTGGGGTTGTGTGGAAGGGCTGGACTGCAGATCCCCAGGAGACAGAGAGACTATTCACCAAGGGTGGGAACCCTCACTTGTGGGTCAAGGCAGACCCTAGTAATCAGCATGTGAAATTCATCTGTCTTCTGGAAGGATTCACAGAGTGTCATTCATATTCCCTTCACCTTTCAATTACTTTTCTCATTTCAAGAGCTCTCACTACATTTACAATCAATTGCTCTACAATTATTTTTGGAACACAACAATCACAAACTAGAGACATTAGCAGGACTCTGGCTTTATAAAGGCACAGATTTACTGCTTCCCCCTTCCTGCAATTCCTTTTCCTCCAGTTGGAAAAGCCAGAGGAACAACACAGAGATAAATCACCTTTTTCAAGGGTCATTTACCTTCCGCAGAGTCTACAGACCGTTCTGGATTCAGCATCACTTCAGAATGGAGACATTGTGGACTACTGGAAGTGTCTGCAGAATTACTGACTTCAAAAATCTCTAACACCCTAGAAAAACCATCATCATTTAGAGGTTCTAAGGGGAGGAAGAGCAGTACTGCAGTCAAGACCTTTAATCAAACCCCTGGAGACATGGGTTCAATTTCAGCTCTTTCATAAATCACTCTCTAACTTCATATTCCAGCTCACCATCTGTAAATATATATGGAGTATTTCCCATTTCAGATCACAAACTCTCAGCTGCTGGGAGCACCGTTTACTGTCTTTTCATTCATAATCTCATCAAGCAGAACCTCAGTTGCTGAGTGGTATCCTGAAATGGTACTTTCTGCACATGGCAACGTAGGCAGAGCCCCACAGTGCTCCAGTCTAGGTTACCTGCAGGGTCCGAAGAGGAGTAGTAGACTCACATAGACAAAATAATAGAAGTTAAAGCTTCTGCCCAGGACAAATTTCTTGGCTGGCAGGTACATACTATGTACTAGGGCTTAAGTTAGTTTTTGCTAACTAGTTTAGCTCTTTGCAGCTCAACTATCAATTTTTCACTTATTTTAAACTTCTCATCAGCCTAGCAAAAACCTGACTGCAACAACCTGCCTCAGATAATTCTGAAACTGAGTATTTGTGACCCATAAGCAAGTCAGTAAAAAGCAGCTATTTTCTACTGCCAGGTCTGACTCCTGGACAGAAAATTATAATTATCAAGACAAGATTATTTTATGTGGCAGTGATGACACACAATCATTCTCACAGAGAGCTCTATTTTCCATTTCAAGCAAATAGATTTTCTGTCCTGAGCATCAAAAATTTAAACCACTCATATTCCCCAGTGTTTTGCACTGAGCGTGGCTCTCTTCCAAAAGGCAATGTCAAAAAGCAGTAGGGAGGTCCAGTGTTACATCTCAATTTTTTTGCATCAGTTGTGTTTGGTTTGCAGTTATCAAATACAGTTTTGTGGGTTTTTTTTTCTGCTGACTGTGAACACTGAAATATCAGCCTTGGGTTTTAGAGACAAGCTGAGCTGTTTTCTTCTGTCACACTTTCACTAACAGCAACGCTTCCACAGGCAAGTTCTGTTTGTTGAGAAGTTGATGCAGTTCTACTGTACAGGGTCTCATTGACTCAACAAAGCCACTATTTCTGTGAAACATGCAGATCTGCTCCTGGGCTGGATAAGCACTAAAAGGACAAGAAGTTAAAAGCTCTCCAAGTTACCTCAGTCACCAAAGTCAATAGACATGACTACATACATCACAGGTAGCTAACTTACAGCATTTGAGCCATGTATGGCTTGAATGCTGAGTGCACGACACTCATGGGTCAGCCCTATCCAAGTACATACCCAGGTCAGCCTCATGCAGTAACAAAGCAAAGGGACATAAAAGAAGTTGTTGTCACCACAGGCTCCCAAATTACTTATAGAAACCCCTTTCCCCAGAGCTCTCCTAAGTATGAGGTATGTACCCTGTGGCATTCCACTGCTGAGAAGTTTAATTCAAGTCTCATAGGGTTGGAAGAGCTGGACACCTATAAGACACAAATGGCTGCATTAAGTGTCACTTTTATACAGCTCTCAGACCACAAGCAACATAGCTAATAAAATGTCATCTCATCTGCTTGCTATTCCAGAGGTCGTTACAACTGCAGCAAAAAATAAAAGGGGGAAAAAAGCAGAGAGATGATCTACAACAGACAGGGGACCTGACCAGAAGGGAAGGGAATTACACAGTGCTACTCTTGGGTCTGCCATGTCCTCCCGCATGACCCTGGTTAAGACAGTCAAATCTCCTGTATCGCAGATGCCTACCTCATATTCCTTAATAAAGAGCTTTAAAATTTGAAGAAGGAAGGTGTCTTAACACTCCTTGTCCCTATCTTCATCTTGGACTTTTTGTTAGTTTTCCTTTCAGGAGGGTTAGCACAGGAAAAATATTGGGCTTCTCCTGAGCCTTGACTTTATTTATTTGTTTGTTTGTTTGTTTATTTGTTGGGCTTATGCTCATGAAAGGCAGCAGTAGAAAGCAACTTGCACATAACCACAAAGCAAACCTGGTATCTCCCAAGTCCTTGGGCTCTTCTCACTTTTGACCCCGTTTTTGCTTCGGAAATGAAAAAACTACACGGTCTTTCATCTACAGCACAGATAAGCAAAATATAAGACACTGTCATGCTTTCCTCTGCCAGTGTATCCGAAACCGATTTGGAAGGCATCATCACCAGGCATCTTTTTGTGAGCAAATCTATTAAAGGAAACCTCTGTAAAGAAATTGCCTCAAGGCTACAGTTCAGTGGTAGCTATGGCAGTGTTCCTGTGCTGCTGGCTTGCACTCACTGTGGAAAGTCCCCATGAAGTCATTAATAAGTGGAGCTCTTTATGCTTTTGCCATGGGATCACATGGGCGTATCAGTCCAGAATGAGCAGGAATCTCTTTTACAAAACCACACTATTCTGAAGATAGAAGAATGGATTCATTTAAGCAGGTCTTCCCAATTCAGTACCTTTGAATAAGAACTGTTAAATAAAAGCTCATGTAATTTGTCAGCTGAAATGTATTTTCTATCCCTATTACTATATTTGAATAAGTAGGCTCTGAAAACAACTTTTTAAAGCATCTTCCTAATTAATACCTTAAACAGAGATAACTTGGAGTCATGTGACTTCAGAGCAACTAAATCAAGGTGAGAGTTTTTGCTTAATGCCAAAGACATTTTAAATTAAGTCTGCCACTAAATGACAGACAACTCCATTCATAGAAAAGAGAAGAACAACAACAACAACAACAAAAACAGTAAAAAAAGCTAGAACAAGTCCATGCGCCCTGGAAGTCTGCAAATGGAAACATCCTTGTCATTAATCATTCAGACACAGTGATGCTAAACTGAATATTCAAGCCAAGATCCATCTCACTTTGCTTTAGCCATCTAAAAAGTAATAATTTAGAAGCTCTTGTAATCATGTTTACCTGTCTGATCTGAAGCGTCTACATTAGAACAAGTTTAACCATAGCCTCTCTGTCAACTACAAAGGGAGCTTTTGGGGAATCTCTCAGATACAGCATCCATAGCATAGATCTCCATAGCAGACATCTCTTAGCATAGATAGATAATTAAGGCAAGATGACTCCTGTCCATGGAGCTGGAAAGACAACGGAGTCTTCAAGACACAAAGAACTCTGTCACAGGCTGTTGAGAGCAAGCTTAATAAATCCTCAGGCACTAGCATCTGGCCAGTCACTGAATAGGGTACCAGGCATTCAGGAGTTTGAAAACTGGCCATCAACCCATTCTTCTTTCAGAGAGCTGACTTCAGCAGCAGCAAAGCCCAGTTGGTGATAAAAGCTTTCAAAAATCCTACTTTTGATTATGGATGTTTGAGTTCAGGACTTCCCTTGAAGTTGTCAGTTTGGTGGGTTTTTTGGTTGTCTGTTTCGTTGGGGTTTTTTGCAATTGATGGCTCAGGTATCATTTTCTAAAAATGGATCTCAGGTAGGACTAGAGTACAAGGCTTGATTTTCCAAGTACTTGCACAGATGTTATAACATAACAACTTTACTGAAAACAATACAGTCTATTAAAAAGGCATATTTTAATGGTCTCAGCAATTATGAAGTACTCAAAATCAATTTAAGTTAGGCATATTCGTGACCAAGAGTACTCAGTCTTTCTCCAATGCCCACTGGTTTCACCCTGGAGAACCAAAAATATTTGCACCCTCTTCTTGCTCCTTCCTCCTGGAGTGCTAGACAAAAGGCTGCCTCTGCTCACTCTCAAAGAGCTGAGCTGTGCCTCATCATTAGAACAATCTCAAACTTGATCACGTGTAACGTCATGCTATCTGTGTTTCTTAACCATTTTTAGATTAAAATATTAGAACACCTAACTTAAGCAAAACAAGCACCACAAATGCTACCTAATCCTTTAGAGGAAAAATAATTCAGGGTCCATCCAGCACAGTGATGACATTGTCATGTCTCTGTGGCAAGCTCTGTGCTCCCAAGGTTTTTCCTTTCAAGTGTATGTTCCTGATTCTGTACACTGCCTTTTGTTTCAGCACTGCTGTGCTCATTCCAGCCCTAAGACAGATCTTAAGTCTATATGGTCTATATAATCATAAGCAGCCATAATTCAATAAGCCTGTTTTTCCTCTTCATGCTATTGGGTTTGAACGTTTTCGTTGCTAAACCTGCCCACAACACATCCTATAACACAGATAACCTTGAGCTGACTACCCAGAAAATACATTGCATCAATGACCAGACATAAATCTGCACTGATACTGCAGCAAAAAGAGCCACTGCTGAAATGAATGCCACATCAGGTTGCAGTCTTGGAAGAACAGACAGAAGTAGGAGACACTACAGGGCAGAAACAATGAAGGAAGAAGCCTCCCTCTCTCCCCCAGCTGCAATGAAACCAAAAATTATGCCAGAGACTGTCATTAAAGCAGTATTGTAATTACAGCTTCTAGAACCTTTTAGCAATAAGTTGAGGACAGAAAGAAGGTTCTTTAGAAGGTGCTGAGCTTCTTTCAACAGAAAACAGAAAAAATCTACGATTATCCACTCAAAAATCTGAAGTTGTGTCAGAGAACTGTATGCATGCAGGCACAGTGCTATCAGATTTATAAAAGCAGTGCCTCACACAAGTGCAAATGAACCCTCTCAGCTTTCTCTGATGGAGGCTGGGAAAGAAAGCAAATAAGCCAGCAGCTGTTATTCCTCAGAAACCTGATCATAACCTCATCAGCATCTTTGCTTCCCCCACTCAGTTACTCAAATTTTGAATCACAAAAGGGCAGGTACGACATAGTACCAGCAAGGCTGGGCATGGAGAACAGATAGGTAGGTGTACAGCTAAACTTGGGACAGCAACAAATTGCGTGCTGTGGATTCTGGTAAAAGAAAGGAGGAGGAAAAGACTAGGGGGGGGCAGACAGGAAGAAATGAAGAACGTTTTTATCCTCCCCATTTTCTTTCATATTTCTTTATGACACACACTGTAAAGCTTTAAAAGACAAAAATACTTCTATGTCTATGTTCCCACAAGTAAGAGACCATACAGAATTACAATAGTGTTGTTTTCCTCCTTTTATATTAATTTTATGCGCATCCTTCTTGAATATGTTTGTTGGAGAACTCTTTGTAGATCCAGCGTCAGGATCTCCTAATTGTGGTTGTAAGAGTTCTTGAATAATAGGGTAACAGAAACCATCCAGATCCAAACAAGAAATTCTTTCTCCTTTCCATTGCTCTGGCTCCACTCCTCTATCTTCCTGCTGTGCCGTCATGCTATCTGTTCATTCGCGCTCCTGAGAGCCTCCCAAGATGTAGGAACTGTGACAGCCAATACCTACAGATGAGTTATACACAGAACCACAAAACAAGGTGGACCACCAAAAAATACCAACATCAGGGATACAGGAGACAAGGACAGCCTCGAGGAAGAACAAATCTTTTCCCGCCTTTTGCATGTCACCTTTTGAGATTAAAAAATAGGGAGTGCTACAAACAAATAAAGAGTTTCATGAGGAACACATTCCAGGGTGGGAAGCACAGAGAGAAAAAAAATTAAAAATCAGCGGTTAAGAACAAGAAAAAATTAGAAGTAACAATTCAAATAACAGTGAAATTTCTGATAATGTGTCTAATTGTATGGCACAGAAGAAAATTAATCCTTAACTTTCTAATTTGGATTTATGGGAGAAGTATATAATCCAGTGGATCTTCAGCATGTAACACACAGCAAGTATTTAAGCTTTCCAAAAGCATGCGCTGCTCCAATCCAGGGATATGCCATTTGGAATAGGTTGGGGGGAACTCATTAAATCACTTGTTTATTATTCACACTACAGGAATGTGAATTCTATTGGCAAAATGAATCAATCAGACAGCAAAGAGCTATTCTCTGGAGTCTACATTAATCAGCCCGACAAGCTGTCACTAAGGATTGGGTCAGGCTCATAACATAGCATCCAACTAGTACGGAAAAAAAATCCCCGAGACTGCTGAAATAGGGAACAGTTCACCCATTTAAAGTTGTCCCCAGAGGCTTGTGTCAACCATTTATTACTGCTCACACACAGCTGCAGAAGCTTTTAAGCGAGAAACCTGCATTCTTGAACGTTCCAGAACTGTGTGTGTTGTGATCACATGCTTGATCCCAGCTATTTCTGTAAGGACAAGCAAGATGAAGTATCCTGAAAGAAATACTGTTGGGCTCTAATATAGCCCTCTGAAGAAAACACATTCAGGAACTTGAAAAAGAACTAAAACTAGGACACATGTCAGAACAGATACACTGTTGGGAAACACAGAGTTGTCGTGCAGCCTGCACTTCAATAAAATGTTAAAAAACCCACCACCTCTATTTCTACAGACTATTTTTCATACAGGCACACTGTTTTCAAGGTTTAGCTGTTCTCCGACCTCCCTCAATGTAAGTCTAAAATATAAAGTATCATTTAAAAAAATACCATGCATAAGAATACACAAAAAAATTAGCTTTTTATTAAAGAACAAAACAAAACCCCACAACAATTAACCCACCCCAGCCCTAGTAAAAATAATGAACTCCTAAAATCTCATGATTCTGAGATATACACCCTGTTAATGAGACTAAACATAACAGCTAAAACAAGCACTAGCTGGACTGCAGGAGCCCTGATCAGACCAGAAATAAAAGTACTGTGGAAGAAAAAAAAGCAGTCAGCAGTTCTGACAAATACTGTGAAGCAGTGCAACATGTATAGCAATGCATAAAATCAATATACTGTACTAGAGAACACAATCATACACTGCAGCTGCTTGGATGGGGGAGCGATAAGATCAATGTTTTTGTTCTTGTCAGCACTTGCACCAACTGTATGTTCAAGCTGGATGGAGTTTCAAACTAAGTATGACTTCCAGTGATGCAGCTGCAGGATGGGCTACAAAAACTGCTGAATGGCTCAAAGAAGCAGAATTGTTTTAGCTGAAGTGTACTTCAGGAGAGGCTACAAGGGAAGGCAGGCAGATCCACTCTCGGAGGGAGAAAAAATAAAAGGATGAAAGTGTTTAATTGCAGCAATGTAATATGAGTGTAAATGCTCAAAATGAGGAAGAAAACATTTCTGTCCTCACAATAAAGCTTCTTCAACTCACTGAACTCTGTATGGAGTGCTGTGCATGCTGCTGCTCTAAACTTGATGTTAAAAGCTACACCACAGTACACCAGGACAGCACAAATATTAGTATAAGCATTTAAATCCAGCCCCAGGCTGCACTGGCAAGACTACATCCAGCAGATCAAGGGATGTGATTATTCCACTCTACTCAGCCCTTGTTAGACCACACTTGGACTACTGTGTCCAGGTTTGGTTGTCCCAGCTCAAGAAATTGGAGCCCATCCAGCAGACTGCCACCAAGACAAACAACGGACACAGGTTGCTTCAGGGAGAATTTTGGTGTGGCTACAAGAAAAACTGAGAACAGATTGAATGAATTGAGAACAATTAAACATTGGAATAGATTACCAAGAGAAATGGTGGAATCTCTCTTGCTATAAATACTCAAGGCTGAGCTTTACAGGGCTTTGAGTAACATAATCTAAGGCCTTGCTTTCAACAGAAGGTTGGACCAGATGTTCTCTAGAGGTTCCTACCAACCTAGAATTTTTCTATGATTCTATGATCTAAACATATGCTATGCTAAGCACTGCTAAATACTACTTTTGCAGTAACCTCATTTTAAATTAGAATTTCTCTGATTTTTCTTCCCATTCCAGTATTAAAATAAAATGCAATGCAATGCAATAAATAAAAACAATAATGACAAGCAGAAAGGAGGACAGTTCACTGTTTTTCAGAATATCTGTCAGCATCTATTGAAGTTATCAAGCAGCAGGCTTAAACAGAAGTGCCCTTTCACAGAATACATAATTAAACAAGTGAACTTACTGCCAGAAAATTTAGGAAGGCCATAGGATAATTGACTCAAAGGAGTTCCATGAATTTGTTCAATTCCTTTAGTGTCTATTAAGCATTCTTTACCATCTACTTTCAAAGACAGGATATACAAACATTTGGTCTGATCCAATATATCTAGTTTTACGTTTGAGCCTCATGAATGGGAGATAAATCAAACCACTAGAAGTCAAACATAGTAGTCTTAACTGTCTTAATTTGTAACCTCACTACAGTTCAATTTAAATGCTCACAGCAGAATGATAGAAACCTTACCACTAACATCTAATAAATCATAAAGCACAAAAATGTTTTACTCCAATTAAGTTGTCAATGGAAGAACAGGCTAAGAAACAAAACAAGGAGAAAATCTGACAATAGTGCCAGCTTCCATTTCTACCTAAAGGCAGAAAGCAAGAGTTAAAATTCCCAAGAAAATGGGTTTCCAACCTGCCAAAGTAACAGATAGCTCTACCACACCAAGGTCATACATCATAGTCACCTCCACAGGTCACTTCTATGAGCAGAGTAGATAACACATAAAAAAAAAAGCCTAAACAAACACAAAACCAACAAAACAGGATCAAAGATAACACAAGCTATCTGCATTGTAAAGTACATCCCGTAAGACACAAAACCAATGTTGCACTGAAAGACATAAACCCAACATCCTCCCAGATGCTGACAGTGGGAAAAAAGATCCCACCAGAGAGTTCTTTTTACATTCCACACGCTGAAAAAGCCATTAAAACAAACATTGCTCTGACAGTAGAAGACAAACATATGGCTTAAGGGGCCATGGAAAGTAGGAAGAATTGTTACTGCCAGACATGCAACAGGAAACTTTCATCTTCTTATCTCTACCTTCTCTAAGTGTTAAATGCAATGTTGGTTTACTTATTTATCATTTATGGAATTATTTTATTAGCTGGAGTCATTAAAAAAAAACCCAAACTACAATGGACACCATAAAGGGAGACATCCCATAGCAAAGTCTTCGCCTGGAAGAGAACTTCAGTTTTCTTAGTGACACTTTGCAGGTGGTGGGGAGATTTAGGATTTATGTTATGTGTCATGAGAAAAATTCCACTCTTCTAGGTACTTCTGGAAGTCAGTGACATGCTAGACCTCTGGAGTACACAGCAAAATAGAAGGATGATCTACAGGTCCTAAAGCTGAAAGAAGTTTTGTGCCCATGGACCATGTTGCACAAACATGTGGAGTTCACAGGTGGCTTGCCTGCATCAAGTCTCTCACAAGGCATGGCACGTAACAGATGGCCTGTTGCTTAAGACACTTACCAAGGTCTTTAGAGATCCAGATTCAATTTCAGTTTAACTTTGTACAAGTCTCTTAGTAGGACACATCTACACCATGGATATAGACAGATTTAAGCTGTCTCTGCCCAAGCTAATCTGGAAAAGAAAGTGCAGGGAAGACCGCTGCAAAGACACCCAAGCTCAAAATAGGTGATCAGCAGGATTTCTGAGCTCATGGGAAATAGCATGCAGAACTCAACACAAGTCTACCCGTGCTGAACTGCGATGCATGTGTACTTGCTAGTTCTGGTCTCCAATAGCTCCCAGCCCTCTACCCTGTGCTCCACTGCAGACATTCTGTTTGTTTTGGTGGCTCAGCTTTCCATCTGTGTCAGGAGGATAAAAGTGCGGCCCATACTTACAAGGTGTCAAGAGGATAAATATATTAAGTGGTCCTAAGGCACTCTGGGATTATGGCAACAGATGTAATGCCAATTCCTTAAAGCAGTGAAAATGGAGATGACAGGTCAATCAAAACTCTAAGGAAAGAGCAACTGAGTACATAAAGTTTATTTTTTTCTAATTTAACTGTGTCTTTGCATCCAGAGGACACTGCAGAAGAAAAGGTACTCTTTGGGACACAGCAATAGCTAGATGAAATGGAAAAAGGTGTGGGTGGGTGGGGGTGAGCGGCACAGAATTACAGGACAATAAGATTCTTAACCACCAATTTAGTTTAAAAGTACTATGAAATGAGACGAAATGAGATGTTTGCATTTCTGAATTACAATCCATTGATAGAAAGCTCTCTTACCTGCTTGAGATCATAACTGCTTGGAAAATCTCCAAGACAATACACAGGAAGAAATGAGTCTTGTGAAGAACCCACGCTACTCAGCAGTGACGCAGCTACTAACAAAATGTAAGTATTCAGCAGCATCATTTAAAGAAAAGTGTGCTTAATACATCAGTCAAGAAGCCTAAAAGAACAAACCTCTGATTCAGAAGTAGCCCTTCTAGTAACTTTCAGTTCTCTAAGATAGCAAATTAAGTGAGAAAATTTGATTGAATAGTACAGTGCCATTTCTTTTCCCTCTGTTTCATTTTTGCATCATTTTAGACTCAGTGATTGTACGTTGCGGTACACAGAGGTGATTATATACGACAGAATTACTCCAAGTTAACTGCTTCCACTGTTAACCATTACACACATTATTTGCACAGTAAACTGCTTGGTTTAAGTTAACATGCTTTGCATCACATGTGCAGCATGGTAGAAACATGCACACAAGCAACTAAAGCATCTCTGCTAATGACTAGTAATTCGTTAAGCTGATGAACCCCTACAGCTTATAGTCATCTGTTCATAATCTTATCTTCATCCATAGCTCATGATTGTCTTGCTTCAGTCTTCTTCACCATGAAAAAATTAAAAAACCATTAAAACCCACCTATTTTAATAAAAAAACCCCCAACTTATCAGTCACAACTCCTTACAGTGTTAGAAATTAATAATTCTGTAAGTAACAAAGGATTAGCATATCAGTTTCTGCTGGTTTTAATTCCTTGCAGCAACTCTCAATACGTCACACACTTTTAAGAATCAACAGCAATGTTATCATCTCCTACTGCAGACCTACAATTTGTACCTACAGCAGTAGAAATTGTACCAGAATGCACGTAAAACAGAAGTATGGGGAAATCCACAAAAGAAATAAAAAAGATACAAATTCAATCTCTGATGCCTCATGACTTGCCGGTGTTATATGGGAAGAAAGACATACAGACACTAGTTTAATGTATTTTCAAAACTATGTATCCCTGATGCATTGATTAGAAACAGGACAAGGGGTTTTCACGCAGGAGAGTCTGAAGACGGGCATAGAGAGAAACAGGAGTAACAAATGCAGCTTGCAGTGAGGACCAAGTAGATTCAACAAGAATCCATGGCTACAGAATTCCTTCCCCACTAAAACAGAAGCAATATTTGCAAACATTATTCATTCTTTTGACTCTGAAAAGTTAATTCTCATTTTACTGCATTTAACAACAAAAACATAGCAAACACAAGGAGGCAAAGAAAGGAATAAAAGAAATGGCAAGCTAGTCATTCTGTGCTTCAGCTTGCATCCCCTTCCAAGGGGTAACCAGCAGCCCTGTGTTCCCAGACAGCACAGAGGCTCTGGGTGAGAGACGAGACAAGAGAGCCAGCATGTTAACTGTGACACTAAACACTTAAAGACGGGTTCAGATTGGTTACTAAGATTGTAGGGACTTGGCTATGCCTTGATTAAGGACAACAACAAACATCACCAGGGTGTATTGTAACCCCGTGGAAAACGTAGCTGTACCTGCATTACCTGAGCAGGGATAAATCTGTTGTCCATGGTGCCAGGTTTCAAGAGGCATTACTGAAGATGAGATGTAGATGACTTTTAAATTTCAAACTGGCAGCGGGTCCCAAGAATATTCACAATCCCTGCTACACTGGATGGAGTAGTTAAGTGAAAAGGTTTGGACAGCCATGTGAACTTTGGCCCAGCTCAAGAAAAGCAAGAGGAAAGAACCATCATCCCAGTCAAATTTCCAAATACTTGGAAGTTCAATTATCTCTGCTGAATAAATTCAGCAATTTAAGTTGCTCCTAAGCAGCAAGGGACTGAGCTGAATGGAGAGCTGAGTTGATTTAAAGCTAATTTGTTTCAGAAAGTTGTGAAATTGCTTTGAGTTCAGTGCCTGCAGCCATTGCTATAAAGTGATACTAGAAAGATTAAGTTTTATGTGACAAGTCCCCAACAAGTTCAGCAAATGCTCACTGTTTAATAACACACCTTCAGCCATCCTAGGTTCCTTTACTTGGTTTGGGAGGTGTGGTTTATTTATTTCTGCAAGATACTCAAAGCAAAGCCCAAGGTACCCTGCAGAATTCCTCCTTTGATTCACAGTTTCCGTGAGTGGTTGAAAGGTTGGGTAACTTTACAAATTATATGGGATAAACACAGAGGAGCTACTAAGTATAGTATACCATGTTATCTCTGTGACTTGGCTGCCCATTAGGAACATCCTAATTTTATGTACAGCAAAACCCAGACTAACCAAACTTTACTTTCCACAAATTGGACTGCATCCTCCCATCTTTTCTACCCAGGTCTCATTCTGTGTCAGCAGCATTTAAATAAGCAAATTAGATGCCTCCTCAGACAGCCAGATAATGGAGTTACAAGCTCATCCTCTACTCGCACGAGGAAGATTATACCCCTTTGGATCAGCCTCTTGCAGACTTACTTACCTGCAAGGCAGCAGGAACAGACAAAAAGGGAACATGCTAACCAAGGCCCCTTCAAGCAGCTTACTTGTTCTGCATGGGTCTAGGAGTCCAGAGGTAATTAAAAACCATTACAGTTATTAAGCTTATTCAAAGTTAACAATAATTGTACCCCATGATTATAACCATCACTTTATAAAAGTTGATATCATTGTTTTTAAAAGTTAGGGGAATTGAGACAGAGAAGGCTGAAGAAATTTGTTTAAGGTCATGCAGCCGGAGGATACAAGGAATAGAACCTGAGTCATTTATTTAAAGAAAGATTTAACTCTGGGAGTACGGGGGGGGCAGGGAAAGCTGGAGGTGAGTAATTTGTTTTCCAATTTGAAATTCTTATTCCACTTCTCACTTTCAATGACTATAAGCTTCCCCATATACAAATTATTAAACTATGACCAGCAGGCTACATTATAACAGATGTATAGGACAAATCTGCTTTTTGAGTCATGAATCAACTCATCGTTTATCCAAAATAACAGACACAAATGGCTCTCACACCTGCCTACAGCTAGAGTAAAAACACTTCCACATTGAAGGAAAACAAAAATAATTAAAAAAAACCAACCCACACCAAAAAATAAAACAACCTGAATAGAATATGCTGTTAGCAAAGAGCAGTTAGTGAGAGGAACACTGTGAAAAATGCCGTGTTGGATGTCTTCCTAAAACCAGTTATGAGGCCCTCGCCACCTGGATTAACCAGTCTAACTCAGCTCTGAAGCAAACCTTGCTATTTTAAATTAAAACTAGTCTCAGGCCTCAAATAATGTTTGAATATTAGTCTGTAGTGTCATCATACAGGTTTTTACATGGACTTTATTTACATCATATTCATTAGGACACCACACCGTTTGAACTAAATATTACCTTTCCTTCTCCTCCCAGCCAAAACGTTGACATGCTAAAACATTGCTCTCCTCCACTGCGGTGCATGTTTGCACAGGCACACCAACAGTGCTGTACCATTTGGAGGGGAAACTAAAAGCTGGAATCTTTTCACACCTCATTGACTCCCTACTAAAAACTGAATTCTTCCTGCTAATGTGACTGAAAACATTAGTTTTTTCCAGATTTCACCATCTTGCTTGTTTTGTTTGGGTTTTTGTTTTGGTTTTTTAGTTTGTTTGGGGGTTTTGGGTTTGTTTCATTGGTTTTGAGTAGTCTTACTTTCACAGGTTTGTACCGCAACTGTCACCGCACTGCTGACTTATGTCATTAGAGTCAAAATATGACAGAAGTAAATATCGCTATTATGTCAAGAGACAAGCATCCCAGGGTCACTCACTGTCTCTCCCTGTCATTATTCCCTGTGTCAGAAAATGGGGAATATCAGATAATGCAGCCAGAGGGAGGACAACAAAAAAGAGAGAATTTGAATGTGTTTCCTGTTCTAAGCTGTCTGTAGTTAGCAATTTTGTTCTCATTGCAGGGACAAACTGTCCACCCCTCTTAAACCTCAGAGATTAACTTTCAGTTATGTGTAGGGACAAAGTATCTTCACAAGATTTAACTGTTTGTCCAACAGGTTCAGTTAAGCATTAAAGCTTTGTACTTCAAACTAAACAGTGCACTATAGTATATATTCCAGTTTGGTATAAATAAGTGTGGATTACCTTATATAAACAATTCTAAAATTCTTAGCTGCTTTACAGTACCAATAGCTCTGACAGCAGCCAGACCCAGAGAATGGACATGTTCCCTTTCTGTTAGTCTGATCTGAGACTTTAGTAATGACCTGCATGGCTGCTATACTACGGTCTTTGCGCTCACTGATAAACACACAACATTGTTTTTAATCTACAGGAAAAAATATTAATTACTCCTGCTATAAGATTAAATTAGACAAGTAATTAATGCAGAAAAATACTCTTCAGGAGCAACAGTCTTTATCCATTATTTTAATAACAGAGTATCAGTGAAATATTTGCTGTATTTGACTTTTTGCTGCTACTTCTGGACCAGCAAGTTTCCAGCCCATCTTTTTCTCTTCTAGTCTTACGATTTAGAGAAAGGAAAATTCTCCCAACCTATTATAAAATTTACTTTGAAACTGAATATTTAATATCTGAATTTGTAAATTTGACCCCACTTAACTTAGATAAATGATAACTTCTGCTTACAATTATACCATTAATAAATAGATACTATTCCTATCAGATTTTTTTGGTAGTAGTTTAAATATAAACAATTTAACAAATAAACCACATTAAGGATCTTCTTGACTATACTTAGCTTTTCCTTGGCTCTTCCTGAAACACAGAAGATCAGAGATTTAATAATCTTGCCATATATTCCCCCTAATAAAATGCATTTTATATTAAAATTAAGCAATGCTAAAATCTAACAAGATGTGTATTATGAATGCTTCACTGTATGTGGACTCATTAACCTTAGTTAAATGAATAGAACAACCCAAAATTTAACCATGACCACAGTCTACTTGCAAAGTTCTCTAGTGAAGTTTTGATAACTTATTCCTGTCACTTCAAAATTTCCCTTTTAGCACCCTATGTAATTCTCATTTCACGAGTGAAATTTCTTTTAAAAACATGTTTTATAGAATTTCCATTTTCTAGCCAGTAAGATTTTCTGATACATTTTGTGAAAATAATTACTGTAATCCTTTTCTCTAAGAAAACAGTGAAGTGAAATCCACCCTAGAAAGACATACACCCTAATGTTTATATTTGGTGATTAACTTTCTTGACAATTAAGCTGCTACCTGTAGAAGCAAAAATCAATATTTTATTTCTTCTGCAGAGCTGTATTGGCTACTTTGCAATCTCCATATGTTTGCACATAATTATTCTTGAAGGCAAACTAAATCAACTAACATTTGTAGTTGCTCGGTCCCTTTGCAAAACATATTATGCACTTAGGATGAATTCAGTGTAAATCATCATCCTAGCCACACAATTAAATACTATAAGCTTCCTTAACCCTCAGCTCAGACTTTCCTAATCTCTAAAAGAAAGCAATGCCAGATGGCCAAGAACAACTGCTAAGAATCAGAGGGCCACAGAGAAATACCTGAAGCTCTTAGTGATATGGTGGAGAAACACCTTCTGTTTCAACTTACTGCTGGGCCCCACTTAGATCAATTTGCTCATACGAGAACCTTCCATGTAAACTAATACACATGCTACTAATTTTAAAAACTGTATTTTGTTGTCATGAATCTAATTCACAAACACTGAATTCTTGCTGGGCAGAAACAACGCACCACCTCTTTATTGTAGTTATCACAGTGACAGTATGTTTGCTACGTAACGACAGAAAGAATCCACTAACCACTGCACTTCTCCATCACCTTCAAATATACACGTGTATACACATATAGGTATACATATTAAAATATATGCCATATAAAAATAATGTGTATAATATATAATATACATATATAATTGGTCTTCAAATACATATGAGCTGGCTGCCAGGCTGAAGGAGTAGTAGAGCTCACTGCCCCATGCGGGACAGATTAGGTCTCAGCCTGTGTCAAGAAGCAAATAATGGAAAAAGATTCCTCTCTTTCTATAGAAGAACATCCTTCTTTAGGCCAATGCTGAGAATCATTCAAGACAATAATAGTGCCCAGCATTCTGGGATGCTAAAGGACACCACCAGTCTTCGTTTTCAGAGGAAGCGTCTCAGAAACACCATTTTACTATGGCAGAACAACACTTCCCATGAGATGGGCTTTCTGCTACCGCAGGCTCAGAACAATGCAGCTTTGTGGCAAGCAAGCTGGTCAGCCAGATTGCCTATTGCAGCTGTACAGCTGCTAGACTGGCACCTGTTTAAAGACTCCCTGAAACACAGTTTTTCCACCTTTGTTTCCAGTTGCCTAAATCAGTTCCTGTATATAAAAAAAAAAAAAAAAAAAAAGGCAAAAAAAAAAAACCAACCCCCCCCATGAAAATGCTTCTTGCCTTTGTCAGAAGGTAACAGTGTGGAAGTAGTCTCCTCGCCTCTGAAAACCAAGGAGTCTCATTCTGCTTTGAATTACAGGTTCAGAAAATTTCGTGCTTAAAAATGAGTCTTCTCTTTTTAAAAATAAGTCACCTTGCATTACAAAAGATGACAGTCACTGCTCAAGAGCAAGCCACAACTTCATGGTTTTGGACTTGGGTTTCTTAACAGAAATTCAGAAGGAAGCAATGAGAAGAGGCAAACCTGAGAATGGGAAAAATGGGTTAAGAAGAAAGACAGGACTGAAATAGCAGGGAGTGCTTCAGGACAAGGTAGGAGGGGAGGGCACTGGCAGAGCTGTGTGGGGAGCCCAGGGCTGAGCTAGCAGGAGGGTTCAGGGCAGGAGTGAGAGATATTGCAAGTGCACAGTGTCAGCAAGGAGCACATACAGAGCCAAACATCCAAAACCTGTCAGACAGCCATAGTAGAACTAATGTAGATTCCAGGTACAAAGCCAGAGGCAGCAAACTACAGAACACCCGTCCGTAGTATGCTTCATTCTAGCTTGCGTTTCCATGAGTAAAAAGAGATGATAATAATCTGCATTTGAATGGCTCAAGACGATAAAATAGCCTGGTTAAAAAAAATAAGAATCTAGCAAGACTGCAGTCCTCTGGAAGGATGCATGGGAATATCAAGACGGGCTTACAAAATTGAATATAAGCTAACTAAAGAAGAAAGGGGGACTTCTGAACAACTTAAACCAGGCTGGTGGATCAAATTTCTCTTGTAAACTACTTTGACAAGTACCTGACATCTTGCATTTAGCATTTTTCTATAATCTCTCAGATTCACCATTCTAGAGTATAATTTTCATTCTTGGTTCATACAAAAAGCATTTTTAGACAGAGATGTGATGACAAAGTTTAATAACAGAAAGAAAAGTGGTATAAGCCTCACAACCAAAGACATGGTGGGGAGGGTGTAAAGGGGATTAAAAGGTAAGAGTTGAAGAAGCACAGGGCACTAGAGAAGTGTTCCAGATGGTAAGCTAGTTTTAACCTAAGAAGCAATGTGTTTGTATAAAGGTCCAGTGGGAGCGGAGCAGAGAGAGATGAGCACACAGATGAGGGCTGAAATATTTTTGTGAGTTCAAGGAATAGAAAAAATGGACTCTGAAGGTCTGATGCAGAGTCAAGAAAATTGCTGTTTGGGAAGGAGATAAAAGCAAAGACAGACATTGCATCTACAGACCTGAGGGGTAAGACATACCTAATGACTGATGATAGAGGACATGAGTAACGGTATCAGAAAAAAGCTGTTCCAAAACTAACCACAACATAAAGCATATGAAAAAAATACTTCCAAGGTGTCAAAGTAATGCAGCATTGGGTCAAATAGCCAATTTGATATAAATCTGGTGTGTTCAAAGTAATTTATTCCAGAAATAGTTAAGGCAACTTTCTGGTAGGGTTTGTGTAGAGAAAAGAAAAAAAAAAAAAATCAAAAATCACAAGTGAACTTTGATCAGATGTTCTTCAGTGTCCAGTTCAACCTTTCTATTTAAGATGCCCACAAGTTCAGTTATTGTAGCATTTCAGTCTATTACTGATAAAAGCTCACTGTTGCATGAGTGGTTCAACACTGTACCAAATCTCCCATTAACTCTTGCTCTTAAAGGTTATTTCAGTAAGTGGGTCAAGATAAACAGAGAAGCTGCTAGTAAGGCTCCTAGTGTGAACAACAATATCTCTACACCAGAGGCAGCTATCAGAACTAGACTGTTAATGCCTCTTTTTCCAAAATAAATCCAGGGATGGTGTTTTCATTTATTTGTGAAGCATACTGTATATTTCTGGATCACAACCATGAATGATTTTGTTCATGTGCCCAAGCTCTGCAACCATCCGGAAAGCAGTGACCTTTGATTTCAAACTAAGGAAACCCATTCATATTGGGCTACATTCATGCATACTCGGTATTTCAATTAGTCTGTGATTTCCTCAACAATACTGTTCACTCAAGGATGCCTAGCTGCCAGATGACTTAACTTTTCTTTCCTCCCTTGTACGTGACAATACTTTGCCCAAAGTAGCCATTACGCTTTTAACTTGCTTGCTGAGGCATTGTTACGACTCCTCATGCCTCTTGGCTGACGGAGGAAAATCAATTTTGATCCCTCAGAAGGAAGTACAAGTCTCCAGCTTCACACACCAATGTGGACAACTGCAGCTGAAACTGAATCCAGATTGACCATTCTAGTCATTTCACATTTATGCTGATACCTTAAGAGGCTAACACACACGAGTTATTGTTCTTAATTGGAGAAATGGGACAGAACTTCCTTCAAATGAAAAAGCAGTTTGTCAAATGAAGTTTACAAAAAGTAAATGAGATTTACGGTGACAATGAGAATGTACTTCAAATTTAAATTAACCTGCAGCTTAATGCAACATGAGGTATTCCAACAGAATGCAAAAATCCTGCCACTGCAGGATTTTAATGCTACAATTCTGCTCTTCCTTAAAGGGCAACAATTCTGCCCTTTCTTAGATAACCCAGTTCAAAACACATCTTAGAACAGCAAGTTTGAGGAATTAGTAGCCAAACTACAGTAACCAGGTAGTAATATATAGAAAGCATGTACATTTTCCCAATAGACACAACTTTAACATTGAAAATATTCCAAGCAGGTATGAGAGGGAGGGAGGGGAGGGAAGAACTTACTGTACTGCTTCAAAGATGCACTATACACATACTGCAGCAGTACAGGATACACTAACAAATGAAGGCAACTGAAAAGGCAGTACTCACCCAAAATATTAAATTGAAAAGGAACATCATGTATTTCAAACAACACAGGCAGCCTCTTGCCATGTTGCACTTCTTAAATTCTAAAAGGAAAACAAAGGATAGATCCAGGTAAAAGACCACGTATTTGCTGCCTTTGGGTGCACTGTATTTGTCACTTTTTACGCCAGTCCCAGTCCCAACGCCGGTCCCGGTTCCGACCCCAGTGTGGCTCTGTGTGCGTGATCCAGTTGTACCATAGAAAGCTCCAGCAGTAAAACCTCGACCAAATTGCCTCCCTGAGGTAGAAGGTTTAGCAAAATCTGAGTCTTTGCTATCCAAAGATGGACTCCGGTGAATTGAAGAATCCTCACTACTTGACTTCTCCATGATCTCTCTTTTCACAGTTGTCAGATTTAATGTATAGCATCTCTCAGCATTAAATACAGTGCCTTGCAAATGCCACAGTACGATAAGAGCTGTCTGTGTTTTGCTTCTCTTTTTCTTCGTACATAAATCAGATAATGACTGCAGAATTTATTCACTGCATTGTTGCTGGTTTTATTTTTTTATAGCAATGTAGGCTGTACTCTGTCTATCTGTAGCATGGATTTATACATTAATATCCCATGCAAGAGCATATTCATGATTTATCTCGATGAATCAGTTATGCAGAACTTCGATTTTTATTCAAAACAGCCAGAAGCTCTTTCTCTCCACTCCTAGTCTACAGCCCTCTCATCTATAGGCAGCAGATGGTCCTTGCATCCATTTCCAAAAAGCTTCTGCAGTACACCTGGGAGACTCTCCTCGAGCCGGAGCACTTTCCTTGCTCTCAGCTTGCCTCTCTGTGTCTCTCTGACTCTCTCTCACATGCTGTCTTTTTTCTTTCCACCCATTTGCAGTATCTCATTCAGTAACCAGCTATCGGAGCGCGCTCTGTGTTTCACTGCTGTTGCCGTGAAATCATCAGCAACTGCAACCACTGGGCATTTCCCACAGAAATCCCTGACCTAACTATCGAGTAATAAATCCACCCTGCTGCTCGCCCCTCCCCTCTGCTTTCCATCGGGCCAGTTAGCAGAAGCCTTCTCCCCCAGGGCACGCCTCCATGACATAATATCTTTAATAGGATTAGAATTACTCTTGACTATACAAGTGCACAACAGAAAATCTCTTTAAATGTCAAGTACTGTTTAGCTGTTTATGAGCTAGAACTGTGAGGTAGTGATACTCCTTTAATGCAATAAAGTACTGGAAAAGTATGGATTAGATAGACAGGTGCTAACCTCTCCCTACTCATTAAATTTACAGTGACTTACATTTTTTTTCTGGCTTAAACGAATGCCGCCATGGGACAAGGAACCGGAATAGACTAGCGCCCAGCATACACTGAATAGGCACATGTCTCAGTTATACATGCACATAATGTGACGCCATCACCTGTGATATAATTAACCATAACCAGAAAAGCAGAGCTGCTGTCTCTTACAGGGTCATCAGTCTATTCTTAAAACTCTTGAAATGCAAGGATATCTGAACCTGCAGCTATTGACACTCTATTTAACTAGTATGTCAGAGGTTGTTCTTATGTAGGGCAATAAGCCATCTTATATCGCAGGTAGTGTGTGAACTAGAAACACTGACCCAAATGCCACATTTCTTTTCCAGACAGCAGCGCAACATGCCTGCTAGAACTCAGAGAGGGGGCATGACCATGCACGCGTGACTGTGCCTGTGTGTGCAAGTGCCTGGAGGGGAGGAAGAGAAATACTTCAGGTCACGCCTGGTGCTTCCAAATTTGTCATCTTGTCATAAGCATAAGAGCAGCGCACTGATGGTGCAAAGTGATACAGCAGATTTAAAATGCAGGTTTTTACTTTCTTTTTGTAAAGAAAGAAACCATATTAGGAGGCCACTATGAAAGAGATACAGCTACCAGGAAAAGCAAAACTTATGCACAATTTTCAACTGATCCTTTCACATGCACATTATTATGCACCGTTAATTATTTTATCAGGTATCTTTGAGAAAAGATAATATAACATTTATTCAATCTTAGGTATCTATGTCCAAAAGCCCCTTAAAATTCTGTAATTTTTTATGTAGCAACATCAGAATCAACACCCTAAAGCAGTGCTGTACCTTTCTTGACAGGCTTTTTCTGAGAAAAGATCCCTCCACCATAAAGTACTTCATGCTACAAAATACCCCGTATTTGTACATGTAATATCTTTCTCTCACCTCTTCTGCTCTAGAATAACATTTTAACAACCGGCAGGCCCAAGCCTATATCAACACTGTCTATCCACTTTGCTTTCCAAAAGTCACTTCAGAACTACCTGCATCAGATACGCCCATCAGAAAGGCAACTGCAAGATGACCACTCAGCAATGCGTATGATAGCAGAAAACGCTCCACACAAAACACCCAAGTAAAAAAAGATAAATTAGTAGTGACCAAAGTAGAGTGGGGCATTTCTACAGACCTCTATGGTGCACATGCAAACTTCAATGTGAGCAGTCATCAAGAACCAACTTTCTCAGAAAAAACATGGAAGAGACTTGTAGGCCTTGGCCAGGTACCTGCCTCAGACACCGGAGCCTGTAGGGTAAGTCACATTCAAACAAAAAATAAATGTCTTGAGTATGGTTTTAGAAGTCTGAAAAAAATTCTTCAGTTTGAAATTCACTTACTGGCAGTGTAAAGTTGTGCCATTGCAATCCTATGCTGCAGCTAGATACTTTCAGTGGTTTTTACTTGTCACACAAAACTGAGCTCTCAGCCAAAAAATTATGAGAATGTACAAGTATTTTAAAGCATTTTTTCCTGTTGCACCCATTGGTTTGCCATAAAATTTACGCTGATGTAGACTAGCTTCGGCAAAAAAAAAAAAGAATGCTGTGCACTTGTGAAAACTAATGCAATATAAATATTTTCCTTAGCTTCCCCTATGAAGTTACATGACAATTATAATTAATCTGCCCTCCTCGAGGTTAAAAAACTGAAAGAATATTTTGTAATAAACAAAAGTCTCCACAAATCCAGTCAGAGTCTGTAAATAGTGGAAACATTTCTACTGGTGGTTAAAAAAAAAAGGCAACACAACTGTCCCTTCAAGCGTATTTTTTTCAAGTTTTCATTATTAGACCTTACTGAAGTTTTGCAGTTTTCTATTCTTGCTTTCAAATACTACAAAAGATTAGTTTTCTTTACCATCACCTGCATCTTCCATTAAGAGTTCTCCATGACTGGCCTACATCACCGTTTATACTTCAGAACGAACAACCAAAAGACACATGTATAGCCAATAGCCAGCTTCAAAATCCAAACCTGAGCCATAAGCACTAGGGCAAACACAGTTCCAGATCAGCGTCCCCTCCTGCTGTGTGCAAAGAGAACATATGACCCTCTTATGGTTTTGCTGTTGCCACGAGGGAGACTTTACAAGCTTCAGTAACCTTCCGCCGCTTGAATTTGCGGCCACGGAGCAGCTTTACGGATTAGATGCCACTTCCTCCTGCTGGAACTCTAACTCGGTATTTATGTATCTCAGTTAATAAATCACACAGAACTGCTTATTTGCTGAAAAAATAAGCAGTGAAAGAGCTGTAACCAGTTCATCCAGCTGCGTTTTGACTAGCCATTGCACTTAACCCTGCCTCTGATTGAGGCTTCAGCGGTATGTGTTGCTGGAAGGCTATTCAACAGCACCTTACGGTGGCCCCGCTTGACAGTGTACCTCAGCATGGGAACAAACACGTTTTGCTTCTCTACAGATCTCACCTCTGTTAAGTAATTAGGGCATGAAAAACATTCAAAAGCTCACTCTGTACTTCATTAATCTTTGATTACTGAATCACAGAATTTTGTTGCTGAGAGATGTCTCCGCATCAAGAAAATAATTTCAGTCCCACACACAAATGCCTGGGACAAGGCAATGAACAGTGCATCGCATCTAAATGGCTCAGCCAAGTATTAAGGGTAAGGATTTAGGCTACTTTCAGATACCAGGTATGAAAATGGATGTCACAATAGGTGTAGCAGGAAAATGGAAAGGAAGGGTATTAGTAAAAGGCCCAGACAACATAGGCTGGTTCACCTGCTGAAACTAATTTACTTGGTTCCCTCCTGGGAACAGTCCACCATAGTCCTCAAAATACAGATCCCAACAACTTCAGTTTTTATTGGAAGTCACAAAATATTTAATATTTTTTCTCAGACCTTAGTTTTATATCACCAGAACTTCCGTGCCAATTATGCCCAGCTACAGTGCTCCTGAACCCCTCTGTTTCTGCCCTCTTCAGCTGTTTTTGCACAACTGGCTTATGGAACCACTCTGCAAAATAGAGCAAAAGCTGACCCAGTTTATATACATATTTATAACCATGTATTTATAAAGACATAATACGGATATAAAATGTTTCAGCAATATATAAAGATTACACTTATTTTTCCCCTTTGTAAAAGTTCCAAATCCATTTTTTCCCCTTAAATGACCTTGCTGATCCAGTGAGAGGGAGAGGGACTACAATAGGCAAGAACAGGAACAAACACTGAAGGCTGAGCAAAACTATCTTAAGCTTTTGTTATGGTCCCCCATGATTCCTGAATATGAAATATGAAACTCTAGGGGTTTTTAAAAAGGGAAAATAAAAACTCCAGTCACCACAATATACAAGCCATTTTACAACTTATTCTACATTTTACCTTGCAATTTCTATTATGTAGGACAGTGCTACTGTCACCATTTTAAATATGGGGAACTCAAGGATCAAGACATTTCCTGAGGATGAACAGGAAATTGCTGGCAGAGAAGCAAACTGAATCTATGCCTCACATGGCCTCAGCTGGTACACTAACCATTGCACCATTCTCAAATTAATTATTTTTAGAAATCCTGAGTTTTAGTAACCCTGCCATGTGACTTCAGAACAATACTGAGCCCTGCAGAGAGACAAACAAATGCATACACTATCAAGTGTTCTAGGGATATGGTTCTTAAATCCATTCTTTTCTTTTGAATGATATTGACCAAGAACTCAATTATACAAGCCTTCCTCAGGGTACACTAGGTAGACAAAGAACCGAGATTGCTGAGCATAAACTCAGTGACTACATCTTTCCAGTCACTGCTCTGAATCCTGGAAGGCTATGAGAAGGAGATATGGAACAAGAGTTGGAAAGAATAGCTTATGACTCTGGCATACAGTTGTATACAGATGAAAGCTCAGATTAAAAAACCTCACAGTTGATTTTGGAATAAGCTTAAAGGGAAACGAATGTCCAAAAAATCAAACTGGAACTAGTATCACATAAGAGACAAAACCAGAGTTCTCAGGACTTCCATGGTCCTGGTTCCACAACAAAGAGCTTACAGACTCCAGCAAGTCAAAACACCTGAGTTCCCAGGACTCCCAAGGCTGCAGGATTTAAAACCAAACCCCTGGATGCTCTGAGGGTTGTATCCCACATTCTGGGGCCTTCCAAGCTCTCAGCTCGCATGCTGTAAATCCAAAGCATTCTGCCCACTATGGGATTGGACAGAAACAAGTAGGTTTCAAGGACAACTTTGTCTGGTAGTCAAGTTTTAAAACCTGCCTGTGTTTTTCAGAACGAAATATCCCAAGCCATATTTTACCTTTGACACACTTTCATTTTCCAACAGGAAAAGTCTTCCATTAAAAACAGACAGAACTTCTGTAACTTCAGTTTTGGAGTCTCCACTCACTGATCATAGGTTCCCACACTATGTAGAGCATATATGAACAGTTTGTTTGTTATAAATGTAAATGCTAAAAAGAATCACTACCAAGTGTTTTGAGAAGAGTGAAATGCATAGTTAGCTTCCCTACTAGCATGAACAGCAGCCCTTTCTAACACCTTCAGAAAACCACCATTTCCTTGGGCACTTGATGGACAGACAGATGATGGAGGAGACTGGATTCATTAAGAAACAGAAGTACTCACAGCTGGTGCCTGTGATCTAACCAGTAAATGATTCTCTTCTAATGTTTTGTGAGAGGGGACAGAGACAAGCTCCTGCCCTTCTCTCTTCACCCTGTAGCAGGCCCAAGAGCGTCCAACAGGCATCATCGGACCCACAGTTCCACCTGCAGAAGAAAGCCACCTCCAGAGGCCAGGTAAAAGGACCTGGGACACGTAAATGTGCATACAGCAGAAGTTGGAAGGAAAACACAGTGTCCTGGGTTCAGCTGGGATAGAGTTAATTTTTTCAGGAACCTGGGAGGTGGGGGGGGGGCATAGCCAGGGCAGCCGACCTGAACTAGCCAAGGAGCTATTCCATACCATGTGACATCATGCTCAGTATATAAATGGGGAGCGGGCCGGGGGGAGGTCTCTCTCAATTTTCGGTGGTGGAGCGTCGGGTTCCGGGTGGTGAGCAATTGCACTGTGCATCACTTTTTTTTTCTATATTCTTTCATTAGTACCGTTGTTGTTGTTGTTGTAACCTTTTTTTTGTGTTGTCCCAGTAAACTGCTCTTATCTCAACCCTCGAGGTTCCAGGTTTTTTTTTCTTTTCTCTCCTCCATCTCCTCCCCATCCCACCGGAGGGGGGCGGGAGGAGTGAGCGAGCGGCTGCGTGGTCCTTTGTTACCGGCTGGGCTGAAACCACAACAGTCTTTTTTGGCGCCCAACGTGGGGCAGGAAGGGTTGAGATAACGACAGATCTGGCCAGAGCGTGTTGAAACAAATTTGTTATACGCATTTCTTATATTAGATAAATAGATGTTAGTCACAATGTTGATTCATTTGTTTACATGGTGGCGTTTTGTAAGTTCTTATGTGCTCTATGTATTGCCTGTAGTTACGTTTCTCACCTCTGGGAGAGTGATTCGGATTATCATTTTGCTGTACTGGGCAATGTTGACTTGTGAAATGATTACATCACTGGTCATGAGGTTAAGCTGGTATCTGTATGAGGCAGTGATATCATTTCCATACTTCGGGCACCTTCTATTGGATTTTATTGGTAATTACACTCAGTCCATGGGGAAGTTAGGGGGGGATGCTTCCCCCCGTCCGTTTGCCTCCCTTCTCTCCTTCCGACTAATTACAACAGCCTTTGAGAATTTTGAATATCCTTGGGATGCACAAGCCAGTGTGCTGTTAGTGCTATGCCTCCTGAATATGTTTCAGGTCTTGTTTAGGGCTACAAAAAGGCTCTTTAAGAGCACCACCCAGAGATCTGCCCCAAGGCTGGATATTCATGGGTGGCACGGCATGTGGAAGGATATGGGCAGGTATCTAGAGAACTTCTCACCTCCAGTGGCTTGGAAGTTCACTCCCGAACAACTACAGAACCCTCATGAAGTGGTAGAATATTTGAAAGAAAAATGCTGTGGCTATTCCAAAGACGTACAAGTCACTGCACTGTGCTGGGCCCTGGCCAATATCTACCAAACACTACTTGATATTAGGCAGCACCCTCAGGGGGAAAAGGGGGAAAAGATGGAAAACAGGACAACAGGCACTGTGGCAACCCAAACCCCGACAACAGGCACCGTGGCTACCCCAACCCCGGAGACAGATACTGCAGCTAAACCAGAGAACCAACCTATGCCAGTATCAGTCGCCCCTGTACAGAAAAAGAAACACACAAAGAAATCAGTTCGCTTAGTGAGAGATGAAGATGAACCAGGGTCATCGCGAGAACAGGAGGAAGAGGCAGAACCTGAAATAATTACCCGATCTCTATCCCTGAGTGAGTTGCGTGACATGCGAAAAGATTTTAGCCGCCACCCAGGTGAGCACATTGCTACCTGGCTGCTCCGATGCTGGGATAATGGGGCTAGTAGTGTGGAATTAGAGGGTAAGGAAGCCAAGCAGTTGGGATCTCTGTCTAGGGAAGGGGGCATTGACAAGGCAATTGGGAGAAAAACACAAGTCCTCAGCCTCTGGAGGCAACTTCTGTTAGGTGTAAAGGAAAGATACCCCTTCAAGGATGAAGTTACATGTCACCAAGGCAAGTGGACCACCATGGAGAGAGGTATCCAGTACCTGAGGGAATTAGCCATGCTGGAGGTGATTTATAATGATCCAGAAAATGCGCAGTCACCCACAGATCCAGATGAAATCCAATGCACACAACCCATGTGGCGGAAGTTTCTACGAAGTGTACCACCAACCTACGCCAACTCATTGGCAGTAATGTCCTGGAAAGAAGGCAATGGACAAATGGTGGATGAATTGGCTGTCCAACTCTGGCAATACGAAGGAAGTCTCTCTTCCTCCCTACGGGCCTGTGTCTCGGCTGTAGAGGAATTGTCCCGAGAGTTCCAGCAATTCAAAGTGGATATGTCCTCCTCCCCACCTGTATAGGCCCACATCGCAGCTATTGGGAGTAAGCACTCCTCTGCCCAAGAGAGAGGAGAGAGAAAGTACACACGACGGGCTAACCTGTGGTTTTACCTGCGTGACCATGGAGAGGACATGAGGAAGTGGGATGGAAAACCTACCTCAGTCCTGGATGCATGGGTACAGGAGTTGCGAGAAAAAGCAACCAGAAAAGAGGATTCTTCTTGGAAAGCTGCTGCTCCAGTTTCCCGTGAGCAGTCCCCCAGACGCAGTAGATGGGCTGATCCCATTTCTGATCCTCTTGAAGGGACTTCTGATTCACGTGTGCGAAAAGTGAGTAACAGATATTCTAACCAGGATTAGAGGGGCCCTGCCTCCAGCCAGGTGGAGGAGAGGGACAACCGAGTCTACTGGACAGTGTGGATTCGATGGCCTGGCACGTCAGACCCACAGGAATATAAGGCTCTAGTAGACACTGGTGCACAATGCACCCTAATGCCATCAAGTTATAAGGGGGCAGAACCCATCTGTATCTCTGGTGTGACAGGGGGATCCCAAGAGCTAACCATATTGGAAGCTGAAATGAGTCTAACCGGGAATGAGTGGCATAAACACCCCATTGCAACTGGCCCAGAGGCCCCGTGCATTCTTGGTATAGATTATCTCAGGAGGGGGTATTTCAAGGACCCAAAAGGGTACCGGTGGGCCTTTGGTATAGCTGCGTTGGAGACGGAGGAGATTGAACAGCTGTCTACCCTGCCTGGTCTCTCTCAAGACCCTTCAGTTGTGGGGTTGCTGAAGGTTGAAGAACAACAGGTGCCAATTGCTACCACGACGGTGCACCGGCGGCAATATCGCACCAACCGAGACTCCCTGATCCCCATCCATAAGCTGATTTGCCAATTGGAGAGCCAAGGAGTGATCAGCAAGACTCACTCACCCTTTAATAGTCCCATATGGCCCGTGCAGAAATCTAATGGGGAATGGAGACTAACAGTAGATTATCGTGGGCTGAATGAAGTCACGCCACCACTGAGCGCTGCTGTGCCAGATATGTTAGAGCTTCAATATGAACTGGAATCAAAGGCAGCTAAGTGGTACGCCACAACTGACATTGCTAATGCATTTTTCTCCATTCTTTTGGCAGCGGAGTGCAGGCCACAGTTTGCTTTCACTTGGAGGGGCGTCCAGTACACCTGGAATCGACTGCCCCAGGGGTGGAAACACAGCCCCACTATTTGCCATGGACTGATCCAGGCTGCACTGGAAAAAGGTGAAGCTCCAGAACACCTGCAATACATTGATGACATCATTGTATGGGGCAACACGGCAGAAGAAGTTTTTGAGAAAGGGAAGAAAATAATCCAAATCCTTTTGAAGGCTGGTTTTGCCATAAAAGAAAGTGAGGTCAAGGGACCTGCACAGGAGATCCAGTTTTTAGGAGTAAAATGGCAAGACGGGCGTCGTCACATCCCTATGGATGTGATCAACAAAATAGCAGCTCTGTCCCCACCGACTAATAAAAAGGAAACACAGGCTTTCTTAGGTGTTGTGGGCTTTTGGAGAATGCATATTCCAAATTACAGTCAAATTGTAAGTCCTCTCTACCAAGTTACCCGGAAGAAGAATGATTTTAAATGGGGGCCTGAGCAACGACAAGCCTTTGAACAAATTAAGCGGGAGATTGTTCATGCAGTAGCTCTTGGGCCAGTCCGGGCAGGACAAGATGTTAAAATGTGCTCTATAGTGCAGCTGGGGAGAATGGCCCTACCTGGAGCCTCTGGCAGAAAGCACCTGGGGAGACCCGAGGCCGACCCCTGGGGTTTTGGAGTCGGGGATACAGAGGATCCGAGGCTCGCTATACTCCAACTGAAAAAGAGATATTGGCAGCCTATGAAGGAGTTCGAGCCGCCTCAGAAGTGGTTGGTACTGAAGCACAGCTCCTCTTAGCACCCCGACTGCCAGTGCTGGGCTGGATGTTCAAAGGGAAAGTCTCCGCTACACATCATGCAACTGATGCCACGTGGAGTAAGTGGGCCGCACTGATCACACAACGAGCTCGCATAGGAAACCCCAGTCACCCAGGAATTGTGGAAGTGATCACAGACTGGCCAGAAGGCAAAGATTTTGGAATGTCGCCAGAGGAGGAGGTGACACGGGCTGAAGAGACCCCGCTGTATAATAAACTGCCAGAAAATGAGAGGCAATATGCCCTGTTCACTGATGGGTCCTGCCGCATTGTGGGAAAACATCGGAGGTGGAAGGCTGCTGTATGGAGTCCTACACGACTAGTCGCAGAAACTGCTGAAGGAGAAGGTGAATCGAGTCAGTTTGCAGAAGTGAAAGCCATCCAGCTAGCGTTAGACATTGCCGAAAGAGAGAAGTGGCCAGTGCTCTATCTCTATACTGACTCATGGATGGTGGCGAATGCCCTATGGGGGTGGCTACAGCAATGGAAGAAGAGCAACTGGCAGCGCAGAGGTAAACCCATCTGGGCGGCCGCACTGTGGCAAGATATTGCTGTTCGGATAGAGAAGCTAGTGGTAAAAGTACGTCACGTAGATGCTCATGTACCCAAGAGTCGGGCCACTGAAGAACATCAAAACAACCAGCAGGCAGATCAGGCCGCCAAGATTGAAGTGTCTCAGGTGGACCTGGACTGGCAACATAGGGGTGAGCTATTTATGGCTCAGTGGGCCCATGATACCTCGGGCCATCAGGGAAGAGATGCAACATATAGATGGGCTCGTGATCGAGGGGTGGACTTGACCATGGACACTATCGCACAGGTTATCCATGAATGTGAAACATGTGCTGCAATTAAGCAAGCCAAGCGGCTAAAACCCCTGTCGCATGGAGGGCGATGGCTGAAATATAAACAGTGAGTGGGAGGCCTGGCAGATTGACTATATCACACTCCCACGAACCCGCCAAGGCAAGTGCCATGTGCTTACAATGGTGGAAGCAACCACTGGATGGCTGGAAACATATCCTGTGTCCCACGCCACTGCCCAGAACACTATCCTGGGCCTTGAAGAGAAAGTTTTATGGCGACATGGCACCCCAGAAAGAATCGAGTCGGACAACGGGACTCACTTCCAAAACAACCTCATAGACACCTGGGCCAAAGAACATGGCATTGAGTGGGTATATCACATCCCTTATCACGCACCAGCCTCAGGAAAAATCGAATGATACAATGGACTGCTGAAAACTACATTGAGAGCAATGGGGGGTGGAACTTTCAAACATTGGGATACACATTTAACAAAAGCCACCTGGTTAGTTAATACTAGAGGATCCGCCAATCGGGCTGGCCCTGCCCAACCAAGACTTCCACATACTGTAGAAGGGGATAAAGTCCCTGTAGTGCGCATGAGAAGTATGTTAAGAAAGACAGTCTGGGTTAGTCCCCCCTCAAGCAGAGACAAACCCATCCAAGGGGTTGTTTTTGCTCAGGGACCTGGGTACACCTGGTGGGTGATGCAGAAGGATGGGGAAGTTCGATGTGTACCTCAGGGAGATTTGATTTTGGGAGAGAATAGCCAGTGAATTAGGCTGTATGATATTTAACTGCTAAATAACCTGCCAATGTATGTCATTGTATCTATAGTGTCTATATGCCATATCAAGGGCATTACTGTAAGAATTACCCCAATGACTGAAGGATGGACTTTGAAACTGAGCCAAGTACAACATTGATAGAACTGGAACTGGTGCCCAGCAATTTCCTCAACATCAGCCTCTTCGATCTGCAGGCCAAGGGTGTGAGTTGCACCAAATGTACCGGCCACAAGTTCCAGAGGCAGCATAAAACAACCTAACACCTCACACCATCTCTCTTATCCTGAAGAACTGTTACAACAGATGGAGCCCCAAAGTCATGGACTAAATAAAACTGATGGACACATTGGAGGGATAGCCAATCGACTAAGGGAATACTATTTGGGGGGGGGGGGGGGGGGGGGGAAGGGGATGTCCATATACATATATATATATATATATATGACAAGGAAAGTGGTAGTAGTTGATTGGAAAATGTAAGATCTGGGCATGATGTAGATGTATAGAATAAGGGGTGGATAACGTCCTGGGTTCAGCTGGGATAGAGTTAATTTTTACAGGAACCTGGGAGGTGGGGGGGGGCATAGCCAGGGCAGCTGACCTGAACTAGCCAAGGAGCTATTCCATACCATGTGACATCATGCTCAGTATATAAATGGGGAGCGGGCCGGGGGGAGGTCTCTCTCGATTTTCGGTGGCGGAGCGTCGGGTTCTGGGTGGTGAGCAGTTGCACTGTGCATCACTTTTTTTTTGTATATTCCTTCATTAGTACCGTTGTTGTTGTTGTAACCTTTTTTTTGTGTTGTCCCAGTAAACTGCTCTTATCTCAACCCTCGAGGTTCCAGGTTTTTTTTTTCTTTTCTCTCCTCCATCTCCTCCCTATCCCACCGGAGGGGGGCGGGAGGAGTGAGCGAGCGGCTGCGTGGTCCTTTGTTACCGGCTGGGCTGAAACCACGAGACACAGACAGTCAGATGGGTTCCTAGAGGCTGGGCTCCATGTTCTGGGAGTCCACCTAGCATTGGCATGGCTGAAGAAAAGGAGGCCTGGCAGAGAGACAGGAGTGGGACAGCACTCCAGGATGCAGGAACGGTGTGAAGGAGCACCCCTGAGAAGACACCGAGTTTGAGATCTACGGGGAAATGATCTGTTCTTACAGACGTAGGAATTGACTGTCTAGCCACCTCAATCCAACACCCACCTTCATCAGTCCAGATTTCACCCAGAGAAATTACCTTTCTTAAAATTGTTACTGGAAAGGAAATGAATTAATCTGTTTCCTCTGACACAATGGCACTAGCATAACAGCTCACGGTTGCCTCTGATGAGTAACGCTTCTTGCCTCCCCAAGGCAAAGAGGTAAAAAAAGAGGAAAAATCTCTTTGAATGGCCTAAATTAATACTTACTAGCTTATACTTACATATACCAATAAGAACAGTTTATCCTTCCAACATGGGGTCCTCACTCAATGGATGATCAAGAAAATAAGACCCCATTATAATACTTTCCACTGTGCCAAACGTTCTGTGTCATTTGGTCCCTGTGATTTCCATTAAAAACCATTTACTGCCAACAGCGCGTATGTGGCTGAGACTTCTCATATAGGATTTCACACCAGAGACAGAATGAGATTCTGTCTCAAAATTGTACAAAGGAATTAGTTGTAAACCATATCAAGGACCTTAACCCACTGTGATCAGATGCAGATGATGACTTGATATGCTAATGCACTGGAGGCATGGGAGATGAGGGTCAAAGTGCAATATGCGGTCCTGAAGCTAAGAAATTGTCATTATGTCACACCTTTATACCCGTTGTCCCTCAGGGGCCCTCAGACTGAGCAGAAAGAATGCCTGAGTTTCCAAAGCAACAGAAAAACACAACTTTATAAAAAACAAAAATTCTGGTACTTATATTTAAGCTTTTAAATTAAAACATTTGCACTAGCACAAGGGTCTTTTGGGGTTTTGTTTCCACTTTAAAAACAACATCATGAAATATGCTAAATCTGAAAGAAGTCCTCTAAAGATTATGCTAGAATGCAATTCACCATTGGTATTTTCACCTTTAAGAACTAAAATCTAGAAAGTCTATTTATTGTTTGTTTCTGGGAAACCCCGGAAGTCAGAGTCTTCTTGGGCTTGGCAGTATACGCATGGTGATCAAGTCAATCCATACAATAAAGTCTACAATCCAGGCAAGAAAAAAAGACATTAATAGCTGGCTCTGAATACAATAACTATATTGGAAATTCTTTTTCTCCCAGCAGGTGGGGGAAAATAGAAAATATGAGGGGCAAGAGAACAACATGTGCCCAAGCAGATAAGCCTATCCTGCTGGGCAGCAGAGAGTGCCAGATGCTCTGGAACAGTCTGGTTATGCCTTTTAGCATAAGAATCTGTATCCCTTTTAATTACAGGGCGTTTATCTCATCTCCTATAGCAATGAATACATTGTTCCATTTCCATCAACAACTAATCCTTCTTAAATTCTGCTGAGAACTTAGCCTCCATATCTTATGGCAGTGAGTTCCGTAGGTATGCATTACATTAAAAAAACAGCATCTTCCTCTTATTTGCTCTCATTATTAAGCCTTCCAGCTCTGTCCTCTCTTCTGACATTCATCCTCATCCCATAATTCATTATTTTGTAATCCTCTATTACATCCCATGTCGTTTGTCCTTGATTAATCTAAGCACTTATTTTTTCAGTGTCTCCTATTATTGAAAACTCTCTGACTCCCTAATATTTTCAGTTAACCATCTTAGGGCTTCTTTCTAATTGAGCTATCTTTATACCATAATCTTTTCCAATCTGCTGATGAAAAGCTCTTCTCCTTTTTAAAGGACAAGAGTTAATACTCAAATTCAAAATTAATTTAATCAATTCTGTTTCTATCAACACCCAACCTGTATGAAAGTGAAGTCAACCAGATTCAACAGACCTTTCTTCATCATTCCTATTCTGCTTTTCTATTTGAGATTCAAAATTCCGTCTCTGGAAAGTTCAACATTTCAGAGCCTAGCAGGAAAACCCTTGTAGTTTAAATTTGTATCTTACCTGTAGGAGGAAAGGGGGTTTTCTCACTACAACAGCATTAGCTTAATACTGGGTACTTGTAAAATCATCAATAAGCCCATCTTCAAGTCAGGGACTCCTTGTCAAGAAGCTAGCATAAGCCAAACCAAGCCGTAGCCATCAATGATGCAAATAAATGTGCGGTACCAACTGCTGTCCCCTCCCAGTACACAAAAAAGCATATGCAGAGAAGTACTTTTTACTGCACAGAGAAAACAAGATCAAGGGAGTAGAAAGCTGTCAAACACGGGCAGGAAGGCAGCAACATCATATCCCCACAGGCTGAAACATCACAAATCAGATCTCCAAAACCATGCTTTAAAAATTAAAGACCAAAAAAAGAAAGCAGGGGCGAGAAAGTGAGAAGGGTTCTTCTTATTTACCACCTATTTTTTGCAGAGGTAAGGTACATGATCTGAGTGCTTCTCTTCCACTCCCACTTTAAATGACAGTTTAGATTTTTACGTCTTCCATATTGACTACAGATTAAAGAAAGCTAGCAAATAGCAGAAGTCTTTTGCCTATCACGAGAGCTGGCATCCCTTCTTCCTCTTGGATGGTGTAGGAGGCCTTCACTAATACAAGAACTCTTCTAACCGTGTCCATTGAACAAAAGTCCCTTGAACAAAACCAGGTGGATATTCTGTAACCTCTGTTCTAAAGAGGCTGTCTTTCACCAGCAGTCTGCTGTTCTGAATTAACTGACAGCTGGGGTCTATGTATTAGCAGAACTACTAAACTTAAAAACAAACAAATTTAAAAAAAACCCTCATACAAATGGCTCCACATGAAGAAAGACCCAAGAGAATGATGTGAGCATTCATTTTTAAAAGGCAGCACACATCTCTGAAACCTGCTCAGTTATGCCATGAAGGAACATTTCTAGGCACATTCCTTTCACAATTGAGTGAATTCTTTCATTGCTAAAATATTCATTTTTTGGCACTTAAGCATAAACAGGTGTGATTCCATGAATGGGGACATTTAAAACCACTGCGTCAGGGCTGGCAGAGACCCAGATGTCTACAGTGGGCAGCAAACTTACACCATTATTTCAGGCTCCCTTCCCTGTTAATTCATCACCAGCCCCAGCCTCCAATTTAAGACGTCGCTGAAAAGTGACAGACTGCTTGCCTTACTGGAGAGCCATCACCTCTGAGATGTGTGAGTTATCAAAAGGCTGTTTACCAGCAGCATTTCCAATCAAAACCTGATCCCAGCTTCCACCTTCAGGTCAAAGAGACACAGCTTTCACGAAGGAGTTAAACCGCCAGATGAATTAAGTACCTGCCCAGAGCCAGTAGCCTCACAGCTGAAAGCTGTCAGCAGAGTAGGCCGAGTTCAAGCCACAGTTCAAGCTGGGCCCCCAATGTGACCTGGGGCAGAAACATCTGGAAACAAGGGTGGGATCTAGGCTCTACAGCCATTCGGTCCCCAGCCTACTCCCGGCCCTCCCTGAGGTTTACCAACTGTAGTAACAAGCTACATTGCCTAACAATTCCCCACACATACCTCCTTTTGGCTTTCAAGGGAGACATTCCTAAATTTGTGAGAAAAAGGGTTTGAATAATTCAAGATAACTCGCGCATACCTGAAGTGCCCTTGACAGCACTTCTCAAGTTCTGCTCAAACCACCACGTAACAGCCATGTTTCATCCTGCTGGTTTGGGCTGGACTCTTTTCTATGGCTTCCAACAAACTTCCACAACATCTAACCAGAGCAAAGTCCATGGACTCCTTCCTGTCTTGAAGCTCTTTAGATTTATAAAAACAATCCTACCTGAGCATCTGCATCTGCCCTTGCAATAAAGCTTACCTACCTTCACAATAAAGCTTCTTGCATGTAGTGTGGTAACACTCTGGGATATGGTCAACTTCAACATTAAAAATAGGATGAGCCTGTAACGCAACAGTCATGCAATTAATGCTTTTTGCTTTGCCAACAACAACAAAGTCAGATTTATATCCCAAGAGGAGGCAGATACATTAGCCACCTTACTCATCTCACAAGAATGAGGCTAAATGGTTCTCATCTATTCTGCATGAGATACAAGAAAGGGTGTAAAAAGGAGACCAAGGTAAACCTCTTACTATAATCCAGCAGGTTTATGTAATGGTGCTGCTATTCATGAGCTTTGTGATCGGTGTCAGCTCTTATTACAAGGGTGTGAAAGATTTAAAATGACAAAGGAGGAAAGGAAAGGGAAGGGGAAAAAAAAATCAGAGTACAGTTTGATGTGACCCTGTCTGTCAAGCCACAAAAGACCAGTTCAAAGCAGCAGTTCAATTACCTGATTTACAGCAGGAGCTACTTAACTTTTAACAGTGTATTAATTAATGAGCTTTTGTAAAGGCAGAAGTATAATGGCAAAACATAGTTTTACAACCTTATCTGCATTAAGGAGGACTCATTTACACTTGGTGAGAATGCTGTGTGCTAGCTGCAATACCAAGCATTCAGAGCCTAATATGGGGTGTAAAGAATGGATGCAAGCATGTTTGACTCCTTCCCAAAAGCCAAGCCCACATTCACTTGAGTTTTGAAAAAGTTTACTTGTACCATCAGTGTCTCTCAGAGATGAGAAAACCAAAATACCCTTGATCAGCAGCCAGAAAGCAAGAACCCTGCAAAAATTCCTCATAGCGGCATCTAAAAGACAAAGAAGTAGGTTTTGGAGGGGAAAACTACTTGTGTCATTCAATCTGCTCTGATCTACTTAAGCGTGTAACAAGTATGCGGTAGTTACAGTATGAAATATCAATTGGCCTTTAGAAGCAGCACTTTGTTAATTCATCACAGGCAGATATTTTCCATTTACAGATTAATTGGGACACTGGCATTTTGTTCCAGAAGCAACCAACACGATGCTTCATGCTATGCTCTACAGACTGGTTCAGAGGAATCTATAAATACGTGGTCATAAATGCTTAGTAAATGGTGCGTATCCAGACAGGTTTTTAAACAACATGAACTAAACTAAAGGCTTCTAAAATGCAATACCACATAAGGGTAGACAATGCTAGTTTGGGTTCAAATATGCCTTGTGGAATTCAAATTTGATGCCCACAGCAACAGTATGTATGTGATCTTTCTTCTCTCCTAAATGTCCAAGTCTAGACTAATTTCAAACCTAACCTAATTTACCGAAAAGGCTTTCCACACTTCTTCCCTTCAGAAGAACAAGTTAATAGTAAATCTGCAATAATATAATCCATGTGGCAATGTTTTGGTTGCTTTTGTTGTTGTTCTAACCCTATAATCTCAGTGTCTATAAAACAGACTTATACAGGTTTGGACATCAATGCCCCTAATATGAAAGATACTTTGCTCCCTGGATTTTATCCAGCCTATGGGTTCTCCTTCTGTGTTATTCTTCTCATATGCTCACTTCTTATGTCGCACCAGTCCCTTTCCTGCCAATCGTCTGGCCGGAAGAAACATAAAATTCTCTCAGGCTACCCAGACACTTTTCAGAAGAGTTACAGGATGATAGCATAATCCTATCCTGCATCTGAAACCCAACCTTTCTAAATTGACCACATCCCAGTCTTCTCCTCCCCCCCACCTCCTTGTGCTGTTGGTTTTACTACACGACACTCTTGTATAGTACTTAGTGTTTCCATTCCAATAGCACAGAAACTGTCATATTAAATATTTATCAGTAATGGGGTTACTCCCTTCTGCTGCAAGCTGAAGGATGATAATTTGGCTGATACAATCATAACAAGATTCTGTATGTTTGTCTCTTTCTGAAGAAATACTATACTCAACTACATGGCTTTAAACATGGTTCCAACCAAAACCTGACTGCATAAACTGCACTCTGATATCCCGTGTTTCTTGTATTCCAAGGACTGCTAAATCAAGTCAGTTCAGTTCCCTGTGTTTTTTTTCTTTTAAATCAACTTGAATGCTTTCTGCCCTGTACACTGAAAACAAAGGTTCAGAAATTGTGACTATCGTAAGTGATTTGGCCTGAGACTGAAAATAAAGAAGAAGAAAAAACCTCTTCTCACTCCCTGATGGCTGTACCACTGGAACTCTGTAGGTTTAAAGGAAACAAAAAGCAATAAAAGCTTAATCAATACAATCAGGAGTTATGGATCCCTTAACATACAAAGGGAACAGAGCTGATGAATTGGAAGGTGCGGTTTCTACACAGAATATTTTTCCAAACAGAATGATGTTTTGCACCTGTCCTGTAATTTGATGCCAGGTTTATGTATTATGCTTCAAAAAAGGCTAAGAAAGTGTCTTGATCATTTCAAAGAAACCTTATTCCAGTTCACAGCCTCCCAAAGAGCGCCTGTCACTATTCTGTAGCACTTTTAGCTCCATTTATACAGATGTCTCAGTTTTGTCCCTACCTAATACATCCGCTATGTTTATACAGTCTCTCTCAAATATCGATGATCTCTAACTGAGTCTAAAATACTACATCAATACCAAGCTGTAGGCGGGGAGGGGGGAGGGGGAGTAATGAATTCTTCCCTATGAATTGTTCCCTACTGAATTGTTCCCAGGTACCAGAGCCTTCAAAATGTCTATCACAGAACTATCTTCATACATTTTAAACATCCTTCACATTTAAGATCCAGTTATTTTTATTTTAATATGAAGAACAAATACTTAAAAGCCAAAGAATCCAAAAGAGATTTCTACACAGTGTCCTCCATTCTCGAGCAGTGAAAAAAAAACCCAGATCACTTAAGGCCTGGCATGGTACACTGCTACATTATTGCTGCAAAGGTCTGTCAATCAGATTCCCTCTCGGATTTCACATGCTGGTCACCAGTAGCTCTTATACACAATCTGTAAACCACATTTTTAAAGCAACCAGGGAACCTTCAAAATGAAAAGCCAGATACACATTATTGACTCACATTTCTCAATACTAGGAAATCCTAAAGCACTGACTTCTATTACAGAAGGGAAAAGATACATGCTTAGGGACAGAATTCTGGATGAAGATACCCTCAAGAGGTGCTACGTGCTATTTTGAAATAAAACTTTCAGCTCATAAAATGTTAATATTAAGGCTTTAGGCAGACACTAAGGTCAGGACAGATGTGCTGCCTAACACCTAAAAGACTCTCACTTTCTAGAAGGCTAATCAGTGTCTTCCGACAACTAAAAGGCACTTACAGAAGGTGGTAGTACTTCATTCACAAGGATGCATGTTGGCAGGACAAGCAACAGAAATAAGTTGCTCAGGGAAAAATTTGGTCTGGATATAAGGGAAAAAACCCCTTCATTGGGAGAACAATTAAACATTGGAATAGATTGCTTAGAGAGATGGTAGAATCTCCCTCACTGGAAATATTCAAAACTCAGCTTGACAGGGCCCTGCATAACCTAAGCCGGGGCACTGCTTTCAACAGAAGGTTGGACCACATGGTCTCCAGTGTCTCCTTCCAACCTAGACGTTGCTGTGATTCTAACATTTTGTCCTAATATCCAAAACTTGAGTCAGTCAGTGACCCCAAAGATGGGCTGTGTGATTCCCTATCACAGCATAACTCCTCCCCAGAGTGCGAAAGCCTGACACAGAACTCCATAGTGCAGAGCTCTCTAAGGACAGAGTAGTAGTGACCTGCTTCTAACAGAAGTACAATTGCATGCACTAAAAAAACCTGTAAATTGTAATTGCTATCACTCTGATGAGGAGGGGAAAAAACCAGATGTGCTTCTTTTCAGTTAGCTAGATTTGACAAATTAGCTACATCCTCACCCTATCAATTGAGTATCTACAGATCATAAAGCCTGTCTGATCTGTGTGAATTAATTTGTAGTAATCCTTTCTAATCTGTTAACTACTGTCTAGTTGAAAAACGTGTTTAACAGAAGAAAAGACACGACAAATTCCAGTCTTTCCCATTACCGTGTTCTGCATTTTTCTTGCCCTACTGGAGTGTGAACCCCATACAAGGGTGTATTTGTCAGAATGCAGGACCTTCCAAGGAAAGGAATGTAATTTATTTGCAAAAACAGGGTTTAGTAATTATTTAAGGCAATCCATCTGCCCCTAGAGATGTACCGGGTGCACAGATGAAGGGTTCTTTTAATCTCCTCAAGAGGGAATTTCTGAAAGATCCCAAATTAAAGTTATTTATATGGGAGAAGAAACCTTGATCCTTGAGCAGAGATGTTGGAATTTCTTTTGGTGTTGCCACTATGTCATGACAGTGGAAAGCTATTTAAGGACTTTGATCTGACAAGCTGCCCATCTCTTAACTGGGCTTTATCAACATAAAATAATGTCAGCTTTTACAAACAGTCTAGAAAGTTATTTCAGATACATCTTGTGTTGCAAGTCTCTCCCTACAGCTTCCCTATCATACTGTTCTCTTCTTATAGCTCCAGTGAGGAAGAAAGGAGAGTCCACGAAACTTTGCACAAAACTAATCAGTGGAGAAGAGAGGAGGGAGAATAAGGAAAGGGGTGGGAGAAGAAGGGAGAAAAATCCTTTTGCTCACTCAAACACCTTAGTTCAGGGCATCTCAGATGCTACTGTAATAAGAGCGAATAAAATTTTTTAAACAGGAGTCTGACTTTAGCAGCTCTTGCTCCTTTAAGTGCTAAAAGAGATATCAGATTGAATATATGAATAATGTATATTTGTCTCATTACTAAAGCTTTTCATCAAAATACTGAGTAAAGGACTAGTCTTTCAAAGGAAAAAGGCAATTTACCAAGCAAAATGGTGCTACATCTGGCCATATCCCCAAATAATGGCTTTATTGTTAGAGCCTTTAACAGTTACGGACAGTCTTGTCATTGGGCTGAGCCCACCTAGATGTTTCATTCTGCAGCAGACATACATGGTGTGTTATTTTCCTTGGGATTTTGAAGGATTATTAGTCACGCTGTCTCTAACCTCTTTGTCACGAGCTCTTCTAATGGCAAGCATTAGCATATGGAAACACCTCCTCTGCAGTGTTTTGCTGTGTCTTTACTGTGCTATATTACAAGGAGCATAAAATATGAAGAAAACAAACAAACATGTGTTTGTTCCTTGGGTGCTAGTAATGCTAAAGAGCTATTTTGAGGGAACTGCTGAAAGAATTGAAATCTTTTTAACTTCCCAACTTCCAGTACTCATGTGACTATAAAACACAAGTAATTTTGACGATCAAGTTAAAGAATCCTATGCACATCCCTCAAAGTGCTGTACATTCCTTTCATTCTTACAGAATCAAACAGATTTTCATACCCTGATATGATTGATTTTCATACCTTGATACGATTTATCTTTTCAAGGCTAATCTGGGTAGGCATTCAGGTTGACAACAGTTTCTTTCCGTAGCAAGTGACCATATTCTATGTTAAACTAGCATTGCCTGTTGTAACTCAGAGGAAAAACAACTCGTTACGGTCCAAAATAAAAACATAGTTCCTACAGATTTAAAAAATAATAAGCAATTCTTCTGTTCCTAACAGGAACAGGTCTCCCTGAGATTTTTAAAAGTCTCATTTCAGCAAGTCAGTACAGCTAAATGCACACTTAAAGCTGTTACAAGAGTCAAAGAAAGGGATGAACATGCAGAAAATTAGTGGAACTTTAGAGCTTTTTAAGCTTTAAAAGATATACAGCCAGCGATAAACCTAAGTCATTCAGTGGTCAATTCTACTTTATCCTTGTGGCCTCTTTGCCTCTACGCTTCCTAAACAAAAAACCAAAACAAACCCTACCTCTTTGCTATAAACGAAGTTGCAACATGGCAACAGCAACAGATTCTAGCCACTCTTCCTTCCCCAAATCACATGACTTATTTTCACTCTGGATTTCTAAAGAAAGAAGATTTATGCAACTGGTCTATCAGCTTCAGTGAAACCTGAGGGAAGGGAGCAGGCACGGTGCCATACGAGTCCTGGAAACCCAGCCCAACACACAGCAGCATGTGTTTGGGGTATCAATAGCAGCAAGGCAGAACAGCCTGCAAGGCTGACCTGGAGCCTGTGTGAAGAACAGGCATGCACATGGCTCCAGGCTCGCACTCTGCGTGCCGTGCTCTTACATGCACAGCCCTATCAGAGGGACATAGGGGAGCTCCTGGAGTCTAGGGGGAGCGGAAGGTGGGGAAGGAAGGGAGAAATCTGTAACGAAGTCAACCATAAAAGCCCAAAAGAAAATCAGAACTAATTCATTCTGCTTTTGGCAGAATTTTAAATGGTAAAAGACAGAATTGGAGCTGGGCGGTCACACCTTCGCCTCTAACAGTGTGCAGAGTAGCCTCAAGTACACATCACAACAGTAGCAGAAAGTGAATATTCACAAGTCAGGTCATGGTAGTCTGACAGCTGTACTCATGAACCTTAGGTATGTGCAAAATGGCCCAGGCTCTCAATTCCAGTGCAGGGCGTTCTGCAAGGAAATTTATGGGCTCCCACCATGAAGGGGCCATGACTTGACTGGACGGCAAAACCTCCATGTATTAATGAACATCATTTTTATTTCTATGCCTATCAGGACTAAGTAAATACTTTTTTCTTTTTTGCAAACAACTGAACCTGATTCTTATGACCAGGCACAGGTGTCCCTGGAATGATAACAGCAAGTAGGAGCTGAAAGAAATTACATGCCTTATATGAGAGCCAGACCTCTGAAGCTGAGACAGTGTTTCACTAAAGACATTAGAGGGAGTTTGATTGAAGTTGTCAGCTGAGCAGCAGTCAACGTGAATGCAATAATCAAAGCAGCATGGCTAGGAGGAGATGAGGCAGCAGCTCACTTTAAAGGCTGCCCTCATGTAATCATTGAAAAAAGGATCCCAAAATACCTAAATATTTAAGTCATTTCACACACGGCTCTTGCAGTTCTAAGGCAATGCTCAAATAGACTACTCCCAACAACATTCAGAGTAATTTTTTTTTTTACCACAACTGTTATTTTCTACAATATGCACAAAACCAGTCAAGAAAACAAAGCAATACACTCCACCCTAAGAGCACTGAGTCATCCAGAACCCAAGATAAATACTAAGATGAAACTTTAGACAGAAGGTACTAGTGATAGTTCAAGCCATTAAGTTTATATACAAAAATAAAGTCATACTAATATCCAGCCATGTATGCTTGTTTCTCTGTTTCAACCAGCTAACAAGTCTTCAAGAGCCTAGCACAGACTTGTAACTGAGATCCAGTCCTCATTCAATACATTCCTCATATAAGCATCTCTCCGTGGGCTTATGCTCTGATTGAAACTTACCTCCCCAAAAGCCCTGTGACCCCTAATTTAATCAGCACATTAGCCCCAAAATTCCTTCTCCAAGTGTAAAAACCACCCTAACCTAAATCTTAGCTGTGCTAATGCCCCTCTCAGTAGGCAGAGAAGTAAAAAAAAAAAACCAAAATAACCACAACCACCTGGATTGTCCTGATCCTTAACTACCTCTAAATAAATAATTAAGCCAATTTGAGGTTAAAAATTCTTTTCAGGTTAGGAAAGTGAGGTTCACTCACTATCACATATCTTTTTTTTTCTCTAAACCATGATCTTTTATGCAGTGAGATCAAATGTGCATACTACATCCCTTCATGTAAAATGAGAATAATTCATGTAGCTCAGTATCAGCTCTCAACTTGCACCCAGCATGGTTGAACTGAACCACTCTGCATGCTAGAGGGCCAAGGGAGGTTGTGAACAGTTGTAACGAATTTGAGGGGTACCACAAACTCTGAGCCATGGATCATTTTCTGCTTTGTGTTTTACAGCTCTTAAGTCTCGTCCCTCACTGCAGTTTTGAAGACAAGGCTGCAATACAAAAAATAGTCAGTTAAGCTTTGGCATTGTGTAGACCTGTTTTTAGCAGGTGCACACAATTCATACTGAAAAAAGTGAGCCCTTGCTAGTGTGGTGGAGTCACAGGGTTGAATAGGTTGCACAGTGCTTTCTGAAAATGGTACACAGAATGCATCATACAAAAGACACATGCTGAGAACACTTCTTAAGAAGTGGAGTTCAGAAGACCTACCACCAAAACACACTTTCAGCTGTGTACGCTTCTCCTCGCACACCTTCGTCATAAGCTGTAACATTAAGCCCCACATTCCCGTAACCAGGTGGAAAAGTTCATTCAGTTCATTATCTGAACAGTTCTGGGTGCAATCATTTCCCATCAGTCATCCTCAAGCCAATCTCATTCTACCAAGACACGTGCTTCCAGACAACACATTTTACCAACAGGTCATCCCAGTACCTTCAAAATGCTCTTAGAGGGTGTACTGACTCATGCAGATAGGACAAAGTTTATTCTAAGCGACTTCTGCAGTGTACTCTGTTGTTCAAGCCTGATGGCATGGGCAAGGGCTTTAAGGTGGCCCTGCCCAGTGGCAGGGCCAAACCAAGCCCTCTGATCAAAAGGGGTTCTGGGACCCAGCTGCCATTTTCAGCACCACAAATCGGCATGTCTCTTTTGAACACCTCTCTCCCCACTTCTGTTTAGGATATATGCTCCAGATAGCATACATGCTCCTGATTTAATGGTTCTCCAAGTTTAATTTAATTTTATTTTCTCTTTATGTATCTAAACCCGCTGCCCCCTTATTTTTCTGCTCCGAGGCTCACAATTCCCAGTTTATTTTCAAAGCTCATTAAGAGTATTTTCTCTCTCCTTCTGTCATAATTAACAGAAATGTTACACAACACTAGTCTAACTCCCAACCTGGATAACCATTGCACTGCTGTTGACATTCAGCTTTTGTTTACTGTCTTTCACCCAACTTTCAATCCACCTGATACTCTTCCTACTCAAACTAATTTCAATTTATCTTCATATTAGAACTAAACATATACCTAGTTCCCTCTTCATTCCATAAAATCATTAATTTTGCAATTCTATCAAAAAAGGCAATTACATTGTCTGGTAAGATTTATTTTTTATGAACTCATGTTGTTATTGCTTACAGTTCTGTCACCCTGCAGACTCTTAGTTTTGCATCCTCTTTTAATATCATTTTTTTACCAGCAGTTACATTTTCAGGACAGTAATTGCTAAGAAAACCTTACCTTTCTTTTGAAGGCCAACACTACGGTTGCCACTCTTCATTCACACTGACACTTCATTTTAGCTACCACCTCACAAAAACAATAATCGCACAATAGTGGCACTGCAGAAAGGCTTACTAAACACAAACTATTTAAACTCAGGTGTAAGGAAGAGAAAAAAAATGAACCTCTTTTTCACACACTCCCTTAATCACTCTTTAGAAGAAACGTTAACAGTCAGCCTTCTGCTACAAGAAAGTACTCAGTAATACTGTTCGGACTCACAGAATAATTCAGGTTGGAAGGGACCTCTTGAGATCACCTAGTCCAACCCCATGGTCAAAGCAGAACTAACTTCAAAGCTATATCATATTACTTAAAACCTTGTCCAGCTCAATTTGGAATACTTCCAAGGTTGGTGATTCCACAGCTTCTTAGAGTAACCTCCTCCCACAGCAGCACTCCCAAGGAAGAATTTTTTCCTCACCTCTATTTGGGACTTACCTAAGCACCAACCATGACCACTGCCTCTTGCCTTTCCTGTGCATCTCTGAGAAGAACCTGACTACGTCTTCTCTACCACCCCCTCCAGGCAAAGTAAGACTATGCAAATCAGCCTGTTCTTCAGGCTAAATGAATCCAGCTACATAGGCCTTGTAAATAGCATGTGCTCCAGACCCTTCTACATGGTTTAAGCCCAGCCGGCAACAAAGCACCATGCGGACAGGGAAGGATCACTCACCAGTTATGGTCACGGGCAAAAAAACAGACTCAACTTTGGGAAAAACCCACAATCAATTTAATTGACTACCAATCAAATGAAAACAAGGATAATGAGAAGTAAACCCAAACCTTAAAACACCTTCCCCCACCCCTCCCTCCTTCCCGCCTCAACTCCACTCGAGTTCTCTCTCCCTCCTCCCCCCGGCGGCGCAGGGGAACAGGGGATGGGGGTTGGGGTCAGTTCATCACACCTTGTCTCTGCCGCTGCTTCCTCCCCAGGGGGAGGACTCCTCACTCGTCCCCTGCTCCGCCGTGGGGTCCCTCCCACGGGAGACAGTCCTTCACAAACTTCTCCAGCGTGGGTCCCTTCTGCAGGCTGCAGCCCTTCAGTCACAGCCTGCTCCAGCGCGGGCTTTCCCACGGAGTCCCAGCCATCTTGGGGGGCATCCCCCTGCTCCGGCATGGGCTCCTCTCTCCCTGGGCTGCAGGTGGGCATCTGCTCCCCCGCTGCCCTCCATGGGCTGGGGGGGGGACAGCCTGCCATCTCACCACGGGCTACAGGGGCATCCCGTCCTCCTCTCCCCGCCTCCTTCTTCTTCACCGACCTCAGTATCTGCACAGAGAGTCCTCTCACATTCCAATCGCCTCACTCACTGCAGGTTCCCCTTCTTAAGTATGTTCTCCCAGAGGCGCTACCACCGTCACTGACGGGCTTGGCCTGGGCCAGAGGCAGGTCCGACTTGGAGCCAGGGAAGCTTCTAGAAGCTTCTCACAGGAGCCACCCCTGCGGCCCCTCCCCTGCTACCAAAACCCCACCACACAAACCCAAAACTCCCTTAAAAATCTCCTTGTGGCCCTTCACTGGATGGGCTTGTCAGCATCTCCCTTGTACTGGGAGGCCCAGCACTGGGCACAGCGTTCCCAATGTGGCTCCACGAGGACTGAGCAGCAGGAAACAGAAATCATCACTTCCCCATTGCTATTTTAAGGCATTTGACTGTAGTTTCTCAATCTCACTTTTCCATGTTTTCTCATAGCAGTAATTTTTAATATTGACGTCCTTGCACCGTATGCAAAGGATTTCTAACCACACTGAAAATTCAATCTTTGAACTGATACATTCAGCGAAGCTGGTGTTTAATAAACCAAATTATAAAATTTGCACTTGATCTATATAAGCCTCTGTATGCTTTTAACCAGTTTTCCTCGGTCAATCAAGCAACAACTGAGCAGAGTGAAAAGCAGTTTACTGAAGTGGCTAACACATGGAAGAGGAGACATTTGACCAACGTCTCCCATTTGTACCCTAGCGTTAGAGAAATGCAAGTCAGGGAAGTTGCAGATCATCACCACGCAGTGAGGAAAAGCTCAACGCAAGTCTCAAAGGTAGAAACAGATGCCAAGCAGAGTGACAGAGAGAAAAGCTGCAACACAGTCCAGGGAAGAGAAGATGGATGGGAATTCAGACCTAGAACTTCCTACAAATGCAAATACATACAACAGAAGAAAAAGCAAAGGTGTAGGGTACAAACGCTGTTGTTATGCCTGAAGGAAAGCAGCACAAAAGGGAGGAAAGGGCAGGGCAGACAGGAGCAAGCAGCTGTAGCAGTTCAGTAGGTTCAGATTTTAGTAAGCCAGGAAGGGGTAGATGCGTGCAAAAAAGGAAGACCACCTCATATGTATGCTTAAAGCCCAGCATGATAAAGCTGTGCCTTGACTGAGCTTTTAAACGCTTTCTGCGCTGCTGTTTCTATTAGACTGGGAAAGCAATTTCTCAGTACTGGACATATTGCAGGGAACATAGAAGGTGGAGAAAAGAAATGAGTGAAGACGATCTGTTTTTTTCACATGCACACTCTGTCACAAACGAAGAAAAAACAAGGCTAATGCTCTTCTGGTACATGGCACTGACCAACAGCTCCAGTGGCAACAGAAAATAATAAAGAAAGGGGCAATGCTGGCCAAGAGTTCCTAAAGGGACATATGCACTGTACAATTTCTTTGGTTTTGAATTTCAGTTCATGATCTGTGTTAGGATGTATATATATCAGCCACTGCCTTCCATTCTGCATTAACAGCGATGGCCTGATGAAGGCAGAATAGTTTTGTTATAGTTGAGGAATAACATGGACTAATTTTACTCTCAGAATATTTACTGCATTCATGTAGCAGCTTAACAGGGAAGCTAAAAAAGCAAAACAAACAGTAAGAAAATAGAATGGCTTAAAAAAAATGTTTCTTTGCAAACATCTGAGAGCTATTATGAGACAAAGGCCTATATGCTACACAAATCACAAGTTAAAGAAGTTCCCTCTCTCGCAAGTGGCCAGCTGTTTGGGGAGGCAGGCAGAATGCTGGGTTCTGGCTCCAGGAGCAACAGAAATACAGGGTCTGACAACTGAGAGGGGAGCTTTCTGAGACCAAGAAGTAAACAAAGTGGTATCTAGCCCTGTAACTATCTCACAAAAAGAGTATAACCTAATGTCATTTTGATTTTCTTCATTTCTAGTATTTTCAAAGTTCTTGGAAAAGGAAAAGAGCTCAGGCACTAAGCGACACCTGCAAATGCTTCAAAAATGCTTCCAGCATGGTTATAGAATACAAGAAGCGCACTTCTGTGTTCGGTGACATACGGAGTTTTTATTTTGTAAAAACCTGTGCAAGAAACATTTCTGAGCCAAACTTCACATGGTGCTTCATCCCATTGTTCTACTTTCCAGCTTCACAGTCCAGGATCACCAGATGAGTCACACATGTAAGTGGATGACAAAATCCACTAGAAGTTATTTTTAAATAAATGCACTTTTATAACTTTTCAGGATTTGTAACAGCATTCTGCACTGTCAACAGAACCAGCTGTGCACTTCTGTGCAGCCTGCCTTCATAATTAGATTAGCCGAGCCATTTTATGCAGGATGCCCTAGAGTTCAGGCATTCTGTGTCCTGGAAAAGTTTTGTGGGGACAGACCAATGTTGTTATTCAACAGCAAGATGTCAGAGATGGAGAAAGGCCAATTGGAAGTGCCAGAAGGAGGTACAGAGTCTAAGACACATCAGTGCAAGCCTAGTCCCAGTTGCTAAGACAGGCAAACCTCTAAGAATACTGGGTTACGACTCATTCGTATAAAAGATACCAAATTCTTTGTGAACTACTTTGTTCTCAAATGTCCAACACAAAAAAACCCATACACACCAAACCAACCCCCTTTTCACCCCCATTCCCATCCCCAATATTTAAATATCAGATTTCCAGCTATCCAATTAGAAAGGGCAAGTAGGACCTGCTAAGAGCTGCCAATTCTGATAGCCCAAGAGAGGCAAGTCTGCTGCAGGTTCATGTCCCCACATTCAGCCAGTAGCAAGGCCAAGTATATATATCCAATGCACATACACGCGTACACAGAATATACATATACGTGGCCAGTCATATAGACATCCTGTGCTCCTCACTGGCTGATCAGGTAGAAAGCTCGTTAGAGTAAAAACTATACTATTTGCGCACATACACAATATGGATCCCTCCAATTGCTGGCCTTAGATGCTTAGTCTATCTAGTATCTGGTCGCTGGTCTCCACGGTTGCTGACTCCTGGATGTATCACCACTGAGGCCTGCAACACCTCTCCAGTGGTTTGTGCTCAGACCTCTTCATCACAGACACACACACATACGCACATACTATGGATCCCTCCATTAGCTGGCCTGCCCAGCAGCTGACCCCTGGATCTGGTCTTCCAGTTACCTTATGTGCATGTGCGCACGCACACATGTGTCTCTCCCCAGTAACTGGTTCAGACCTATGGCTGCCCCAGTAGCTGATTTCCCCTGGTCTCTACAGTAGCTGTCTTCGACCAACCAGTTCCTCCAGCAGCTGACGATAAACTCTCTGGTCTCTCCAGCATCCAGTCCAGACTTATGGCCTCCCCAACACCCCAAATGTTTTCTCTCACTCCCTAGCTACTTTGGCTCGATGTTCACTAGCAGTTACACAAACTGATACACACCCACACAAAAGATGCACACACTGCAGTCTCTCTAGATGCTGCACCATGGATGCATCGGCCCCTTAGCTACTTGCTGGCACTCAGACTTCATGCATCCATGGAGAAATGTTAGCCACTTACCCATGAGGTGAATAGAATTCAGTAAGAAGATAAGATGAACTGCAGTGATTAGGCACAGGGCATGGCCAGACAAGTAGAATAGAATAGAACAGAATAGAATAGTTCCAGTTGGAAAGGACCACAAAGACCATCTAGTCCAACTGCCTGAGCGCTTCAGGGCTGAACAAAAGTTAAAGCATGTTGTTAAGGGCATTGTCCAAATGCCTCTTAAATACTGACAGGCAGGGGGGAATCAACCACCTCTCTAGGAAGCCTGTTCCAGGGCTTGACCACCCTCTCAGTAAAGAAATGTTTCCTAATGTCAAGTCTGAACCTCCCTGACGCAGCTTTGAACCATTCCCACGCGTCCTCTCGCTGGATCCCAGGGAGAAGAGCTCAGCACCTCCCTCTCCACGTCCCCTCCTCGGGAAGCTGTAGAGAGCAATGAGGTCGCCCCTTTTCTCCAAACCAGACAAACCCAGAGTCCTCGGCCGCTCCTCACAGGACATGCCTTCCAGCCCCGTCACCAGCTTGGTTGCCCTCCTCTGGATGCATTCAAGGACCTTCACATCCTTCTTCCATGGTGGGACCCAGAACTGCACACAGTACTCCAGGTGGGGCCGCACCAACGCTGAATACAGCGGGATAATCCCCTCTTTTGACCGGCTGGTCAGGCTGTGTTGGATGCCCCCCAGGATGGGGTTTGCCCTCTCGGCTGCCAGGGCACACACTGCTGGCTCCTATTGAGCCTGGTGCCGACCAGCCCTTCATACCCCTTTCTGCAGGGCTGCTCTCCAGCCACTCCTCTCCCAACTTATACTTGTGCCCGGTGTTAATCTGTCCCAGGTGCAGAATCTGGCATTTGTTCTTGTTAAACTTCAGCCCACTGATGATTGCAAATGCACTGACCAGCCTCTCATGTTGGCTCATTTTGATGGGTTTCACACCCAGACCACAGGCTGATCCTTCTCCTGTGATAGCCTAGGGAGGAGCCAGGTTAGGGTGTTCGCTTTGCACTACTTCACGTTAGTGGGGTTCCCTCACCTTCTGCTCCTTTGTGTTTATGAGCCTTTTATTACATAACCTAACAGAATCCTCTGAAATTTGGTGTGAATGAGATCGTGAGTATATTGTGCTTAACCATTGCACTTATTCCTCCCACAGAATCAATGAAGGGAAGCAGGGGCAGGGGGTACAGGTTATCATGAACATGCTGCAAGTTTATAGAAACAATCCAAGTCCTTTGTTAAACACTGACTTTAAAATTTAGAACTTGCTCTTAAAAATTCTTATCCCCCCTACACTTAAGTTACGGTGTGTGTATATATACATATATTACAGTATATATGAATGACAGTAGATATGAATTAAAAGTATTTTGATGTCTGCTGCCAGCAGGGACACTAAAGAAAGAAATGTACAGCCCCAGAATTACTTTTCCCAGTGATTTGTTCCTTATGAGATGTCTTGCAGAACTATTTACTCTTCAGTGAAATGCTGCATTATCAAGACACTTCCCCATGCCTTTAGAAGGAATTGCTACAAAGTCTCATGCCCTGCATGCTGGAGACCAAGTGAAATCAAGTATGTTACTTTCAACTCCTCCCTGCCTTTTGGTTTTTCGGGGGGTGGGGCGGGTTGCACTTGTAGCGCCTTGGAAAAGAAAGAGAGAAGGAAAGTAACCTCCTACATATTGAGAAAAACATAAAGACAGTTGGGTTTGTTCTGCAAGAGAAAAGGACTAAGGCAAAGAAGAAGAACTGCTTTGGTTTTCAGAGACAAATGCTATGAACTGCATAGCAGAGTAATAGGAGACTCAGCACAGGGAGGTAAATTCAAGAACAAGAAACACTGGGACTGAGTGGAATATAGAGTGTGGGTGGAGGATGAAAATTTCTCAACATACTTAGGGTGGGCTGGAGAAAACTCTAAGAATTTTACTTTAAGATACTATTCTGTACCAGCTTTCAAGCAAGGAGGACCTGCACACCAAGTCTGTGGAGAACAAGGTGTCTGTACATAGCTGTCGATTCAACACCATTATTTCATCACGAACACTGCAGTATTTTTCTAGGTTGCAGGCTTTGGCAACTTAAAGCCATTGCAAAGCCAAACTCCTGAGTTCCTCTGGTCTCCTGACTTCCCCTGCAGCACCCCACCCTTCCCAGGGGCTGGCAATCGTACCTATTCAGTGAGACATTTCAAGAAGCTGAGCTGACCACAAACTATCCCGATGAAGAGAGCACCATCAGTCTGGCCAGGGCAGCTCTACAAGGCACTAGCCCACAGAGGAAAGCATGCTCAGAGGAAAAGGAGGGCAGGGCTGGATCACAGCAATCCCGATTTAAGGTCAGCTTCAAAAGCTGTGCAACCACAGCCTAAATGTGTCCATTCTTGAAGATGTACCCTCTGGATATTCTTGTGCAGCAGGACATGCCTATTATCCCATTTCATGGATAGCAAAGAGATGCCAAGTAAACTGCAAAGCTCACACAGGAAACCTCTGGCAGAAGCCAGAAAGCTGAATTTAGGCTTGTTCAAGAAGTGCTGCCTCCAACAACTGGGCCCTGTCACTTAAAGTTGTCTCTGCAGCAAAGAGCTGGAATCCTAAAGAGACAAAGAAGTGCTATTTTAAAGATAGGAAGCAGATACCCATATGAGAAAAGTGACTTTCCCGAAGTCAGTTGCAGTCGTTCTGAACCACAGGCAAAACCCACAGTTGACAGAACCACAGGCAAAAGTTAATTTGGAACTACAGAAATTTGTGTTTACAACACAGTCCTTGCCTAATATTATAGGATCCTGAAATGAAGAGAATCACAGAATCATAGAATGGTTTGGGTTGGAAGGGACCTTAAAGATCATCTGGTTCCAACCCCCCTGCCATGGGCAGGGACACCTTCCACTAACTAATGTTTTAAATTAATCCCTTAAGTTTCTTTTTTCTGATGAGGAAGAAAACAACAGTTAAAAAGCCAGCTGATGATCATCAGAATACATTCTGAGCAATGTTTCAGTTTTGCTGCTTGGTTCTTGAGAAGACATCTTTTGGCAAAATCAAAAGCAGCACATGCTGAATAATTTCCTATTAAGGGTACACAGGAGAATGAAGAGACTACAAATGCTTGTGTATCAAGTCATTCTATGCCTCAAAATGTATTTGGGTTTTTTCCCACGTCTATATCTAATAAGAAAAAGACAGGTTCTCTCCTCTAGCTTAAATAAAGATAATAGTACAGTGAAGGTATCTCACAACCAACAGATGCTCTGAACTTCCACTTCTTAGAAACCTAGCAAGCTTTTACATTCTCCCTGTTACCCTTCTCAGCTTTTGATGATTCCCATGCTGCTCCATCTATGGTAGTAGAGACAGTGCTTTACCAGAGGCTTTAGATGCTAAAGGGTATAAGGAAACAGGTTATGCAGAAAGCATCTATTTCCAGCACAGGAATGCGGCCTGTAACTATCCCATGACAGGGAGCTCAGCTCAAATAGAAAGTGTAAGCCCAAGCATATCAAAGCACCAGGAGCACTGCATCCTGAGATACCAGTGGGAAATCAGGGCGGGGGGGGGGGGGGGGGAATGAACAAGCACTTAAGTCTAAAATAGGAAAGGAAACAGTAAGGCAGATCCTGAAAGTTTTGTAAGGGAGGCTGGAAAGCACCTCACAGCCTTAGACTGAAAGGCTCAGCATATAAAGTACCAGAAAAAGAGTCAGAGAGAAAACTCAAAAAAAAAAAAAAAAAAAAAAAGCTATAGTGGAGTTGTCATGGTTTAACCCCAGCCAGCAACTAAGCACCACACAGCTGCTCACCCACTCCCCCCCCCCCAGTGGGATGGGGGAGAAAATCGGGAAAAGACATAAAACTCATGGGTTGAGATAAGAATGGTTTAATAGAACAGAAAAGAAGAAACTAATAATGATAATGATAACACTAATAAAATGACAATAATAATAATTAATAAAAGGATTGGAATGTACAAATGATGCGCAGTGCAATTGCTCACCACCTGCCGATTGACACCCAGTTAGTCCCCAAGCAGCGATCCCCCTGCCCCCACTCCCCCCCAGTTTATATACTGGGCATGACGTCACATGGTATGGAATACCCCCTTGGCCAGTTTGGGTCAGCTGCCCTGGCTGTGTCCCCTCCCAACTTCTTGTGCCCCTCCAGCTTTCTTGCTGGCTGGGCATCAGAAGCTGAAAAATCCTTGACTTTAGTCTAAACACTACTTAGCAACAACTGAAAACATCAGTGTTATCAACATTCCTCTCATACTGAACTCAAAACATAGCACTGTACCAGCTACTAGGGAGACAATTAACTTTATCCCAGCTGAAACCAGGACAGGAGTTCTTCAAGATGGAAGGGGCATTAGCATTAAAGCTCCTGTTTTAGCCTCAGATTCTTAAGAGAGCTCAGAGCCCAATAGCCTTCCTTTTAGTATCCAAAGACACTCAGCACTCTACAGCTCTTTCACATGGAGAACTTAGCATCTCAATAGACATTGAGAAGAATTACGGATTTTGAGGTGACCATGTGAGAACTAACACATTTTACAAAATCTATTCCTACGTGTAGCCCTCTCCCAAAACTAAACTGAAGCAAAACAAACCTTGCACACTCAGTGCCGAACTCAAGTATTGCATAACTGTTCTGAAGGTCACATCTTGAATGAGTTATGAACATTTAGGCTATGTTCACATTTTAGGAATACTGATAAATCTTCCTTCCAGCTCTATCACCCTACTGACAACAGAATTGCAACTTTCCATTTACATACAGAAAATGGGAATCATGCTGCCCACAGACAGTTCAGGACCTGTTGTTCTCATCAGTTGAAACAATCTTCACATTTGAAGCCTATAGAGCTCAACTCTGATCACAACAGGGTGTTAGTTAGATCATTAATGAGCAATTTTCACTTTCTCTATATACTCTTGCTCATGTGCGTGCTAGAACCCAAGTCCAGGTGAACACCACCATGAAAAATGGTAAGTATTGGGGGAAATAATTCACAATTATCGGTTGTTTCCTTTACAGAAGGAGCAAGTAAGTATCATGAAATTACTCTGAGACAGCAGAAGCACTCAACACGTTGTGTTAGATTCTAAAAAAAAGTAGGGAGGAACACATAAAGTTATTAGGGATTTAAATGAATCAACCTCATGAACAGGGAAGGGACATTCAAAACAACATCACCTTATCCTCATGCACAATGACATTTTGGGCAAAATGTTCTCCAGAAGAAAAAAGAGGTATTTATGGTCAGATTTAATGAGAAAACATGACAAGTGAAGAAAAGCCAACCATTTCATAATTACCAGAATCAATCCCAACAGCAGGCCGTATTTGCAGTGATGAAAATAGCAATACATTCATTTATTTACAAATTTATTTATAAAATATGTCTTGTCTTCAAAGGGGGCTAAATACCAGGGACATGTTTCTGCATGTCTACTTTCCACATAAGATGGTGGTTTGTCAAATACTGTGCAGGAGGAGTTCTAAAGCTCACCAGTATGGTGTGGAAAACCCAGGGACATGTTTCTGCATGTCTACTTTCCACATAAGATGGTGGTTTGTCAAATACTGTGCAGGAGGAGTTCTAAAGCTCACCAGTATGGTGTGGAAAACCCAACCGCTTACACTGAAAGCCCTCAGAAATACCAGTGGCACAGATCAGCAACAAACAAGCACACAAATATGAAAAATCTGTGGAGTACAGAGACATGAAAAGGCCAGAGGAGAAGGTGACTAAAATAAAACCACAGATACACAAGTCACCACTGAAACTTGATAGTAGAGACAAACTTATCTTTGAGGGAACGGGAACCTCCTCCAAGAAAGAATTTGTTCCTTACCAGAGTGCAGGGTGAGACTTAGCTGCCTTTTTAAATATCCCACTGCACAGCTAATAGCTGCAAAGCCCAAAGGCAAAGCGGCCAACACAGAGGACAACCGCTCAGCAAACACTGATGGAACAGACACCATCAGCAAAAGGGGCAGAGATGAGTGCTGTGAATCTAGAACCGCCTGCCTACAATCCATGATAGCAGCACAACACATATGGAAGACTTGAGGGCGATTAATGTTTGCTTTTTTAAAACCTGGGAAATAATATGCTGAGATCCACAGTAAAGAATGTAACAATTGCAAATTCACCCACTAAACACTGGGAACCATCATTATCAGCCCACTGCAGGTCCATTTATGCAACCACAGGTTTATTTTCTCTAGGAAAATAAAGTGGCTTCCACACTCCATGAGCACGACCAGCTTGCTCTAGGGAGAAAGCAGTATCGTGTACATCCTAATCATGTAACACGTGAGGATACAGGTCCTGTGATGGAGCAGGCCAGGACTGCACAAACAGGAACAAAGCTCTGACAGCCAAAGCAGTCAACTCCTGTCCTTGAAATCCAACATGATCCTTGCATTTACCAGAGGTTTTTTGCAATGCATAGCAAAATTCCTCACATAGTCATGTTCCTACTAATCACGTTCCTTCTTTCTTAGTTGTGTTACTTGAGACCAACTTTGCTCTGCAGGCAGAATGGCCAAGCACTTACAATTACAGCGGGACCTGCGCTGTGAACATGGGCTGTTATTTAATACCAAGTGTCCTGAAAAAAAACAGGGTCTAAAACTGGGCAGCCAGAAAAGCAAAACTTTCTGAAGCTCGTTGTGTCCAATTCCCATGCATTACAATGGAGAAAAGGCAACCCTCCACCTTCCCTCAAATGAGTGCTCTGAAAAATTAAGCCCCCAAATTTATGAAGCACTCCAATATCATCACAATAAGGTCATTGTAGGCTGTCTTCAGAGGAGTGTTTAAACAGCACACACTAATTACAACTGAACAATGAGTAAAAAGCAAGACAGGTGCTCCTTGGCTGTATGGTGCAGCACACTCCTCTTGAAGACAATGAGATGGCATCTCAGGGAACTGAAAAGTGGCATCCCACCGAATCCACCTAAGGCAACTGAACAGAAGTCATGTACCTCAATCCCACTGTTCCCCTAACTTTTACAGACTCAGACTCACAGCCAAGTAGGGCTCAACAATTCATTTAGTATACCCTTCTCTCCAAAAGCAGTATCAACAGATCCAGACATCTGCTCAGCAAGAAGCTGTGTCCCAGTTCCAGCTCTGCCAGTTGCTGCATGCCACACTCACAGCTGGGAAACAGTAGAGATGTCCTCTAACTGCTCCCCAAGAGACCAGCAGAGCAAAAAAAACACTACCTCTCACAGCTCTGTGGGAAATATTTCATGTCTGCCAGACCTCACAAAAATTGCAGAAATACCTACTCACTGTCCACGGCTGCACTCTCCATCTAAGTAGCTTGAGCAGTACATGTTCCTAAAAGCCTCCAAGGCCAGAGGCTCTGTATCTTCTTCAGTCAATCTGTGCCAAGGCTGTCTTTTCCCCAGCCACCGTGAGTTCCCTCTGCTTTTTACTTCTTGTCAGTGCTTAACTTCTGCAGCCTCACTAATGTTCTTCCAATTTCCTCCTTAGTATGTAAAACCAGTATAGTTTATGCCTGTTACTGGTTTATTATATTTGCTTTTAACACCTTGTTATGTGAAAACAATATCGTTGTGTTTGTACAAAGTCTATTTGTAGCCTAGCCCTCCCTTACAGTCTATTCTGAAATACACACAGTTATATTTTGGCCACATAAGTCCAAAGGAATTCAGTCTCCTGGGTCTCTTTCTGCCTCAGCACTTCTGCTGACACTGCAAATAGGGACTAAGCAGCAAAACTGCATTTCTCTACCAGAAACCTCTACTCACTAAGGCCTCGATGGTAGCTCATTTCTCACAGCTCACCAGAAGGCTATCAGCTGGCAACAGCTTTCAGACCTTACCATCTGGGCTGGATGCAAACCAATGATACCGATATGGAGAGATTATTACAGATCATTATGTACATGTCATCCGTCCCCCTGGAATTTTTTCCCTTAAACACAGTGGAAGGATGGGTTTAAGGGGAAGGTAAAGAGGAAGATGGTTAGCAAGAAAAGGCAAGCTGCAATGCTCTACAACTTGCAGGGTTTAAGAACAATTCAGAGAACAATCTTCAAGTTTCTGTGTGTAGAATCTCACCTTGGGCAGGGGTGACCCAGAGAGGCTCTTTCAACCGTCAAGATTTATGATTACTCAAAATCAGCATTACTTCCACATCTATTTTACCACAGCAGTTTCTTACTTCAGTACATGGCCACCAAGATCACATGCAAAACAGCTGAGGCAAGCTTTAAACACAATGATCTTACCACAATATATATTAAAATGGAAAGTTGTCTTATCCCTTAGGACCTCATCTAAATGCTCACCAGCCTCCTCACATCAGCAAGGCTTTTACGAGAGAGAGAGAGAGATTCCCTGATAGAAAGACCACCCATCAGGTATTCCCTCTCACAGCTGCTCTTGTGCAGAGGTCCCTAAAGTTTTCATGATGACAAAGTTTTTGTTTTTATTTCAATTTTTCCAGAAGACAGACAGATGATATTTATGTTTCTAGCTACAGCTTCTCACAAAATGAGGTAATAAAAATCTCCCCAACCATCATTTATAACATGTAACAATGAAAATTAAGTTCCACATTCAGAAACTCTAGCAACTGTTGCTGAAAAAACTCCACACTGACTCCAAGGATGCGATATCATGGCAATTGTAACTGAGATTGATCAAAGCTGCTTGTCTTTTATGGTCTTCATTTGCAAAGGACCGAATATAACTGGATTACTGGTAATACAGCACAGCTCAGAATAAAAGGACATTAATTTTCTTTCCCTGGAAAAGGCTGTTAGCTTTTCTCTTGTAATTACACCAAAGTGCAAGCCAGTTCTAGGGCTACAAGGAGGCAACCGTGAGGAGGAAAACAGAAACAAACCTTCAGTGGAACTTGAACTCGGGAAAATAATCCTGGCATGTTCAGAATGAGCAACACCACTTTCACCTCCTCTGATGAAAGTTCACACTGCTCAGCTCTACGAAAGCATTTGAGACAGGAGGGAGGAAGGGAATCACAGCAGGATTGAGAGGGAATGTGTATTGCCTCCGATGAATGGCACAATGCCCAGGCAGCTGCTGCACAAATGCCAAAAGTGGGACCTTTGTTGCTTCAGCTGGATCCCTCTTGAAGTTTTGAATTACAGATGGATACCTCACTTTATGGGATTCTGCTGCAACATGGCAATGCAAAGACTGCTTCTTACATGTGTCTTTTTCATTCTGAAATTGAAACCCTGATGGGAAACTAGCCTCTCCCAACAGTCTCGCACAGCAGCTAAAAAATAGATTTCAGCACTTTTGCACCAGACCTTGCAGGAATTAACAGATCTTTGTTCATCTTTCAAATGCAAAAAGCTACGTCAATATCGTAATTTACTTTAGACAGCCATTTTTTTAAAAACAAAACCTGAAAAAGCTAAGGTGTGCAGAGTAACTGAAAGAAAATTAATTCTTCAAAATACTGTGACCAACTTGGACGCGGCTGCTGCATTTTAAATGACAGCCATGTCATTTTCCACATAGTAAACACAGTAGGTAAAAGAATAAATCATAGAATCATACAATATCTCAAGTTGGAAGGGACCCAGAAGGATCATCAGCTCCCTGCTCCATCATACAGTATCTTAAGTTGGAAGGGACCCAGAAGGATCATCAACTCCCTGCTCCTCGCAGGACTACCTAAAACTAAACCGTACGACTAAGAGCGTCGCCCAGACGCTCCTTGAACTCTGACAGGCTTGGTGCCATGACCACTTCCCTGGGGAGCCTATTCCAGTGACCAACCACCCTCTCAGTGAAGAACCTTTTCCTAATGTCCAAGCTGAACTTCCCCTGATGCAGCTGCATTCCATTTTCTCGTGTCCTGTCGCTGGTCACCAGAGAGAGGAGATCGGCACCAGGATTACCCTGTCCCAGGTGGAGAAGCCGGCACTTGCTCTTGTTAAATTTCATACGGTTGGTGATTGCCCAGCTCTCTAGTCTACCCAGATCTCTCTGTAAGGCCCCTCTACCCTCGAGGGAGTCCACAGCTCCTTCTAGTTTAGTATCGTTGGCAAACTTACTTAACGTACATTCAATTCCTGCGTCCAGATTGTTTATAAAAACATTAGAGAGCACTGGCCCTAAAACTGAGCCCTGGGGAACCCCACTGGTGACTGTTCGCCAGCCTGATGTAACCCCATTTACTATAACCCTTTGAGCCCGACCCATCAGCCAATTGCTCACCCAACGTGTGATGGACTTGTCTAGCTGTGTGCTGGACAGTTTGTCCAGAAGGATACTGTGAGAGACAGTATCGAAAGCTTTGCTAAAATCCAAACCCACCACATCTACTGGCTTCCCTTGGTCAACCAAATGGGTGACCTTGTCATAAAAGGAAATTAAGCTGGTTAAGCAGGACTTTCCCCCTGTAAACCCATGCTGGCTATGACCAATGACTGTGCTGTCTCTCAATGCTTTAAGTAAATCAGATATCCCTGCAAGTATAAGGCATATTTTCATCTCAAACAAAATTACTAAAAATTCCAAGTTATGACAACTTCTAAGATCTAAAAATTGCCAAGCTATTAAAATACTTGTAATTAGAGAAACGTATTCAAGTATTCCAGGTTTGTTGTTAAATAAAGTGTAGAATAGAACTGGGGGAGTCACCTCTGACAGCAGCAATATTTTCTGAGAAGCTACTGTTCTCATTCCAGCCTAATCAACTAGTTCTGTTTCATCACAACCTCACATGAAGTTGCAAGCTAACAAAAAAAAAAAAGCGGGGGGGGGGGGGGGGGGAGAAGCTTGGTTTATTCCTATCTAAAAAAATCCCTTAATACACAAGTTCCATGTTTATACTTTAACACAGTGATTAACAAATACAGTTCAACATACTGTAGACACTTTGTCCTAATATGAATTTTAAATGCAAAGCATGTTTTTAAAAACATTTCTCTTTAAGCTTCCAGCACAATTAATGTAGCCTTATGTAATCATATAAAAAATTTTTACAGTTTTAACTCATTTCCAGATTTCAAGCCACATCCAATTTTACATAATCCTAAATTAAATATCACACCAGCAAATAAGTAATTTTTGAGTTTTTAACATAATGCAAACCACATGGAAATTAAATTTCTCAATCAATGGATCATTCATTATATGATAAGTAGAAAAAAACGATTTTCCTATTTCCCCCTCCTCAGCCAAAACTAACACCAAAGTTAACACCAAATCTGTTTTTCCCAGAGGATAACAACTAAATTAATAATGCAAAGCAAGATTAAACCAGATCATTTCAATTTTATTTAGATTACCATAAAATTGGCAATTTAAAACTGCACTACAAAAAAAAAAGGATTTTGCTTAACATGTTTTGGACTTTTGGATCTCTCTAATGTAGCAGAATGATAAAGTTTGTTTTTCACTGTTTTCTGAAAATGGACAATTCTGCTGCAGACCTGTAGTTCTTCCATCCTTAAATTTCTCACAGAATTCAGAAAGTGTTGGAATTACATTTAAAAAAAAAGTATAGGGATCTTTAAGTAATAATTTATTTCCAAATTAAAGTAATTTGAAAGCTGTGATGCCACTACTCTCCAATTACTGAAAAGGTCTTTTGATGTTTAGCCAGATCTGAGTTGCTATTGTTATGAATGGGGAAAGTATGGAAATGATCTTCCAGGCTTTCTTTAAGCAGCACAGATGAGAGGAAAAAACCTGAAGCAGCTCATTTTCCTTCCTTATAGGTCCCCCTACTATAGGTCCCTCTATTGCAATTGTCAAGCTTTTTACAGTTCTTTCACTTGTCTTAACGAAGTTGGAATAAAATTTATCTTAGAAGAATCCAGCACAGTTCCACAAAAGCCTTTAAGTTCACACACCTCACTTAAATCACCTGAAGACAAGTAAATTCCTATCTTTCACTGTAGCTATTGCTGACTAGTAGTTTTCTGGAAGGCTGGGATAACTGAACACCAAGTGTATCTATTTATATCAACACCCCTCTGTTCTGGCAACTGCTAGAGATAAATAGTTTAGGTTTATTTTTAAAAAGAAGCTTAGAATGCTCAGAATTAGAAATATGCGAAACAAAACTGGAGTTCTGATGTGAAGCAAAAAAAATATAAAAATCATTAAGATGCACCTATCACAACTTAAACTAGAAAGGTCACCTCAAATATTAAGTGTCTGAGCTCTTATCAAAAATTTCTAGAACAATTGGGACTTGGTTTGCCAGTGTCATGCTGACCTGGAAAGAGCTGCTAGTAAATACTGTCAGCTATTTATCTATTACTCCTCCCCCATTGCACTTTTTTCCATTTCTCTTTCAATGTTGATGGTGAGTGAGAAACAGCTGAAGGGGCAACTACTTGTGATGCATTGTAGACTTCTCTTGTTAACACTATTTGCACTCAGGGTCCTTATGTTAAGGGGCTTGCACAGGGAGTCAAGGAATAGTAGAACAAAACGTCTCTAACACCAAGCAAGCGTCCATCCTTCCCTCCACTTCCCCCTCTCCTCTCCAGCTCCATTGCTTCTGCTTGGGACACCACCAAACCCAGCCTTATACAAGTGCCACCCAGCTGTAGGCTACTAATAGGTAACCAATGTGGATTATGACCTAACGAGACACAGCACTGCACAAGGAAGAACTCATGAGTGATGGGAGCTACTTTTGAATTTGACACATGGCTTGAAATGGACCATCTCTCAGCATAATTTCTTTGCCCTCTCAACTGACTGTCCAAGCTCCATGGTTCAAGGTTACCTCCCTCAGGCTGTTCTTCACAGCAGATGTAACTCGGTGGGGGATTTTATTCGTTAGGGTTTGGGGTTTTTTTTCTTAAGTCTTTTTCATAGTTTAGTAATATTTTTCATCTGGACAGTCAGATAAAGCCAAGTACTTTGCTGGTAAACTCAACCTGTTTGCAAGAGTGAGGACAACAGAACTTACTGCTTCTGTGCCAATAGCCTGTCAGTGGCTCCCCAAGTTCTTCTTTCCGCTGCGGGCCTCACAAACCCCATGCCTAGGTGGGCAGACAAGCTCTCCTACAGTCAACCAGAAGACAGTCTGGATTCCTACAGCACAAACATGCCCTCACAGAGGTCCCATAGACACCCACACAAGAAGCGGTTTCCAGAAAGGTCACAGTCAAGCAGACAGTCTTGGGTTCAACTTCAAGGTGTAGGAAATCACACCCAACTGCTAACTGTCAGGTATACCACTACAGTACTATGTGTGTACACAAGACCTGGTAATTTTCTACTTCTGAGCATCACTGTACCAGCAATAATGAGTCCCCCCCCGCCCCAATCACTGACAATGATTATAAATAACTACAGCAGGTTTAGCGGTGAGTCAGTTCAGATCAGACTACTGCCCATACTCCTAGATAGTCAATATGAAATATTAACAGCAACAGAGATCTCACCATATTTCAACATTTGTATGAACTGTTTCATCGTGTAAGGATGCTTTAAAAAAAGGAGGTAAAACCAATACAATTTCTCCACAGAGAGCAACTCCCAATTCCAGTGTTATGATCTATGACTTGACAGCATTTCATCTTCCTGTGTAGGGTTTTTCTTTTCTTTTTTTTTAATACAGTAGCATAGTTTTATCTTAAACAATAGACTTCAGTAAAATTCAGTCATTCATTTTCTTAAATGGTGCTGCATCGTCAGCACCCTATAATTATTTTAGTGTATGAACGCGGTAGCTCAGAATAAGAGTCTTAAATTTATGCAATCTTACAGCACCTTTGGCATAAATCATATGCTCCTAGATATTTTTCATGATAATTCAGCCTGTACAAAACCTGCCAGCTCTTGAAAATGCCTTGTATTATAGACTACCCAGCAGAAGATTTGTTACATTTATAATATTCCTATCAGCCAGTACTGTGCAATTAAATTCAATATAAATTATCACAATAAAAAAATAAGATCCAATTAAGTTCAAACTGCCAGCCAATCAGAGCAAAAAGATCTTATCTTAAAACAGCTAGCCCTTCTAGTTCTTATTATTGTGTCATATTTCTTGCATATACTTGCCTACCTATTGTAGTCTCATTTCCAAAAAAGTATACCTTTACAACACATTCCTCTCTACATATAGGTGTCTAACCTTCAGGGTTGAATATTAAGACTAGAAAACCTAAAAATCCTGAAATTCCCAAGGTGGTATTTGTAAGAAGACCATGACTTTAAATGCTCAGGACTTCCATCAGTTACAGGTATCCTACCCTTTCAATGAAGAAAGTTCCACTCTCAACAGCTGAGGCATGTGATAAGGCTTTCATCCACCTCAGGCACTCAACTATGGAAAAAGAGAAGAATCCTCATGTGCTCAGAGTACAGATAATGCACAACTTTCTATACTCGCGCTCCAACTACACTCCTGAGAGTAGCATGCTGCTACACCGCAGTGAAAAGCTGACGCATCAACAGAACTCTCTCGAACCAAGCCATAACCCATTTTGTTCTTGCGCCAGGACAGTGCTGGAGAAGGTCCTGACTAGCTTGCTGACTGACTCACACAGCAATCCTTAAGAGGATTGAAAAGTCACAAAAAGACATCATAGATTCAAGATAATATCCATGATGAACGTGAACTACCTAGCACTTCTCAGATGTTCCATCAAGTTTGTGAAACTGGATAACAAATAAATGATTTTGGGGTTTTGAGAGAAATAAACCAGTAAAAATGCCAAACAGGAACTCTTCAGATAAACATAGAAACCTCACATCCCAAGTCTAATGAGGATTGGTAGTGGTCCAAACTAAATATACTAACTTTTGAAATTTGTTTGCTTAAAGTTCTGAAATTCATCTTTAAGGTCAATCTGTCAAACTGTCAATTATCCACAATCTTGTTAAAAAATCTTTTAATATAAAATAATGGAAATATATTCAAGTCTGTATTTTTTAAGTGAAAAAGTTTGAAAATGTTGGCCTAAACGTAGCTCTATTGACAGAGTTCATTATCTCATCTATTTTGAATCAAAAGAAACTATGAGGAGTAACTTTGCAAATGAGATAAAAAAGTAGAAGTGAGACTAAATAGATTTGTCCAATTGTCTTGAAGGGGAAGAAAGTTTTTAATTCACTCTTAAGATTACAACTAGCTTATATACTCAGTAACAGTTTTGCATTTTTTTCCTAGTTAAACTGGACTCTTTCTTCTTGATAAACTAAAGTAACAGAGTTTTTGACACCAACTTTCATGGATGAAAACTTTAGAATTGGAAAAAAAAAACTTTTGGGTGAGATTGAAGCACTAAACCTTAATAGAACCAATGACTCTTGCAGGAAACAAAGAAAGAAACTAGTGCTGCAATAATCCTATTTTAAGATTAAAACCTAGAAATAAAAATTTCCCTTAACACATGCAAGGATAAAGCGACACTGTGTACCTTTAAAACAAGGTAGGAAAGGCGTATTTCAACATATGCTCCTTTACCCAAATGGCACTGATCCATCATCATACCCTCAGTTGGTTATTCTTAGAGGTAATACTAACACTCAGAATAAAGAAGGCACTAAAGTTCCTGAGGGTGACAGGAAACCCAGCAGAGTAAGAAATTTTAGACAGAGTTATTTACAGATATTTTCCTGTGAGAAAAGAATGGTAAGAATGTAGCTTGAACATTAACAAATCCACTAGAATATCGGTCTGCCTGGTATAGTCAGCAGGTTTGGAGGGGGATTCAGTGGGGCTGGAAATTCAAACTTTAGCTTGTAATCAGAAAAATCCTACTTTAGAAATTTGAACTGGCAGCTAGAAACATGTAATATAATATGGAACTCTCCTAAAAAGGTACCCAGCTAGAGGGATCTTATACTGTGTATATGAAGTCTATAACTATTTAGCTTAAAAAAAAAAAAAAAAAGGCAAGCCAATGACACTGAAGCTCTTTATTATTCTGTAGGGACCTATTCATGAGTGAGTGACATGGAAAAAATCTGCATTTCCTTCCTTTTTTCCTTGGGAACGGTGCTGCAGATCGTGTGTGCAATTCCTCCAACAGGATGTTGACAGAGCAGAAGTTAAACTGAAACAAATTTCCAACTGAAATAGTCTCTCCTATTCTATCCTATTCTAAAGATACGCTCATGGAAAATAAATTAGAGTAGCTGAATTTTAAAAGATTAGTGGAAATGTTTATTCAGATTGTTTATAAAACAATTGTTCAGAATGTTTAGGCAACGGTTTAAATGAACTGGTTACTAGTTACTAATGTTTTACTGTCAAGTAGGAAGGCACATGCGGTGGGGTTCTATGGGAGATCCAGTTCATATCCTGCAAATAGCCAAGAATTTCATTGTCAGCTTCAGAAATGAGAAGTTCAGTACAACGCAGGAAGCCCAGAATTAACTACTTTCCTGTTGCTTTAGCATAGCAGAGACATGCAAGACCTATTTCATATTATTCTCCCAAGACACCTCCATACCCCTCAGGAACATCACTATGTAGCACTGATTTTCCAGAGTACCGGTGGTTCTTCAAAGAACACTGACAAATGCACCATGCTATACAGAAGCTGCTATGGGGTTCAGCCAAGGAGCAGCTCACGTGTAAGTCAGTTTAGGCTTCTTGGAGAAAAAAAAGATTGTTTATTTATTAAACAAGCAAATAATTAATGAAAATGAAAGAACAGATTTGGGGATTATTAGGGAATATTTATTTGGCAGGAGAAAGCAGACAGGACTTGATGACACTTGCAAGAGATAAGTCCATAAAAAACATTCTTAACAAAATGAACCAGTTAAGTCCACATCCCCAAAGCAAGTTGGCAATCAGTTTTCAACACCTGTTTTCAGACCAGCACTTGCAGAGTTTAAATGCATTGTTTAAAGTGATCTCCCCACAACCTCTAGGTCAAGAAACACAAGGTAAAAATGCACTTTGGGGATTGCTTACTGTGAACATTCGCCACAGCAGATGCAATTTTCAACCAACAGCGTTCAACACCAGGTGGAGAAGGGCTGAGCATTGTGTCCTGAATGCAGCCTATCAAAATCACGTGGCCAACAAGTTGCAGACTGCTGAAGAAAGCAGGTCCCTCCTGACTAATGAAAGTAAGAAACAGAAAGGTCCATCCAAGATAGTCACAAAGCCATATTTACTTACAAAAACCCGCACTTCCCTTAACTCAAAATGTGCTGGGCATTACTCGTACTGGAAGACAACACCCGCAGCCCTCAGGGCTTCCTAGAGTCTCATAAGGATTTCCATCTAGGATCTCTTTGACTTACAGGATCAAAGGTAAGCATTAAAAGTAGTCATTTCAAGTGTTCATTTCAGCCTTTATATCAGCAAACACTCTGTAGTGTAGAACATCCCTCCTGAATAATTAAAACACAGAAAGGACACATACAGTCCTCATCAGTGGGGAATTCCAAGAGCCTTGAAGTGGAGGAACACTCCTTCAAACTTTACACAATGGAGCCATGCTGCATCCAACAAACACTCTTCTCAGGTCACTTGGCAAGATCCTGCTTTCACTCTGAGCTTACTCTGAGCTACTGAAGTAAATGAGAATTTTGTGAAGGTGTATTTGCCACTACCACTTTCTCCCTTTGACAAGTTTGCAGATGAAACAAAATCAAGAATAGTGGCTGATACACCAGATGGTTGTGCCACCATTCACAGGGACCTCAACAGGCTGGAGAAATGGGCTGACAGGAACCTCACGAAAACTGACAAAGGGAAATGCAAGGTCTTGCACCTGAAAAGGAATAATCCCATGCACCAGTATATGCTGGGGGCAGCCCGACTAGAAAGCAGTTTTGCAGAAACAAACCTGGGCGTCTCAGTGGACAATGGGTTGAATGTGACCAGGCAACGCGCCCTTAAGGCAAAGAAGGCCAACAGCATCCAGGGCTATATTAAGAGCTACACCACCAGCAGGACAAGGAAGGTGACCGTTCCCCTCTACTCAGCACTGGTGAGGCCGCACCTGGAGTACTATGTCATGTGCTGGGCTCCCCAGTACAAGAAAGGCATGGACATACTTAAGCGACTCCAGTGAAGGGCCACAAAGGTGATTAAGTGACTGGAACATCTTCCATATGAGGAGATGCTGAGAGATTCTGATTAAATGTAAGAAAAAACTTTTTTTATTTTAAGGGTGATCAAACACAGGCACAGAATGCCCAGAAAGCTTGTGGAATGAATGTCCATCCTTGGAGATATTAAAAACGTCACTGGACACAGACCTGGGCAACCTGCTCTAGCCGACTCTACTTTAAGCAAGGGGATTGGACTAAAGGATCTCCAGAGCTCCTTTCCAACCTCGCTGATTCTGTGATGAACCCCAGACCAATACAAACATCCAACACTGCACTCTAGCAAACCTTCAGCTTTGCAACTCCTGCCCTCAGGAGAGCATCCTAAGCCCATGCATTATACAGAGGACTAACACTGCAAAAGGAGCTGCATCCTCTATCTCTTTGCAAAGAATTTAATGAAATAAACATCTCAGAAGTGAGAAAAATACCTGGAATTGTCAAAGCGTTGTGCAAATACCCTTGCCACTTTTTGACAGGGAACACAGAAGATGACAAGTCCAGTCAGAAGTATTTTGCCTTAAACTGTCTTAGATTGCACAAAGTAAGGTCATATTTGCACAACAGAATTCACAATATGTATCCAGTGTAGAAATGAGCCAACATACAATGGCATGTAGCACTGAACACAGATGCTTTCAATGCTCAGGTGTGCAAAGAGTGTAGAAGCTCTGCATCAGTGGTCACAGTTGTCCCATGACTTCATTTTATACATCCAAGGTCACATAGTTTCTTTTGGCACATACATACACACATGTAGGCTACACATGCAGGTATATACCAATGTGCCTCCTACCAATTACGACTGAAAGGCCTATTCTGTCCACTGGAATGACGTTCTTCTCCCCAGTGGTCTAGTAAGTTAAATCTACAGGCATTGTCCTAGGACTTTCAACTTATGTTCCAGATACTCTCTCTACCCAGGTATTATATACTTTTAAAAAATCTAAACAACACGACTGAGGAAATAAGACCTGTGTTAAAGAGAACCAGAGGGAACCAGTCACATGGATCACAAATGTGGCAAAGGAACACTATAATTAACATTTATTTTAGGCCATTTTATGGGATCTGCAATTCCTACTCCTTGCTCAAGGTCTCTCCTACCCACAAGTGATTCGGTAAGAATTGTGTAGATACGAAGAACAAGACAGCAAGACAGAACCAAGGTACAAGTAAGTCAGAACTCCAAGCTGACCCTTGGATCCAAATTAAGATGCACTGTCAGGCTTGCAGAAGGAGTCCAGCAGAGACTCTGTAATCGCAGGAGACTGTAAGGAAAGAACAAGAGCATTGCCAGAGTTTTGCTGGAAAGCCAAGAAAAGTGCAAAATGGATATGATGCAGAAATGAAGAGAGTGGGCACAAAGAACTTCACAAAAGCAGTTGATTCAAAACACACACATTTACACAAACCTAAAAATCAGCTGGAAAAAAACCCCAACAGATAGATAGGTAGATATATAAAGAATATTAAAATGGGCACTCGTTTCACACTGCAAGTCGTTTTTTAGGATAAGCCATCTAATATATGATACAACTGTGACAGTCAATGAGTGACATGGCACTAAAACTGCCAAAAGGAATAAATATGCTGGCATCCAGTGTTAAATCAAATACTGATAAGGCAAACTACAGTGCAAAGGCATTTGAAAAGCAGAGCATGGGAACAAAAAGGCTTAACCATTTTCTGCCAGCAAGTCTGCAAATCTCACGCTTCGATATTTCTGCATCTTATGTGTGCCTCTTACCAAGGGATTCAGCCCTCCAGCAGTCAAAGGTGTAAGTACTGCTTTGGCTGCAGATCACCTAACAATAATACACATGCGAAGCACACAAATGACATTCCCCATAGCACAGAAGGGGCTGTGGTGCTAATGGGAAATGTGGTATTTGGAAACAATGATGAAATTCTAACAGCTGCAGCAGATTGGAGGGTGGAGAGAAAAAAACGAGAGAGAGAGAGAGAGAGAGAGAGAAAGGGGATAGGGAAGGGGGATACTGGAGGACTGGAGCCAAACTAACAGCTGGATCAAAAGAGCGTAAGACGAGAGGTATCTTTGGAGTTCCCACACCCTTTTCATCCCTCTTATATTTTACCAGTTACAGCAAAAAAAGTAGTAGCACATAAATAAATTGCCTAGAATTGTTCTCATCAACCCCGTGAGGTCATCGTTCATCACATCGTGAATCTTCTTTATATAAGCATGTAAACACACCGATGATGAGCACTACAGAGAACCCCGTAACAGAAAAATGCATGCAAAGATGACCAGAAAGCCAAGCATCAATCACTGTCACGTCCTGCACAAAGAGGTTTTGCAGCTACCTAATACTTAAGAATTCTTGAATGAGAGTCATACAAAAAGAGAAATGAGGAAAAAACCCCAAACATTTCTTCTGCTCTGTGTGGGAATGATTGGTACCCAAAGGCTGGTTCCTACTTACTCACCTTCCTGTAGGTGGTGACGGTTTGGTTATGTGATAACCAAACACACACACGCAGGAGCACAGAGAGGCAATGGCAGGTGCGGGAACTCCAGTAACACCTCGCGCAGCTACTCCCAGGGCCATCGCAGGAGAATGACCATCCCCTCAAAGGCTGTTATGTACACATACACACATATATGAGCACAAAGGCACGGGGACTCCCAAAACCTCAGTTGGGAAAACAGAGCCCCAGGCCCCTGCTAGGGCTATCCCAGGAGAGCCATCAGCCCCATTGCCCAGGTGTGACACCCACCAGATGAGTCAACTGGAGAGGCTCTCAGGGTCACCTTACAGACTAAGACGGGTTACTGCCCAGGAGTATGGGATACATTATGGGATCCAGAGGAAGACCATTTGGGGACTGCATAAGAATTACTACAGGATGTTTAGGGTAGGAAACAAAGGTAGGGGAAGGGAGGGATCAAGGTGATTTAGGGGGGGAACAAGCATGGAAAATAGAGGGACATGAGGATAAAATGGGCCAGTTGTGTAAATAGGCTTGCTGCTTGGAGTGAGACTACAGGTCTTAGAACCCACATACCTGTGGTGCCAGCAACTGCAGTGAATGTGTAATTGCTAGTAACTATCAAGCCACACCAGCCAGCAACTACTTGCTGGCTAAGCAAGTAGTTAAGCTAAGTGGCTTGGCACACAGGTATGTGTGTGTCTCTGGGAGTGGGGAAACTGGTGCAGCTGGCTTCTGGAGAGATCAGGGTGGTCCTGGCCAACTTTTGGAGAGTCTCAGGTCTGGAGGTCAACTGGAAGACCGGCCACTGGATGGACTCTATGTCCAAGGCATAGAGGGTGGATCCACAATGCAAGGGGCACAGGAGTGGGGGGCTGTCTGTGTGTGCCTGTGAGCGAGGGGGTCTATATCAACACCAAGAGCGAGGCTGTAGCCCTGGTGACTCATATGTTCAGGTGCCAGCAACTGGAGAGACTGGGTCTGGGGGCCAACTACTGAGTAGACAGTGTCTAAACCCAGGTACTGGAGGGATCGACACTGCATGTATGTACATATTTTCCACTAACGAACCCATCCTGCTCAGCCAGAGAGAGGGGAACAGGATAAGGCCATTGGTGCTGTTTGCATTTGTGCGAGTGCTAAGTGTTTCTACGTTTATCTGTGTGACCAACCGTGTGTGTATATATATATATATATATGTATATGTGTATGTGTTTCATACATGCTTGCTTGTGCATGTCCCTACTGGGAATACATGTCCAGCCTCGCTAGTGGTTGCACCTGGAGACACAGAGCTGCAGCAGTCGCATCTCTATCAGGCTACCAGATCTGTCAGTCCCCTAATAACAACCAAGCTTCCTAGATTTCCATACAGAAAGCAGCAGAAAGAAGTCCAAATACATGCACTGCAGAGCAAGCAGTGACCACTATGGTTCACACACTTCCTGCAGTTCTGACAGGGTCATCAAGAAACCAAAGGCTGATGGCAGGGTTCTCTTTTTCTGCCTTGTGAAAACAAAAGCCAAAAACCAGCTCTTACCTTGACAAGGAGACAATTCAAATGCTCGTGTCACCTACAAATTCCAATGTGTTTCCAGTATGCCAATTTGACAACATATTTAACTAGGAAGAGAGGAAACCATCATCTACTGGTGGGAGGGTACAAATGGGTAGAAGATGGAAGAATCAACTCCACGGCTACTTCTGAAAGATCAAGTGTGCAATACTAGGTAGCGTCAGTGAATGACCACAGTTCCTTAGATGCACCAGTACATGTGTCCAGTGTTACCCCCTGTTGGCAACTTTACAGCTGTACTGTATGTTCTTCAATTGCAGTTATTTTTTAAAATTCTAGTTTATACTAGCAAAGGTAGGAGGATGGGAATGGAGATTCCTGTTCTGGTCTCCAGGGCTCTGAAAAATAAACTTGAAAAAGTGAACTTTGATGACAAATAAAACAAATGCAAAATAGCTTTGAAATAAAAAAGGACGAGTGGCTGAGAGGAGTGACAAAGCTTTTATGTGCCCCCTACCCCCTTATTTCCCATCTCTGTTTCCCTCACTTCACACTAAAACCAATCTTGCTTCCACCATACTGCTGGTGCACCTGTATTTCTAGTGTAGAGGGACAAATAACCTAAGTAAACAAAATATATAAAGGAAACTAATCCCTTTAAAGGCATTCTTCACATGGTACAAAAGCAAAAAAGAGACTGGTTTGGGTTTTTTCCTCTATCCCTTATTTTCACATTATACTTATTATATGAGCTTTAGAGTGGACAAAGAAAAAGCAAAGAAAGCAAGCTTACAGGAGGCCATCCTTAAACACATTACTGGTAATTATTTTGTGATTTTACATTTACTTTCTAATGAATTTATTCTTCTCATGCGTGCTTATAGACTAAGAAAAACAGGTTGCAACTGGAGTAGCAGCAGTCACATTTGTTCTTTGTTCTGAAAGGACCAGGATTAGAGTAATGCATGCATGTTTTTCACCGCCGCTCCTTTTTTTTTTTATTACATTTAATTATGTTTTCAGACTATGCTGTCCTGTCCTATATATATACTTATGCTACATGAACAGAGACAACACCCCTTTGTGTTGCTGTCCATCTTGGACACTTGCATGCTCCTGATCAAACAATGAGCTGGCGGGAAAGGGGGCTGATCATAACTCACTGAAGAAAGAGTTCGCTGAGACATGAAGATGCACAGTGGGATTTTTTTCCAATCTAATGTTGTCAAAATAAGGCTCCAAATGAACCACTGTCTCAGACAATACAGTTTTGTTCAGTGCTTGTTTGGTTTTTTGTGGGGCAATTTTTGTTTTCATCTTATTAATGCAAACTGTACACCAAAATGCTTTATGTCATTAGATAACAGGAGACAAAAGCAAGAGGCACAGGCAGAGGGTACGTCTCAGCTGAGCCTGGATATGAGAGCAGAATTCACTGAAATGGACAGACACAGATATTTCAGCAGTGCAGAGGCAGCAGCTGTTCCACTGACAGTAATTAGATTGGGCTGAGGACCAGAGGAAGGGAAACGATAGGGCAGTGAAAGAACACAAGGCAAAGGGAGACAGAGTTCTCTCTGAATCAGCAGGTTATTACAAGTTTTAGAGGTGGGGGAAAGAAAGCAGAGTAATTCTCGCAAGAACGTCAGCGTCTTATTTGTAGAGACAAAAGCTTGTTCAAAAGCTGTTAAACAAGTAGTGGTGATGATGCATTATATGAAACAAAAGCAGAAAATGTTGAAGTTACTACCTTTCACTCCTTTGCTTCATGTGCACACCCTGTTTCTGCATACTGGCTACACAAAGTTATACTAGAAAAATACTATCCCTAGTAAGTGGCTGCATGACAGTGAATTTCATTTTGTCAAGTTCAATACATCTTACAAGCAGTATCCCATCTAGCAGGTGGGAGTACTGAAGCAGAGGCTGATAAAACTACTGTACCAACATCAGCAAGTGGTTTAAAGAACCAGGAACAGAATTCCCCCGCTCCCCCGATTATATCCTTTTTGCACTGGGTCACAGCTGCCCTATACAGCCAACGCACTCCTCATCAGTGCAGGCTCCTAGTCAAATGCTCTTTGAAGACTGCTGACCACTTCTCCCTCTTCCTTCACTCCCAGTTCCTGGAGTTTTCTGATGTAACAGGTGCTTTCAAGACACCCAAGTGAGAGTCAGTTGATCACCACCTGGAAGGCAATCAGAAGCTCACTCTAGCAAATAAATATGAATCAGAACATGAATCCCACTCCTGTTCTGCATCAGGGTAGGAATGCACAGCTGTTACTACATCTCATTTCAGAGTGGCATCAGAAACTTGACATTCATGACCACCACAAGCACATTCTGAAACTCTGCCTTACTCAGGTCCTCACTGGCAATCAGCCAGGCCCTTGGTGGTTGGGACCACTGTGCATAAAACGTATCAGATGGCATATTGCCTTTTGTCATTTCTGGGAACTGGATTAAGTACGAGGACTGCTGCAACACTTCATCTCGGTTCCACTGCCCTCCTACCTCAAATGGAGATGGAGCATTAGACTGTAGTGGTACAGAGATGTAGCCAACAGATAACACATCCCAGCCTGCACCGCATACCTCGGATTCTAGTGACTCTGAGTTACGGAATATGTGATGACACTCCATAGCAGACAAATAAATGTAATGCAGCATGGTCACTAAAAAGAAATACCCCTAAACAATAATTCCTTGCCGCCTGATCTTTCAAATCAAGGAGGTGCTGCTTAGCACTTATGTGTTCACAAAATTCTTAGTAGAAGTTGCAAGAGCCTACTTCTTGCACATACTTTATTATTAAAAACAAGACTATAAAAAAACAGGAAGACAAGCAGCAGCTGGGTGAATAATGAATAAGCTTTTAATTAGAAGTTACACCTTCAAAGGAAGGCGTGTGGTTTAACAGTTCAAGTAAGAAACCACAGCATATTGGTTGCAGGAGATTTTCAGCTTCTCAGTTGCAACAGGGACTTCACAGGTAGCTACATCAGGCCACTTCGTGCTACCAATGCTTTGGGATCCCACATCCAGAGGGAAATGGTAATAAACTCCCTTCTTTATAACACATTTGGGGATCTTCAGTTCTACACACCAGCAAAGCTTCTGCCCTTCCACTGCCTATGAATTAAAGCTCCGTCTATAGGGAAGAGTGAGAAAAAAAGAGGAGAAAATGGGGGCAAAAAATGAGAGGTTTAAGGGCTTTTTCCTTCTCAGCTGTTTGACCACATTTGCTTTCCCTTTTTTTTTTCTTTCAAGAATGTTTTGGCAGTTCCCTGTTCCAGCTGTAGTGAGTGGGAAGCTGATGCAGCATCTTTGTTGCTGACAAACAGTTGAAAGATCTGAGCCAACAAAAACAGCAACGTACATGTACGCTGTATGTTGGAGAACCAGCCACATAGTGACTATGGGAATGAGCCCTTTGGCCAGAGGGCAGGATTTACATAAGGAACAGAAACACTAAGGAACAGTTTAAATCACGAGCTCAACAGTATCCCCAGTTGATTGCTGGAGACTTTTTTTTTTTTTCCTTTTTTTAAATGAGGAAATTCTCACACTGTGCAAGGGTATCTCCTGAAGCTCTGGGCATTTATACACAGGACTGAGCTGTGGACTGTAGCTGACACACATCAAAGCAACTATGCCTGCAGCAAGCCACATGAGGTCACATAGTCCGAACAGCTACAGTCTCTATTATTACCTCAAGGAGCTCCACTTTGAGCTGGATGCTGCAGAGCAGATCCAGCCTCCCATGTACCAACAGTCTTCAAGCCACAGCCTTTGCCCACAATACCCTTTAACAATGCTTACAGAAACAAGGAAATGCAAGAAGCTGAAAGCAAGGCCAGAGCTCTAATGAGCACTACGGGCAGCGTACCACGCTGACCACGAAGCGCTACTTTAGCACGTACTGCCACCAATAGGCCGATGAAGGCTTGGGGTCATTTGTCTACACTTCAGTTTTGCCAGTATAGACAGACACGCTGTCTGCCTCAATCCCGCCCTTCAACTGACATAGATTGGAAATGTACACTGTGTCATCACATCAGCAAAATTCAACTTGCCACTGTATATCTTTCCACTTAAAGAACTTAATTTAAACTGCAGCTCCAACAGGAAGCTTACTGATATATCTCTACAAAAAGACTTACAGTATAATAAATAAGCTGCAATACTGAGCTCCTGTATGGCTATTACTGCATATTCACAGTGCATTTACAGCATTATGCTTTTTTTTTCCCCCAGCTCTTAGTGTTCCAATTTGTTTTCCAAGATACTGAATGGCTACATTTCCCAAATTTGAAAGCTCCCACTTCTTGCACACCAGTTCTTGAAACATAATTCACTTGGCTGGCACAGTTCCACTGAAGTAACTTACAGACGTTCCACCAAATTACATATTTTCCAGTCTGCACAAACCTCCTGTTTTTCCTGTTTACCTGTAGAAACCTCAAGTTCTACCACAAAGACATTCCTTTCTTTACAATCTCCTATCTTCTGAGAAGTTCTGATTTTGAATTTTCTCTCAGGCTGCCTTATACAGTTGAATAATTAGCACCCCCCAGCTTCTTTTATCATCCACACAACCCTGAGTTTTACTTACCTGTTTTAGAGTTACTTTATGTACCCTGTGAACTTTAAAAATGTGAGCTTTAAACGTTCAGGAAAGCAAATGATGAAGAATGGCAAGACTGCAATCTAATTGTGAAGAAAATCTTAAGAAAGTAGTATGAGTGACAAGTAACATCTGTAATATGATCTGGGCCATGCACAGAAAATCTTGCTAACACTCAGCCACCTCTTCTCCCCAACCCAGACATGACAGCACTGGGAAGAAGCTTATTTAATGATTTCCAATTTGTAACTAAGAAAGCTGGTGCGCAGTCAGTGCAGAACTGCGCTACATAAAACCATTGGCAAAAAAACCCAGCACTGGGCATGACAGCTGGCAATCAGCAGATCCAGTGAGCAAAAAATGCACCTTTCTAGCAAATGTGAGGCCTTTTCATGCCACTGTTAAAAGGGTTAAACATGTCCCTAGACATTCTGCTTTCCCCTTATATCTGATGGAGCTTAGAAGTATCAGCTGCAGCTCACTGGTCCATCTTCAAATCCACCTGGTTCTTCATGGGGTAACTTAAGCTACTATTTGTTTTTTACTACTAAAGGTAATTGCCATCAATACTGTAGAGCCAGAAGTAAGGTAGCAACTACCACACTATCATATTCTGCAAAGGCTTCCTGTCCGTGAATTACTGCAGCAAATTATCCAAATTCAAAACTTGGTAAATAATTGAGTTTTTAAAAGTCTGACAGCTTAAAAAAAAAACCCCACAACTAACTTAACAGGAAACTATCTGTATCTTCTCCTTTGCAACTCTTTTATGGTCCTGTTCTCCTTCCCTCCAGCTACGCATGAATGAAAGAGGGCAGTACCTGCCATTTTAACCAAAACCAGCACTCCTGCTAATTTCTAACCTTCCCTTGTCAATCTAGTCATTTGAAGGTCTGTGCATCTTTCCACACAATACCAGAAACAGCTACAATAAAGTTGGCCATGTGGATAATCTATTAAGGAAAGTATTGTTTTGCTATTACCTACCAGAAAGGTATGCTCTAATGGATGTACACGATTAAAAACAAATGAAAAGCAATTTGAAACTGGAATTAATCATATAAACTACATGATAGACAGAACTCTAAATCCATCCTAAACTACCAGACCAAATGGATAAACGTTTTCATAATGGAAAAAGCATTATCAAGCGAGAAAAACTTGCCTCCCAAGCTAAGACTTACTCTCAAGAAGTATCTAGGAGGTTTGACACAATATATACAAGGTGGGGCAAACATTCTCATTACAGGGGAATGTCTATGCAGTTCATTAGAAACAAAATTCACAGACACCTCATGAGTTTTTACAAAAATGTACTGAAAATACCGCGGTTACCTAAATGTACTACAGAAAGTAAACATTTTAAATATTTTTTAGAAGGACTGACTGTGCAAAATGCCTGATTAAATATTGCTGGTGATTTTCTAGCCATTATCAAGATTTCATTTTAGTTTTTGAAACAAATTTCAAAGAAAGTTTCAAGATACTGGGCATATAGAGTAAGTAAAACAATTTAATTAATACTATAAAAGGCTGATTTAATTAACTTGTCCTGAGGCCTCTTCTTCCCTCGAACTGGTCCTGCTGCTTGTATTTGCTCTCTAATGCAACTGAGCTTGTATTCTGTGACTCAGAGGTGCTTTTATCTGCTTAGCACTTCCCTCACTCTTCGGGTACACCTGAAGTGGAAAAGCCCGCAAGCTTTCACAGCCTTCCTATCTTACTTAGACAAGCTACTACAGCCCTAACTATAGACAACAAAACCTTTTCTTGCATACTGCATTATGATGCAATTAGAAAGGGTCCTGATAGATCAACAGATAGGAAATAAAAGGATGAGAATTAATTAATGGGCTGACTCCAGAAAATGTCAAGACACTGATCAAATATAAGTAGTAAAGGTGGGCATCTTCTTATCGTTTGGGAAGCTTAAAAAACATCTTGGCTGCAGGTTTAACGTTTCTCATGCAGATGTCTATGTTACTGCTGGTCCTAAAGAGCACACTAGCAGCAGTCACTAAATGCAGGGATTTAAAATAGGGGAATACATCCACCTTAAATCTCTAATAAAGGAACACAAATAACAGAATTTTCCCTAATCTGCTTTCCCCAGCTTTCCATCCACAATAAACAGAAAGTCCAGACTTCCACAAAGCTGTTGTCGTTTACCCTTGAAGTTTACCTTCTATCTATAATTGTTCTCAAGCTCTTACAGCTTGCCTAGCTGGATAAGAGATTGCTAAATGAGCTAGCTATCTGATTTGAAGCACAAGACTTCTGGACTCTCTCCTTCTAAGGCTGGGGCAATAAGAGGGTTTAAATCTGTACAAATCAGGGTGCCACAGCTCTGCATACTTACACAAACAAAGAGATGCCCAGCAGGCAGGGGAGAGGAAAGCACAGGGACAACACAAGGTATGCTTTGGGTTCGGTTTACATCTGCTCCAGCTGAATCATGTACAGATCACTGGAAAGCAGAGGAAAAAGTGTCTACACTGAATCAGCTATTCCTCTACACGCTCTTTACTCTTGATGACCAGGCACCCAAAAATTTCAAAAATCCCACTTAGAAGTTAGATAACGAGTTTCTTCCTCATCAAAAGTCCAAATCATCATGCTGCCAAGAACATACCTTTTTGTTAAGACGGAAGTTTTGTTTTCAGTAAATCTATCCATGAATAGAGAGTAACTATTTGGGATTTGAGGAATTTCTATATTGTCAGTCTTTATGACTGCACCGAAATCTCACAATTTCTCCTAAAGGCTCAGCTCATGCAGTCCTGCAATGGCATAGGTTCAGATATGGTTTTTAAAGTGTTTTGGATTCCAGAAATCATTGTCTCAGAGCCCTCTCTGTGAGCTCGAACACCAACAGAAAATAACCCCCATTGATCTCACCCCAGAAACAAAAAGAATCTCTAATTTTAAGCTGTTCCATCACATCAGGGAGAGTTGACTTATACTTTAAAAAATAAGTAGCACAGAGTATTAGAAAAACTTTTCCACCTTCAAAGCAAAGCCATGTTTTACATGAGAAAATCTATTCTCTAGAAGATACATTGAAAAGTAATATAAAGTGTGTCTAAACTATTGTTCAGACAAAACCTATTTCCTGACCAACCCTTCCAACCTATATCTCAAATACATGCAGCCTCATACTGCGGTCAGGGGACAGGCTGATGAGACTCTATATCCCAGGTCATCAGAATTACTGTGGCTAGAAGCTGCACTGGATTTCTTAATGAGCTGAAATCAGACTGCTGAAGAATTATAGCTGAAGCCACGGATGCTCTATTATGCTCTGATGGCCAGTACTCTTTCTGTAGGGACTATTTAAAAAATGTTGGAACTTGGTGGAAATTTTTTCTATTAGCTTCAGCCTCTGATCTGTATCTCCCTCAAAATACACTATGAAGCTGCAACCTATACAAATTATAGATACCACCACTTACTGCTACTCATCTTGTCCCAGTAAAAAGCCAGATGGAGGACTAAGCAAAAACCAAACAAAAGATAAGAACAGCTGAGAATGAGATTATTCCCAGCAATATGCAATTTAAGTGAAGTCTTTGGGTTCCTGGCAAACTGCCCATGAGAATGTTGCTTAAGCCAACTTGAATACTTCTGACGTATGGATGTTTCCAGAAAGACACCAATTATGGAGTGCTGCAGGGTCAAATTAATGGGACTAAACAATTTAAACATGAGAAGAAAAAGCCAGCACTGGTCTTAAAATTTTACAAATACTGTGAGTTTTCCTAGCTACAGCTGAGTTATCCATGACCCTGAAAATAGTTTGAACTCTTAAGTATTGACTCATTCCTGAGTCAATCATTCATTCAGCCTAATTCTTGGTTAAAATAAATAAATAAATCAGAAAATTTAAAATTGTGGAAATGAAGCAGCTTTGATTTCTTTTTAATAGCCTCGGATATATAGACTAATAACAGATGACATAGATTCGCTGAAATGCCCATCAATCTTACATGTTCCACATCTTAATTCTAAAGTAGGTTGTCAGTTCTACAGAAGGCAGGGGGAAAAAGCCCACATTAAACAGCATCTGTTGTACCTGACATTTTCTTTTTTGTTCTCTTTCTCCCCCCCCCCCCCTTCTTTTTTTCCCTTCCTCTCCAATGGCCCCTTTTGCTGATATACACCAGTAGCGTTCCTCAGGGCTCAGTTCTAGGGCCAGTCCTGTTCAATATTTTTATCAATGCTCTGGATGCAGGAGTTGAATGCACCATTAGCAAGTTTGTGGTGATACCAAACTGGGAGGTGCTGTTGACTCTCTGGAGGGACAAGAGGGATCTGGATAGATTGAAGCATTGGGCAATCATCAATGGCATGAAATTTAACGAGAACAAATGCCGGATTGGGGAGCAGCCCTGCAGAAAGGGGTCTGGGGGGCTGGTCGGCACCAGGCTCAATAGGAGCCAGCAGTGTGTGCCCTGGCAGCCGAGAGGGCAAACCCCATCCTGGGGGGCAGCCAACACAGCCTGACCAGCCGGTCAAAAGAGGGGATTATCCCGCTGTATTCAGCGTTGGTGCGGCCCCACCTGGAGTACTGTGTGCAGTTCTGGGCCCCACCATGGAAGAAGGATGTGAAGGTCCTTGAATGCATCCAGAGGAGGGCAACCAAGCTGGTGACGGGGCTGGAAGGCATGTCCTGTGAGGAGCGGCCGAGGACTCTGGGTTTGTCTGGTTGGAGAAAAGGAGGCAGAGGGGCGACCTCATTGCTCTCTACAGCTTCCCGAGGAGGGGACGTGGAGAGGGAGGTGCTGAGCTCTTCTCCCTGGGATCCAGCGAGAGGACGCGTGGGAATGGTTCAAAGCTGCGTCAGGGAGGTTCAGACTTGACGTTAGGAAACATTTCTTTACTGAGAGGGTGGTCAAGCCCTGGAACAGGCTTCCTAGAGAGGTGGTTGATTCCCCCCTGCCTGTCAGTATTTAAGAGGCATTTGGACAATGCCCTTAACAACATACTTTAACTTTTGTTCAGTCCTGAAGTGGTCAGGCAGTTGGACTACATGATCCCTTCCAACTGGAACTATTCTATTCTGATCTAGTCTAGTCTAGTCTATGTTTCTTTTTTAACTTCTGTCTGTTAAGATTCTTCCAAAACTTCTGAAATCCTAAGTCCCTGGCCACTTATAATTAATACAGCATAAAGCTGTACTATCCCCCTTTTTAGAGCCTTACCACACCATTAGCTAGAACTCCTTATAAGCTGTCAGCTCCAGAGTAATTTTCAGATCAGCTAGTCCTGTAAGAATGCTCTTAGAACAATATATCGGGTACTTAAGCAAAACCAAAGTAAGAATTGCCAGAAACAGGTGCCAACTACAGGCTATAGTGAACAGAACTATTTTTCACTTGCATCTCATTGTACTGCATTGCTCATCATTGCTGGCCCCAATCACATCTTGCCACAGTGATGCATGAACTTGTCACCTCAAAATTAGACTGCTGTGACCTACATGGTGTGAGGCCGTCCAGGCCCTGCAGCTGGCAAGGAATGCTGAGGCTCATTTATGAGGTGGCATGGTGCCACTTGAGTGCATCGGGCTCATGTTTCAAGGATCTGTCCTTGTAAGTTTAAAAATTCAAAGTTCTGATTTTAATCGTTACAGCCAAATTGCTTGAGAGAGAATTATCCAAGAGACTGAGCCCCACTCACAACTGCTGATGTAACAACTCAGCCTTGGAGATAAACAGAAGCAAAGTACCAAAAGGGGGTTCTCAAACACAGGTTCTTGATTTGGTTTGTTCATGTCCACTGAGAGTTCAGCACAATTTAAATTCATTTGGACACACAAGAACATTCTTTCTCACTTCCCCAACCTTTCCTGAACTCTAGCAAAAGGATGGGTTGGAGATTAGGGGTGACTAACCTATAAACAGTCCTTTCATCTGCATTTCATTTGTCAATAAAGGACCTATACCGCAAAATATGCTCTTACAGACTTTCAGTAAACACAACCTTGCTGTTAAAAAAACCCACAAACCCCAAACAAAACCTTTTTAACAAAAACCCATTACCCATGCAGCTATTCTGACCATCTCACCTGACCACTGAAGCAATTCAGAGCACAGGATTTCACTTGTTAGTTCCTCTCTGACAATCATCACTTCTAGTTCAGTTTTTTGGAAAAGTGTTTCGGAAAGACTTGCCAGTTTTGCTTTAGTTACTTCCAGTTAAGGATGTTCAAATCCATTTTGAACCAATGCAATCACCAGAAATTCATGAAGTCACTAAAGGAATCATTAGCACAAAAATCACACACTACCCATTCCTATAATCACATAACTGTCTGCGTATCTCTTGGTTTATATGTAAGAACATGATGGCCCCATTCAACATAAAAAATAGTTTACATATCCAGTTAAAACAGAGGTGCCACTGCCAATCCTCTTCTGTTCCTCTAAAAACATGTAATTTAAGTGTATTATCAAAATGCAGTAACCTACCTCTTAAAATATCTTCAAAAGCTCCTACACTCAAAGCTTCTAATACCATCTTTCTAGAAACCACTGAAACAATTTTCATTATTAAAAAACTGAATTCTTTTCTTCTCATTCAAAACGTTTCCCACCATTTCCCTTCATTTTTATAACCTGCAGTTAAAAAACTATCCCAGATATTTCTTAAAGTCTAAGGTATTTCCTACAACTAAGGAGACATGTAGGTCAGATTTTAAGCTACTGAATAGATAGATACATTACAAACAGATTTACCTTCATACAGAAGGAAGTAGCTATAAGATTACTTTAGGAACAGAGACACATAGTGCAGATGTGCTGATCCACAGCATCCTATGTCACTAAGCAGCAGGTAATATCTGAGTGGATTAGATACCAGCATTACCACTAATGATTTCCCACATTTTTACATATGGGAAATACACTAAGCAACCATAACAGAGTTCATCTGTGACAAGTTCATGCGCTGTATGACTCATGTCAAAAAGAAGACTTCTTGCAAACACATTTCTTTTTGGGTTTTGGGTGTTTTGTTTTAATATGGTTTACAATCATTGTATATGACCCAGAATAAAAATTACTACGACAGGGTTGGTTGTGGGAAGCTGTAACTAATCACAAGTCAAAGCTGATCGAAAATAAAATGCTTGTAGTTTTGCCTCATTCTTAGAGAATGACCTTATCGTGCAACAAATAAACCCATTGTGCACTGCTCCCTTTTCCCCCCAAAATCCTCTATAAAAATGAAATGTAATATAATGCCACTTGGCAATGTATCAGGATTTATTGCCTGTAAAAGGACAGTTAAAGGCTGCACCAGATGCTTCTTTATCAGAAAACTAAGAGAAACTGGAGCAAGACAGAGGAGGCTTTTGTTATTGCTAATGCTTCCATGTTTGTTCTCAGGAGCTTGACACCCTTAGGGAGGAAGAGACCATTACATTAGTTCCTCACAGACTTAACTAACTTACAAGGAGAATTTAAGCTATTCAGATCACCAGCCAAACGGACGCAGTGGTGCTGTTACAGACAGCAGTCCAATTCATTTTATACTGAAAGAAGCACAGGGGCAAACAAGCAGTACCTAGTTGCTGCTGCAGAACTCTTCCACTGAGAGAGTGTTTCTCAACTCCTGATTTTCCAGAGATAGTGGGATTATGGAGGAAAGTTCACATATTTCACGACTTCCTCATACACTACCACACCACGCTGTACAACAGAGGAAAAATGGCTATCGCTCCGCTGTCCCCATCCCACGCAGACAGACTGCAGTGGAGTACAGGAAGATATCCAACATCTTCCTCACAATGCACAGAGAAGAGATTCGAGGTGGAAGAGAACAAGACTCATGGCCTACCACAGGACTTTTTCACCAGCTTGATTTGTTTCACTCCTTCTGACTGCCACGGTCTAGCCTGCTTTATGCCACACGGCACAGTAGTGTGCTGGCAAGCTGTGCTGGTTTGGTCTGGGGTAGAGTTAGTTTTCTTCATAGTAGCTTGTATGGGGCTATGTTTTGGATTTGTGCCGAAAACAGCGTTGATGACACACGGATGTTTTCGTTATTGCTGAGCAGTGCTTACACAGAGCCGAGCGCTTTTCTGCTTCTCACCCCACCCCACCAGCGAGGAAGCTGGGGGGGGGCACAACAAGTGGGGAGGGGACACAGCCGGGACAGCTGACCCCAACTGTCCCAAGGGATATTCCAGACCATATGACATCATGCCTAGCATGTAAAGCTGGGGGAAGAAGAAGGAAGGGGGGGACGTTCAGAGTGATGGCATTTGTCTTCCCAAGTCACCATTAGGCGTGATGGAGCCCTGCTTTGCTGGAGATGGCTGAACACCTGCCTGCCCGTGGGAAGTGGTGAACGAATTCCTTGTTTTGTTTTGTGTGCGTGTCTCTTGCTTTACCTATTAAACTGTCTTTATCTCAAGTCATGAGTTTTCTCACTTTTGCCTTTTCAATTCTCTCCCCCATCCCGATACAGGGGGAGTGACCGAGTGGCTGCATGGTGCTTAGTTGCCAGCTGGGGTTAAACCACGACACAAGCAAAGCTCAAACAAGATCAAAATAAAAGCTGATGGTGTAGGAGAGGTAAATGGTAACGAATGGTAGCACAATTTTCTATGTCAAAAACATCAAATCTTTATATTTTTGGAAAAGGACTGTTTCCTTTAAATTCTCAAACACTAGAGGAAGCTGTAAGGGACTATAAAAATCTAAACTTCTGTAAGAACTTTTCTCCTGAGAACACAAAGTAACTGCTGCCAGGACATTGCATAACCAGGCAAAAAATGAAGCAAGCTACTAAAAGGCTAGTCTTCCAATCACTCATATTTTAAATAGGAAGGGAAAAATACAAAAGCAAAGCTTATTTATCTACTAGGACCTTTACATACAAAACCTTAATATTAAAATATAGAAAGTGCCTACCACAAAATGATTTATTTTACAAGATCCACATCTGATGAAGGATGACCTATTAAGCAGTCAAGCTCAACTGCAATCTGCTCTCAAATGTCATCAGAACAGCAGCGTCTTTCCACCAGGTCTATTCCCTACATATAGCCACAGTTTCATCTATTAAATATAATGATAAAAATAGCCAATGAAGGGTTATCGCTCCTTTTTGTCCTATGAAGGCAATGCAGTTCAGAGAGAGGGAGCAGGGGTTTACCCTTGACTGTAAGTCATCAAATAATTTACAACTGGTTTAATTTCTGCACATCTATGAACAATGAGATTGCACAGTGACAGTTTGGGGCATAATCACAACCCAACGATTAAGCCTCACAGGAAGAAAATTTGGCCCTTGGCAACTTCTCTTCTATTGTTTATAAAATAAAGCCTACTGTAATCTCTCCATTTGCAAGGCTGGCAGCTAAGAACAAAATAAAAATGCTACAGTTTCGCTCATTTTAATTGGTTCCTTCTTGTGATCCAGAACCAATAAGAAAAATGCTCTACTACTGCATATTTTTAGAATGACTTCTATGGAAATCCAGCTCTTACTGAAGTAGTACTATGGCACCATCCAAAAGTCAGGCAGCCCTGCACTTTGCAGAACCCCATATGAAAAAATTAAGCAAGCATCAACTATTTTCAAAATCTGACCTATCAATCAGCACAGGTTGGTGAGAATGCTTATGTTATGTCCAAAACTGCCAAGGAAGTGTCAGAGATAATAGATATTCTCTGCAACATGAAAAGGAAATGATGGGAGAAACCAAGCAAAGGCAAAAAAACTGCAGCACTTTCAGGATATCACAACAAAAAGAGACAGACAAAGGCATTCCATTCTCAGTGACTCCAGCTCAGGCCTTTCTTTCCTGAAACCTGGGAAAACTGCAATCAATAGTTTTGCATCAGTGTCAGCATCACAAGCCAAACCACCCAGTCCACTGTCTGAAACCAGTCTTTTTTTTTTTAGGTTTTTTCCTCCAAAATAATAAATGATACATTTTTTTCTCTTATTACTTGTGCCTATAGCTTAGGTATTTTAATTCTCCTCTCCACCTCTGAAAGCTAAAGAAAAGCTTTTGATAAAAATAGACAAGATTTTCTTATAACTACACAATTCCACAAGCTTAGCTTGAAAGAGAAAAGAGTATGTCCTTACTGTCACTACAAAATTGCTCGGGTGCACTATGTCCTTAAGAGAGGGGCAGGTTACTTTTCAGATCACGTAATTTGTAGAGAGGGAAACAAATCATCTGACACCAAGTCAAGGAAAAATCAGATTAATCTCTTACACTAATCATAAGAGACAAAGAGTTCGTTTCTTAGAGACTTACTCATACTATCTTGTTACTGTTCCAAACACCATTCAAAGTTCAAGTGCAAATAAACATTTGATCACTCAGCTGCTGAAAAATATTGTTCAACACTTGCAGTAAGCGTAATGGATTCAAAACAGGAAGGGGGGAAATAAAACCCAAAAAGATACATAAGCAACCAACTCACAGGACAGAATAGATTCTTACTTTACAGACAGAACAGATGAATATCACACCTCTGACAATACACCCTTGAAACAACTTAGAGAGTACCATGTTTCACGGTATTTCACCACACTGTCTTAATAAAAAATGCAGTGTTTCCAATTTTAGGTTTAAGCCAAGAAGAACTCCTGTGGCAATTTTCATGTGAGCTCTGAAAATAATCACTTTTAACTGTTTTGACCTTTCCTTTCTAAAGTCTTCATATTGGATTATGTTTTCTGATTGCTGAGAGGGTAGAATAACATCTGGAAGGACAGGAGTTGCCATTTTGAAGCTCTGCTAGGGAAAAAAGGTGACTTTAAAGCAAAGCATAGAATAAGGAAAGATTGACTCAAGTGTTTTGGAATTTAATTTAAAATTACATACCAACAAAACCTACAAAATTCATTGGAAGTGTTACGAAATAAATTTTTACTTTCTTGAGAAAAATTAACAGAAGAGATCTTTAATACCTTCCCATCTCTGGCATCTCTATCCTTGTTTCATAAAAAGGTGGTTCAAAACACCCATCTAATCCTACAGGAAGTACAAGCAGTATATCTTCATAGCTACTAAAATGTGAAACTATTCTCCGTCCTTGACTGCTGATCAGTCTAACTGCATGGTAGAGCTACAAAAGCACAAAGAAAGCTAGGAAGTTAAAAGCTAGATTTTTAGTTTTTAAAAGGACTAAAAGAAATAAAGCAAATTACTTCCTAAAAATAAATATTGTATAATAGGTGGCTAAAAAAACTCCTTTCTTCTCGTAATGAAAAATGACAACTCTTCTCCTAAAGCTGGTTTTCTGAAAGAACTGAAGTGTTTCAACCGCCCTCTAGTGTTAAAATTAATGCAAAGGCTAGCCAAGAGGAAGACTGAAAAGATACTTAAGAAATTAATTATTATGGTGTCTTGTTAACCTCTGTAAAGCTAAAAATTAAAAAGCAGATTTTTAAAAGAACAGTAGGTTTTCAAACCTTCTTTGTAAGGTGCAATTCTGCCCCTCAGCAGCTGGCTTCTGCCCCTCAGCAGCTGGCTATGTGAAATTATGGGAGTTTTTTTTTACTCAAATTCAGCCCTATATTTCTACGAAAACTGAAAACAGTGTCCAAGGAGAAGCTCTGCCTGATGCTAAAGAAGGAAATTATTAGAATTTTAAAAGAGAAAAGAATCAGTCATCTATTTCCATAGCCCAAGCTGTAAGATAAGCAAACATTAAAACTAAAGGAGAACTACTGGCTTTTATAATTCACTTTATTTAAAATAAAGTGTTTATATATAAGCAAAGCTGAAAGAGTCTCCTTCTCCTCCTCAGGCCCTACATATGAATTTTAACTTGAGTTTAACTAGCATGCAGAACAAGGAAAGCTCAGAGCGAAACCTTCTCTGAAGGGCATAAAGCCCTTTAGCAGCAAATTAAATGAAATCCTGAGCACCAGTAACAAAATAAAGTTAATATGCCAAAAAGTGAGACTCCTAAGAGTATTAGGTACTTATACAAGAAAGAGTAATGTTCTAACAGATAAGCTATATAATGGGCTAAAATAGGAAAATACAGATCAAGGATTTAATTACTAGGAAAAAAAATCACTACCACATTTGGATTGCTACATCAAATTCAGCCAGGGTTACTACTGAAGGAGTCGGGGCCCAGTCTAAAGCTGGATATAATGCACATAGTTCAATGGAAATCAGCAGATCCATTATTCATGTATGGGTTTGTTGTATGCAATACAGAGCTTTTACTCTGCGCTAGTACTGACCAAGTTTGCTGCAGAACCAGTGACAGTGTAATCACACCGAGACAGTGCTGTTCCTGATCTAATTAATCCTGCTGAGAGATAAGGGTGATTAGCTCAGCTGTAACACTGTAATAACACATCTACTCCTCTTTCAGGACTTAGATAATATCTCCACGTGATACCATAGGTGTACCACTTCAGCCAGCAATAACCGAGGATTTTCTGAACACAGTGTCTGATATTACATGTGTACTACTGTCTTTGCAAGATCGGGGATTGTATTTACCGTAGCCTACCAGCAGGCCTGTCACATCGTTAAAACCTGTATTACATCTAGTCCAGACCTGCAGTCTCAGAAAAGTCTGTAGACTGGGTTGGAATGAGTAAACCAGGGAAGGAGAGGCTGGCAGGTCTTTGATGGCAACCTCCTCGAAGTACAAGAACAGTCTGTTCTACTACTCAGGAAATTAAGTATACATATAGGAGACTGGCTTGGCTAAACAAGGAACACAGGACTGAGCTCCAATGCAAACACAACATTCACAAAAGATAGAAACAAGGGCAGGTTACAGAGGCGGAATACAGAAACCCTGCCTGGCATGTAGAGTGCTGCTAGGAAAGCCACAGCTCACCTAAATTTGAAACTGGCCAGGGACATTAACAGCAACAAGAAAAGCTACATTAGCAGCAAAAGAGTAAGTGACGAAAACATAGGCCTGCTGGGGGGCAGATGATATAGCGTCAGCAGATACAGATAATGCTGAAGTTCTTAGTGTCTTCCTTGCCTCAGCCTTCACAAGGAAGGTCTCAGGTCCCTATGTGTAGAGAGAGGGTTCAAGGAGGGTAAGGACTATCAGTAGCAGAAGAGAATCAAGTCAGGGATCTCTTAAAAAATCTCAACCCTGAAGACAAGATAGGATGCATTCTAGGGTGCTGAAAGAATCGGTCAATGTAATACCGAGACTGCTCAATAACGTGTTTGAAAGCTTGTAAGGGATCATGGTAGGTCTCCCACAACTGGAGAAAGGCAAACTTTTAACCTGTCCTCAAAAAGGGAAAAAGGACAATCCAGACAACTGCAGGCTGGTCAACCTCACTTTGGTACCTCACAGAATCATGGAGGTTGGAAGGGGGCTCTTGAGATCATCTAGTCCAGCCCCCTGCTCACACAGGGTCAACTACAGCAGGCTGCCCAGGATTGTGTCCAGCTGGGTTCTGAGTATCTCCCAAGATGGAGACTCTGCAATCTCTCTGGGCAACCTGTTCCAGTGTTTGACCATGCTCACAGTAAAAAAAAAACGTTTTTATTGTGTTCAGATGGGACTTCATGTTTTAATTTGTGCCCATTGCCTCTTGTCCTGTCAGTGGGCAGTACTGAGAAGAGTCTGGCTCCCTCTTCTTCATCCCCCCGCCCCATCAGGTATTATATACATTGATAAGATTTTCCCCCCTTAAGCCTTCTCTTCTCTAGGCTTAACAGTCCCAGCTCTCACAGCCTCTCCTCAACTGATGGATGCTTCAGTCCCTTAATAATTTTTGTGGACTTTTTCTGGACTAGCTCCAGTATGTCCATACCTTTCTTTTGCTGAGGAGCCCACAACTGGACACAGGACTCCAGATATGGCTTACCAGTGCTGAGCAGAGAGGAAGGACCACCTTCCTCAACCTGCTGGAAATGCTCTTCCCAATGCAGTCCTGAATGCTGTTGGCTGCTGTTGCCACGAGGGTGCATCGCTGGCTCATGGTCTGCTTGTGTCAGCCAGGACCTCCAGGACCTCAAGGTCCTTCTCTGCAGAGCTGCTTTCCAGGTCCGCCTATAGCATGTACTGGTGCATGAAAAAGGTATTCTTGGAATATATTTCTGAGCATATGCAGATGCTGTTGGTGAGTGGGAACAATCAACACAGATTTACCAGTGATAAGTCATGCCTGACCAACTTGATTGCCTTATATGATAAAACGACTGGATTTGTGGACAATGGGAGAGCACTGGATGTCATTTACCTCAGCAAGTCTTTTAACAGTCTCTCACAGTGCTCTTGTTACCCAAATTATGACATTACAGTCTGGATGGGTGGACAACTAGATAGGTAAAAAACTGGTTGGAAGGTTGGGCTTGAAGAATAGTGGTTGAAGTATCATACTCTACGCTGGAGGCCAGCAACCAGTAGAGTATCGCATGGGTCTATCTTGAGGCTTGCCCCGTTTAACATCTTTACCAATGACCCGGAGAAGGTGACACAGTACCCTCTCATCAAGTTTGCAGAAGACAGCAAACTAGGGGATGCAGTGAATATGCTCCAGGGCAGAGTTACCATTCTGAAGGACCTAGACAGGCCAGAGGAACAGGCCATCAGGAAAGGACTTCTGCTGAAAAGGATTTGTGGGTCCTAGTGGACACTAGGCTGAAAAGGAGTCAGAATTGTACTGTGAAAAGCTTACCTGACTGTATCCACAGGAGCGTACACAGTAGATAATGGAAGTGATTATTCTCCTTTACTCAACACTGTATTAAATCTGGTTTTGGGCCTCCAGTACAAGAAAGATGTTGATAAACTTGAGCAAGTCCTGCCAAAGGCCACAAAGGTGCTCAGGGAGCTAGAGCACTGGACCTGTGAGGACAGGCTGAGGAAACTGGGCTTGTTTAGCCTGAGAAGGCTTTGCGGGAACATAATAACAGACTTTCAATTCCTAAGAGAAGGTTACCAAGATCACAGAGCCAGGCTCTTTATCAAGGTATATGGCAGGAAAACAAGAGACAATAAATCGAAGTTACCACAGCACATAAAAAAATCACTGGTCTGAAGTACTGGAACAGTTGAAAGGTTGTGGAATCTACATCCATGTAGGTTTTCAAGACCCACCTGGACGAAGTCTGAGCAACCTAGTCTGAAGTCAGCATTGATCTTGCTTCGAGCAGGAGCTGGGCTAGATGATCCCTGGAGGTCCCTTCCAACCTGAGTGATTCTGCAAGTGACGTCACCTTATAACCCTAACCACGAGGGAGTCAGGGGTATCATAGATTCAATGCCCTTTCTGATAGCAACATCACAAACATCAATATTTATTTATTTTTGGGTGCCCACCACTCTGAAGCAATTGCATTTATAAATGCTTTTAAAATGGTATTTGAAATGGCATTAACATCTGGCATATGCCTATACCAGGGTTTCCTATTCTGCATTCACAAGGAGTGCTGGCATATGTTTGTAGCATTGAGGAATGTTTGGGCTGCCCACCCACAGCTTATGTGCTTAGTTAGCAGCATTTGTTTCAAGAAAATGTAAATCAGTGTCCCCACTCCCTGCATGTGCTTCCTTCAGTGCAAACATACTGACATGGGTACCAAGATGCATAAGGTTGTATAGACACAAGCTTTTAATCTGGCTGGAAGCAAGTCTTTGGAAAGCTTCCATGACACAGATGGCTTGGCCTGTGTATCACCTCTGTAGTGCCATTACCCTTACTGTATCTGCTCCATAAGATACGGTAGCATCCTAGCCTCCATGAGCATGAAGGCTGCCAGTTGTAGAACAGTGTCAAGTATCTGACCACAATAGTCAATGATGGGACCCACATTTAGTGTCATTAATCTAGATTAAAACTTCATGTCAATCATGAGTAGACTTGCTGACACAAACTCTGAGAGCAGCAATAACCCAGCAGGGCCAAACCAAATCACTGCCTGGAATGCAGAGTCTGATGTAATACTTGGCTTTGAGTTGCTCCCATGACTCTCAGTTACACATATAGAAACAGTCACCCACATTACACAGCTACTTTTGTTCAGCAGTTTTGTGAAATCTGTCAAAAAATTCGATGCTGTTCACACCAGTATCAGCAGTAGGCATTACATCACAGTAAGCACCCCGGATCTCTGAAGCACAGTTCAACATTTAGGAGGACAAAAGATAAATACAGTTTTAAAACAGAGAACGATGTTTATAAATATTTCATAGGAATGTCAAAGTCTCTAAAGTAGAAGAGACCAGAGTTCATCCAGTACAGAAGTTTCAAAATCACTTTGCTCAGCTACATACTTTCATGGCAACGCTGCTGCTTTATGCACATTCTCAGCATGATGATATATTCCGTTGCATGGGCATGCTCAGATACCACAACCAGCACATGTACCATCCTTTGGGAACCTCCGAGTTAGTACAGCGTCTAGTCTGGCATCCATCCACTTTTACAAAACAACTCATCTAACCCAAAGGCCATTTCCCATCATCTTTGTTGACTGTCCCACAGCTGTGGGCAGACTAATTCCTCAGGGGCCTGCAGCCCGTTTCCTTTCTCTCTTTTTCCTGACACTCCCATAATGCACCCCCCATTGCATGACAGAAGTTACTGAAATGGGAAGAAAATGCCTCCGTTTTTGCTGAATAATAAACACGCATCCAATCGCATGCAACAAGCTTCCCATCACATGGTGACGCACACACGTGCCATGCTCTTACAGTAGCAGAAGTTCACCGGTCCCTTGACAGGAACTTTGTGAGCACTGTGGCCAGATCGGAGCAGACACCATGATGCACAGCCTGCCGGTGCTTCGCTTAAGAAAATATTAGATCATGTGCAGTCTTGAAATGCCAAGTGCTATACTCTTACAGGAAGGGACAAGAATCTCATAGCAGTCAGTAAAGAGAGAAATTGTTCCCACTTGAAAATCCCTAATTAAATCTATTCTCCACCTATTAAGTTCAAGAGCTGAAACCAAACATTTAATATCCCTCTCCAAGTAGGATTTCTTGAGTATTATATTTAGGTATTCATTAACTCACTGTACCGCCAAACTGTTTTAAAGGCACTAAACTCACAGCCCTATGATCAACCTTGATGATGACTTCTACAATCTATAATGATGATATGCTGTATGAAAAGAAGTACACAATTTTCTCTCATTGTTTTTTCCCCATTTTTGAGTTTCAGTGAACCTCCCCTTCTCGCACATGACAGAAAGCAATCAAAAGCTTTAAGAACCTTGGAAGACTACCAAATTAAAAGATACGACGGCATGTATAATAATACTGTGCATTTTCAATTTTAAGTACTTACTTCATATGTTTGTTCTGATTGGGTATCCACAGAATTATGATAATGCAAATAATAAAAGTGCATAAGGTGAATTAACAGATGTTATTCTGAAACAAGGGTACACAAATATATCTACAGCTTTCTGTAAATTGAGTACAGAGAACAAAAAGTGGACAAAGTCACTAAACAGTGTCAGTATTTTAACCTATAAAAATGTTGAAGATTAGTCTTTTTCTCTCTCTTTACATACCCCCCCTTAAAAGAGAAAATTTCCATGCCCATACTACTTTATTTCTTTCCACATAGTGCTGCTATCTTCTCATTCATCTAATGTTCATCAGCCTCATTTAATATATTTCAAATTGGGTAGCTCTGGATGCTTTAACAAACAGGAATTTGTCTGAGCTTGGCTGGATTCCCTCAACTGCACCCTCATCCACCAGTTGTAGATGACTGGTACTAGCCAACTGTAAACCACTGTTCCTGAACAAGTAACAATTGTTAAAAAAAAAAAAAAAATATCACAACATAGAGTTTAGTCTATGTATTGTTCTGTGCTGCTATCAAAGGAAGCACTCGCATGAAAATACAAAAGCAGGAAACATTTAAAAAGTACATTCCTTGGCACCAGCTCTTTGCCAGCTTAAGTCTTCATTGCCTAGCGCATCATACCAATAAATAAATAAAAGATGCACTGTGGGCAGCCTTAAAGCAAAACCAAACAAACGAAACCAACACAAAACAAAAACAAACAACCACCCCTCCCCCAAAAAAACCAAACCAAACAACAAGCAGACTGAAGACTAAAGCAGCAAACACTTGTGACTTGTAAAAAATCTTAACAAAGGTCAATGTTGCCCCCGACATTTTTATTTCAGCCATTAGCTTTGAAAGCCAGACATATACAAATGTCAGTTAAATGCCAAAGGTAAAATATAGTACACTTATAGAGCCATACTCACTGTCTTTCCACAAATTCTCTTTTTTTTTAATTAAGCAACAAGGTTATAATAATAAATTACAAGGGAGGACACCAGTTTTGCTAGTGTACTAATTTTCTTATTCAAAACTGCAAAATATCAATATTCGGTTCATTCCTGGAGTCCTCCTTCCCACCTTGCATGTCTCTGGAATGACCCAAACAGCACCAAATATCATAGGTGTGACTGGACAAAGAGCACACTTGACAGTTTTTCTGTATGAGGTCTCCCACACAAAAATCAACTCTTAGCACATCTTTACTTTCTAGTAGGTCAACAGAACTTAGAATCACAAGCTACAAGAAAAAAAACAGGTTTAATAATGCATATTTTAAGCAACCCTGCTTACCATGCTTTAAGTTGTATAGCAACCATTAAAAAATTAACATCAAAATAGGGAACAAAACATACACGTCACAACATGCAGCCTTCACTAACTTCTTCCCAACTGTTTCTATATTCTTTTTAATACGTACAAGGCATGTAAGAAAAAAGTAGGAAATGCTGTCAGAGAAGCATGTAACACTTAAACATAAAATAGATACATAAACACTGTTTAGGCTAAAAATAAATCCCTGGAGACAATATAAACTAATTGTTAGACATATTTTTAAAAGTATGCTTATAAAAAAGCAAATACAATTTAAAATCAAAAGCACTTTAAAAAATGGCATCTGAAACGACCTAGTTTTCTGTTTTCACCTTAAATTGCACAAACACTTTTAAAAGATTACAAAAATTAACATGACAAAAAGATGTAATAGTATGACAGAAAGATATCCATCATGATATGAGTTTTGCCCAGTAACTTGTATTAACATACTTATTATTTTCAGCAGTGTTGTGTGACAAGTCCATCACCCTTCAGCTTGTTTAGCTGAACAATCCAAAAATAACTACGGTGTCAAGACTCCGTGTGTGAACGCTCATGCTGGAGACAGAGCCCCTGCAAAGTCTGATTGTGCTTTAAGCTTACTTTCTACCCAAATTCAAACTAACTTTTCTGTAAGGATGAGTTCGTGCTTTTGCAACTGCTCTCCACAAAGCTGTGTCATCTGTCCTGCTCAGAGTCACAGGCACCAAATTCTATTTCTGTTCTTAGCCATGCACAGTTCACTCTGCATGCCCACAGCTTCTCCTGTCATTCTTAACCACTGCTAGCAATGTACAGTCAAGCCTGACTTAATGCTCATCCCTGGAACAGAAGGAAAAAATAAACACATAAAGGCAAACCAAATGCTAGCAACGTTGGGTTCAAGTTTTATCCATCTTGCATAGCATCAAATAGGTCAGCTCAAAATTTTTGCTGCTTAACCTCCTCCTGGTCCACATGACAGGCTTTTGTCAGTTGCTATGTCTTTCAGTTTCCATCTGACTTCATTGCCTGGCTTTGTTACCGAATACTTTATTAAAATCCAAATAGGTTTTATCAACCCTCAATTCAATGCAATAATTGAATCAGATAAGGGCCTGGGATTTGCTTGATGCAGCCCACTTAGAAAAAGAAGTTTCCTGGTGAGTTACTTTGGGGAATCTCTCCACGAGCCTCTGAAACCCACTACTGAGGGCAAATTAGAGGAAATACAATAGGCTTTCCATCTCTCATCCTGAGCTCTATATAGCAATAGTGCATTTATGCCATACTTTTCCCATTAATAATACTGTTTTGTGTTATCTGTCCTCAGATGTTGCACACCAAATCTTAGCTAGCTGACCATTTGTTTCCTAATTCCCCCATTTTCCTTCTTAAACGTTCCTGGAGTGAGGACTTTAAAACAGGAAAAATTCTACGACACTAGGTCAATTAATCTCCATGTCAGCCTGAGGGCAATATAGAGGCAGGCAGTGAAGGAACTGGCAGGATGGAAAAGATAAAACAGCTGAGTAGCATCCTTTAGTCAAGAACAGCACAGGGCTGAGAACAAGCTAACAGCCTCCCAGTACTGCAATGGTAGGAACACAAAGGCAGAGTGATTAATTAGCTTGATAGAAGGGAAAGAACTAGGATTAATGGCTATTCTTGTTACCTACATATATCCCCAACTTTTTTTCAAAAGCACTGAATTGTCAGCCCAAGCAATGGGCTTGGCAAAAGCCTTGGCAATGACTTCTACAATCCATAATGACACACTATACAAAAAGTATAGGGTATATCAGGAAAAGACTTGTGCCTCTGCCTGGGGGAAACCTAGCTGCCTGAGGGGTACTCAGCTGCCTGAAAATCTGCAGCAAATGAACGAAAGTGCCAGGAAACACATTAATAGGAAGTGATTTGATATTAGCTCTAGAGAGGGCTGGAAAGTTTAAGGTTTTCCCCTCACCACCATCTCTAACCTCTGTGATACTACAAATGCTTCTGCTGAGTGACAGAGGTATCCTTTCGAAAATGATGGTGAGGAGATCAGGGCTACTAGCAAGGAAAGTAGGTGCAGCTCCTGAAATTCCCACCTACATCCACACGGAGCTACAGACAGATACGTGACCTAATTTGTCTCCTACACTGAAGGAAATTGTTCAGGGATTATAAGGGCAATTATTTTATGCAAACGATAATGAAAGTTTTGGTACTCTAATAAGTTCATTTTCTTGGTTCCTTAAGACAAATACACCTAACCATACATAGCCTCTCTGGAGCTGAGCAGTGTAAGCATGACATACAGAGCAGACATGAACAGCTGGGTCAAGAATTTAAATACAGCAGCCAAAAAATCAGAGTTCAAAGTGGGTTTGAACTGATTGTACAGAGAGCTCCCAACAGAAAATGCCTAAGATCTGATAATACAAAGGCTGAAAACTACTGCTTTAAGAAACTGAATTTAGTTCACAGCTGTCCAATAAGCTAGCATATGAACATATACACATCGCTATTAAAAATGAGGCCTTTCCATTTCACCACAGAGATGCAGACAATATGCTGCATGCAACAGAACAGGTACCATGGACCAGCTCCGACCAGAGAGAAGCATCCCCCAGTTGCTTTCAAAGGCAGCCATGCTCAAGAACTGCTCTATGGAAGGCAGCTGGGGACCACAGCTCTGTGGGAGCTTGATGACAAGCAAAAGGGACAACAAGCTAAGGAAGAGCAGAAAATGGTGCTCCATTAGCGACCACATTCCTCCATGCTTTCTCTCACATGACAAATGAGTAAGAGACAGCCTCACCTCATCATTCATAAGGAGATTTGGTTATACATGTCACTGAAGACTCAAGTGAACATTTTTCTCTGTATTAAAAAACTTAAATAAAAATCTACCTGTGGGAGAGGGCCACAAATCTGATATTCCAAGGGAGCAGACTTAATAAGAAAACATGTTTTCTTGGTGACAGTGGTAGCACCAAAGAGAACTTAAGTTAACTAATGATGGGGGCAAATATTCCAGGTTCAAGCAACCCGAGAAGAGCCAGTGATTAACTCTTAACAACACCTCTGGGACAAATAATTTTCCTTTCCCCATAACTAATTTATCTTTTGCCAGTGGGGTGCTCTCATACATGGAGGTTTAAGTTTATGGCACCTTAAAGCTTAGCTGTATCATATTACTTAGTAACTTACAGGACAGGATCATTTACAATTCTGCCTCAAGGCCTCAAAATCCAGTTTAAAACAGAGATCCCTGTAAAGGAAATTACCCTGACCTGGCCAAAGGCCAACCCCAAGGTCGCCACCCAGAGGAACTTTCTTTTCCTCATGCTACCTTAGCAGGACTTCTAATAATGATCCTGAAGACCTGATCTAATGTTATCCATTTAATTGGACAAGCTCGTCATATGACAAAGAACAGAGACCGATGCCAAGAAGTCACTCAAATAAGACACGAACGAGGTCTTGGCCCGACTGTGGAACACCCCAGCACATTACACGCATTTTATAAATATATGCCTTTGACACAACCGGGTCATCAAGTTATTTCTGTAACTATAAGACAGCCAAATAAGTTAACTAAATCTGTTCTCATACTTCTCCTTCTCACCTTGCTTGTCTGATCTCATTTTGGATTAAACTTTACAGCCTGTATTTGTACAGCACTTCCCAGGCCCTCCTCCCTGCGCCTCACTCTGCTGGGTGAAGTACAAAGAATTTGGGAGCAATAACCCTGCTCACAGTCCAAAACAAACTAGACAAATGAAAAATAGATCTGCCCCAGTGACGTATCCAGGGTCACCCTAGAAGATCCCACAGTCCACTGCGTAGGTAAAGCATAGTGCCAACGTGCCCCCATACAATAGCACCTCAAACATTTAAAACCCGTTATTCAATACATCCTATATGTTAAAATGTCCATCTCATTTAAAATGGCTGCCTGCCAAAAACATACTATCACAAAGCATCTCACGCACCTTTTTGATTCTATTACACAACAGTGAAAACAATTAGGGCTCACAGTGCTTTACAGACATTTAAAAAAAAAAATCACAGTAAGTGGTGGTTTTAAGATACAGCTGAAGACCATCTCCACTAATCAGTCTAGGTCTGACTTCTCTACTGAGCATTTTCCTACAATAGCTTTTGCAATACACTGCATTTAATTTTGAGTGATAAGTAGGAGTATTTCACTCAACTTCAACACCACATACTAGCAAGCCATTCAATCATTTTATTTTAACAACAAATTTATTGTTCAGATACTAGAAATTCAAGTCTGGCAAGCTTTTTAATATGCTAAGTATGAGTACGTTTCATAGAAAGTAAAAAGCACATTTCCCATTCTGCTCAGCATGACAAAGTCCTATCTTCTGAGCAGAAATGGACACCTCTGAAAAGAAAATCCTTGAATTACAGTAAACGGTATCTGAAATCCCATAGCTAACACTGACCAGCAAGGTAAAGAAAGTGAGGTAATTTCTAGACCTCCATTAGATACGGGATACTAATTTTTTCAATCTGCTGTGAAACAGATTTCAGTAACATAATGGAAAGGGGAGAAAATCGCATATTATCATGCATGCAAGAAAAATGTTTGAAATACCTTATTTATCTTCTCTCTCTGAGGAATGTGGATCCTTTTGTACTTCTTGATGATGTGATTCACAGATCAGCGTTCTGGGAATCAAGCCTATGCCCATTTACCAGTGTAATATGATCATTTAGCATAATTAGCATATGATATTTCGACACTGCTATGGACTTGGACCAGATCTGAAATGTAAATATTTGCCAAACGGTACATCCTAGTGCCCAGTGCTACATAATGGTGTAACTTAAGACACTCACTTGATGTGCTTTCTCTTCTGGGGGCAGAGTTAAGGCTGCTGTGGGAATTCTCACTTTCATAACATAAGGCAGTTTAAAATTATAGATAATGTTACATTAATTTCTGCAGTATCAAATTTTAAAGGGGTGGAAACAAGATGAAAGAGCTCACAATACAGCAATCATTTCAAGTGCCACAAGGATGAACAGAAAGAAAACTCCTGGAGCAAATAACAACCATTTCAAGCTTCCCCAACTATCTTTTCCCTAGTGTACTCCATCACCCAAGAGCAGAGCCCAGCTTTCCTAGGACACAGGAATCCACAGAGCACCATTCAGTATGATTCAGAGCATGGCACACATGCAAAAAGTAATCAAAAAAATCACTGCAAGATGTAAACACACAGCAGCCTTACAGGAGAGACGTTTAATGCCTAAGCCAAGGCTTTTTGTAACTGTCGTAAATTCTACAGCATGAAATGTCATAGGCTATCTTACATACTGTAACATTTTGTCTCACCTGCTACAAATACAGATGTTACCTATATCAATGCCTAACACCCCCCAACTATCTCTTTGTTGTCTTGCAACAGAAATATCCAGAAGCTATTCACATCCAATAGCAAATGTACAGATTTTAAGCTAGTTTTACACCTCTTATTAGTACACCTTATTACTAATTTTTTCTCTCAGAAACATACAGGTCCTACAAGTGAAGTTTTCCACAGCAGAATAACTTGACATTGAAAATGCCTCTCAGTATATGTCTCAGTTCTCCCTTATATAAACAGTATCCCAAGGTCAGTGCATCTTTGCCTTATCCCCAAGACTGAGTCATTGTGTGGCATCACCTGTAATGATCATTTACACAAGAGTAAAGGAAAGCTTCAGCATTTCTTCTTCTTAGCCTCACCTAACATGTTCTTTGCCTTTTCCAATTGCAGGGAGATTTTTTTCCTTCACAGACCATAATCTCTTGTCACTCATCCCAAAACGTACAACAGTAGATGTTCTTTGCCTGCAGTTGTCTTTACAAGTTTTATACAAGCAGCACAAAAGTATGCAACAGTCTTTGGCAAGCCAAGTGCAAGAATGGACTACTAACTCTCTGCTGCTCCCATTGCTAGGACCTACCAACCTGCACTCCTTGCAGCCTTTGGCAGAACATGTAACATTCAGCAGAAAGGTGGCTCTCACTTTGCCTTTCCCTGAAGGACCAGAAGTTGCTTCCTCTATTATGTCAGAAACGCAATGAAAGGTAGGCATTGCCACATTTTCCACTCACTTCTTAGCCAAGGCTAAATCCCTGAAGAACGTAGGGAATGTAAAAACACAAAGCAATAGTCTCGCAGCAGCACTAGGACACCAAATATGAGGGTAACAGTGGGTCCCTCCAAGATGAGTCTATTTTTCCAAGCCTGTTTATAAAATTACACTTGCACAAAAGGACAAAACTTATATGGACTAATGAAAGTTCTATCAGTAGGAACGCTGTTTGGTTATTCCCTGCTTCCTTTCCCTTCAAATGTCAGACAGGTAAGAAAACAGAGGAAGAAGAAAATTTGCATATAATGGAAGAGAATTACTGTCCTCCTCTGTTACATTTCCTTGGGTACCTACAGCAGCACTTGGAGACAACCCCACCAACAACCACGTTACTCTGGATTCACTCAGCATTTGTGGCAAGAAAATAACAGATCACAAGAAGGTTTCGTAAGGGCTCAGTGTTGGCCCAACACATCTCCCCTTAATGTCAATGCGAGCAGCATTAAAGATCAGATTGACTGACTCCGAGTATCCTTCACAGAGATCTTACTTACTTGAGGTAATTGGATGTACGCCAATGGAAAAGTCGCAGACCAAACCTGGAGAGATGAAGACGACCAAAGTGAACTTTGTTGCCTTTTGGACCCACCTCCCATCACAAACATAACTATCTCAAGAGGACAGAAAGAAGGGGGCGAGAGGGAGGAACAGGAAAAGTTATGTCAAATCCCACCTGCTTCTGAACAAAAGGAGTAAGTCTGAACACTGGTCTCCAGGGCATAATATACCGATTTCATCTGGACTCAAATTTAAATAATGGCAACAGGCAAAATATTAAAACAGACTCACAGAAAGTAAAGGGAAAAGAGAGATTAAAGGGAAAAGCAAAACTTGTGTGTCAATTAAACCAGAAATAATAGTCAGAAAAAGCCAATGCTTCTTCCCCTTTGCATTTAGGTCCCCTATCATCACCAAGACACCTGGTGACCTGTTTACAGCAGCAAGAACAGAAATTAAGCAAGACTTTCCCTGCTGAACTCTTCTGCACTAGTCCCGCTTTCTGACTGGTCTCATCTTGGCTTCTAATACAACAAACCACGGCTGGAGTGAAAATCACACAAAAACGAACAACATAAAGCACCCCACTTTCTCCAATCCATACCAGTACTTTCAAGGCTGCACCAGCACCACGCCAATGTTAGAAGGGTGCTACAAAAATAGCAAACTGACAAGAGCAAGACCAGGACTGCCTCCAACCACGTGGAGGAGAGACACAGAACAGGACCATCTCCAGTGTTTAAAAGCCCATCAAAATTATTGCAGTTGCATACAAAAAGTACAAGCTGATTATTAAAAAAAAGTGATTATTCACCAAACTTGGTCAACCAAAATGTTTCCATTATTCCACTGTTGTTGTTGGTTTTCAAATTAATGCTTTCCCTCAGCCTGCCCAACTGTATCAAGTAAGATTCTAGAACACTGTTTCCAGAGTCTAGAAGCCACGAAAAGTACTCAAGCATATCTATGAGAAAAACATTAATTTCTAAATGTTTTCAGATTTCTGATATAAGGCATTTTTTTAAAGGTGGATAAGAAACCCAATTTCAGGAATGGTGTTTTCAAAACTAACTATTGCCCCTTTCAGAACAGTAAACATGGAGATAATTAGTTGTCGTGGTTTAACCCCAGCCAGCAACTAAACACCACGCAGCCGCTCACTCACTCCCCCCCACCCAGTGGGATGGGGGAGAAAATCGGGAAAAGAAGCAAAACCCGTGGGTTGAGATAAGAACGGTTTAATAGAACAGAAAAGAAGAAACTAATAATGATAATGATAACACTAATAAAATGACAACAGCAATAATGAAAGGATTGGAATGTACAAATGATGCGCAGTGCAATTGCTCACCACCCGCCGACCGACACCCAGCCAGTCCCCCGAGCGGCGAATCCCTGCCCCCCACTTCCCCATTCCTGTACTGGATGGGACGTCCCATGGTATGGAATACACCCTTGGCCAGTTTGGGTCAGGTGCCCTGGCTGTGTCCTGTGCCAACTTCTTGTGCCCCTCCAGCTTTCTCACTGGCTGGGCATGAGAAGCTGAAAAATCCTTGACATTAGTCTAAACACTACTGAGCAACAACTGAAAACATCAGTGTTATCAACATTCTTCGCATACTGAACTCAAAACATAGCACTGTACCAGCTACTAGGAAGACAGTTAACTCTATCCCAGCTGAAACCAGGACATTAGTTGCCTTCACCTTCAATCTTTATACATCTAGTTTTAAAAATTAATTTACCTCAAATTAACCACTGCTTTTGTTGCCAAGAGAAGGTCTTATTGATTTCACAGTTCACACAGTCTATTTACTATATGTGCCGGAGCCCATGGACACCTCAACATACCATACACACCAGTTCTATACATCTTCCATAAAGTGAACTAATACTGTATGAACACTAGGCTCATCACTGATGTCAGGCTCTATGTCAAGCACATGCAGGCAACCAACCAACCAAACTAGCTCTCTAGAGACAGAAGAGACAACAATTTCAGCAACTGAATTAATCGTATTGAAGTCAAATGTGGCTTAGCAAAAAATAAAACTAAAAACATAAAAAATTTTCAAGAATTAAATAATCCAAGTTTCCCACAGTTCCACTGCATAGATGTTGGCTAGTTAGTCAAACTGATGCCACACACAGTATGCTGTCAACTACATTTAAAGATGAACTTCGTTCACGAAGGATGTAAGCCTGTTAGGAACACAGCATGATCTGCAGAAAGAAATGGTCTGAGCGGAGTCCCTCAAGTGATGTGATCCAGTGCCAGGTAGTGGTCCTAGCCACATCAGAGGTACGCTGCTTGGCTTGACATAAGCCAGGTCTATACAGTAAAATTAAGAAAGGAAAATCAAACACTTGCAAGAAAACTTTTAGAGGCAAGAGCTCTTGCCATAGACCAAGGCAAATGTTGGCAACAAACTCAAAGAAACAAGAACCTTCTGACAGACCAGAACTGGTGAGATGAAAATTCACAGGCAGATGCAACTGAAGAGCTCAGTTCATGCCCTCCAAGATTCACTACAGGGCTCAGGTAGGTACAAGGTTGTTGCAACAAATGATGATGCAAGGAACAGGCATTCTGCAAATCCTTCAGAAACTTGCATCTTTCACCATGTTGTCTACATGAGTGGGGAACTGTACTCAACAGCCAGGCAATCTGTCCAATCCACTGTTCACAGCAGAAGGAGGTCAGGAGACAGGGCTGCCTTCTAAACCAGAAGTCCTATAACATGAGGGCTAGCAAAACGTAGAAGAAAATGTGGATCTTTTCTACTCTAGAAAGCTCAGTGATTGGTAGGCACGTATCTCCTGATAACCGTTAGGTACATCACCACGCTTCGTCCTCTAAAATAAAGCATACTTGTCTTTCAGTTCCTCAAATCATGTCCCAAGGGCAAGCAAAGTCTGCTTCTGCAAATGGATGCCTTGGACTAATGCCATCAGCACCAGGTAAATACCTACTTTGGCTGTCACTGACAGTTTCGAGTTTGCTGTGGGAATATTTTGTACCTGAAGCATGGGATGCGTGCATTTTATTAATAAAATTAAAACCTACACCTCTAACCACTTTCAGATCTTTGAAACAGTAGCAAGGCTGTCTAGTGATCCAACCAGAAACAGCCTGATAGCTATCTTCTTCTACTGACTTAAGAAGAACATGGAGCAAAGAACATAACCTCTCAGTGCCTCTTAAGAGTAAAGGAGAGGGATGCCTTAGCACCTTCAAAAAAGGCAAGTGCCTTAAGAAGATTTTGAGAAGTGGCTTTCAAGTTTAAAAAACAGAGGAATGAAATACTATTTGCTAAAGCAGGAAGAAAGGTGGAGATTCCTGCACAAAGCAACATTTCTCTTTAAAGCTCTTTAAAAAGCAGTTCAGAAAAAACAACTGCATATCTAAATGACTTGAACTAGTTGTGTTTCTCTTGTTGTGGTTTAAAGTAAAAACAGCTAGGAAGAAATGGACTACAGACAACAAAACAGAATGTGTGGATCTTTTACCATAGAAGGAACTTCCTCAGCTCTTCAAAGAGGAATTGATGGAGAATAGAATGAGAAGGAAGCGTTGAAGATGGACACTAGACAGCTGGACTTTTTGCTTTCATAAAAGAAAGCAAGATGTCATAGAGATTGCTTCAGGGTCCCTGGAGTAGGAAATTTCAACTGGTACAGTAAGAAAAGGAAAGCATAATAGGAAAAAAGAGAAAGAACCTAATGAAGGTGATTTTTTCAGGGAAAACTGACTGCTTTAAAAAAGATGTCTTGAGAAATTATTTTAAGAAAAATAGAATGAAAAGGGGGAAGTTGTGTAACTCTTGGGAGATATTTTGTGGTGACCATCCACCATGAAAGGGTGGGACAACATGGAACTTGGGAAACTGAAAGCCATGTAGATGAATTTACATTGGTGTGGGAACTTAAGACTCTGTTCTTATTTCCTCCTCCTGGTTCTCCCTAGAAGATCCCTTCTCTGCTTCACAGTCCTTCTCACTTTGCCTTCTGTATTTGAAAAAGAGAACACTTCCAAAAAGCTCCTGTTCACAATGAATCATAGAATCATAGAATCATTTCGCTTGGAAAAGACCTTCAAGATCATCGAGTCCAACCATTAACCATGCCCCCTAAACCATGCCCTGGAGTACCCTGTCCACTCGCTTTCTGAATACCTCCAGGGATGGTGAAGTCTCTTCCTCTCTTTCATATCCTTCTACGAATCACTGGTTCCAGCAATTACTTTTACCATGGCTTTCTTATCCTAATCCATGACCACATTCACCTGAAATACTGTCCCGGGTCTTCCCTGTTACCCATCTGAAACAGGAGAAGCTTCACAGTGAAGGATCCAGCCCGTCTTCCATCCTGAGTGGTTGTGAGGGAATAAGTTGGAAATTTTTCCAGAGATGCAGTTCTGCCCCCTTGCTCTTCATCTTTTAAGCACCAAATAGCTCAGCAATAGGTGTTGACACAATTTATATCCTCCCCATAGTTGCCTCTGCTGCTATCGATAGTGTCCCAGGAGCTATGAAATGCAAAAGTCTTGCCTGTCCTGCCACTTTCCCCATTGCTGGGAAACAGATCAGCAAGAGCCTTTTTAACACTCAGAGCAACTGTTACTTGGCAAAACTTTGTGAGACAGCACAGCAGCACTGGAGAGATCCAAACGCTCTGCTGTATGAAAGAGAATCACTTTATTTGTATTTGGAAGGTTTCCTTTACAGGCTTTTAAGCCAGCCATTTAGGTTTTTATGTTACAAGGAGACATGCTCCTGTCTGCTTGTTAGTACAGGTCTCTTGATTGCCAGAGCCATCATCCCATTCCCCTGATGGTATTTTGCCCACATGTATATAAATTCATATAAACAATACTCTGCACACTGTCCTCCAGTGGAAACAGCATACTAGACATTCTTAGAACGTTGCTATCAATCCTTCACAACTTCAGCTGCACCTCCTTCAAATGAAGCAAAGTAACAACCTTCATCCGCATGAGGTTACAGTCTTAACATAAAACGCAATGCAAAGCTGATTTGGGGATAAGTACATATGTGAGAAATCAAAGAACTGTTCAAAATAAAGCTAGCTGAACATCCTGGGCAGAACCACCTTAGGCTGAACTGTATGCAGTTAGGGGTAAAAAACAGCAATAGACACAGAGAAAGGAAAACATGCTTTCAAAAGCGTTCTTGAATCATTTAACATTTAGAAATGAGCAAAGCCAAATAGAAAGTCTCCTGGCCTGTGCTCAACATGAGTTTTGAGTATGGCTGCAACCACCATAAAACCAGTGTTTGTCAACATACTGCCATAAGGCACTTGAGGAGACAGCAGCCACTACCAAACTGCAAAAGACCAGGAACACTAGAGCAACACTAGAGTATGCAATGCTGTCTCTCAGGCTTTGCCCCTCTATAGCCATATTCATTCGGAAATTAGTAATGATTACTTAGAGGTTATAGAGAACAGTGCAACCCCTGAATACAGATAAAGCTACCAGTGAGAAAGTACTACTCGTCTAGCTTTGTCACAACATTTTCTTTCCTACAAGTCCTTTCCACCAGTGTCCTAAACCCAGGATTCCTTCAACTTCAAGCCCTGCCTCCCTCAATCCTTCAGGGTGAATGACTTTAATTAGGAGTGAACTTGAAGGACACCAAATACAGGAGAGCTCACAGAGCCCTTTGCTCTCTAGGATTTGAGTTGATCCCCATTCCCTAGGACAGTCACAAGATTTTGAGCTAAGTCTCCTTCAAACCTGCTGGCTGAGACATTTCAGCTCTCTGTTCAGTGTACCACCTCATCCTTCCTTTTCAGTCCTTCCTCCCGGGGGAAGGCCACAGACTTCCTCTCCCTTATCCTACTGCCTGCTCAGGACTCCTGCATTTTCACTTACTCCCCCCCCCGAGCTCCTTCTCCAGTCTAGCCCTGCCTCCTCCCCAGACACACCACATAAGGATAATGCAGTTCTTGTGGTCCTATGCCTGCATGAGGTTGATATACTCCAACATACCCTTATTATGAGTATACACAGACCAGTCCAAGCAATTGTAAATCAGTGAAGATTGTCCACAGCAAAGGCAGCTCTACTTCAACAATATCAGTGTAGAAACTAAAGCTCAGTTAACACAGTTCAGCTGATTGTAGAGACATGCAGAGACTCGGCCTCCGAAACATAATTGGCTTTTCACTAGTTAATGCAGTTTGTTTCCTCTTTTGCATTTGAAACAGGGATCATGGAAATAAACACCCTAGCTATTAGTCACTTCCACCTTCAGAAATATCAGGCATTAGAACAGCACAACACAGTTTGCATTGGAGAGGAGAACTCTGACAGCAAAAGGAAAAAGTGCTTTCAAAAGAAATAAGAAAAAATTTCCTGTTACACCATTTGAAACAAAGATTAATGCAAACTTCAAATCTTTTAAACTGATGTTACTACTTCAGTGTTATCATAATATATTACAACATCATATTCACATCACTGCAAAGAAATGCTAAGCTTAATCAATACCTTTGTCCACTTAACGGCTTATTGGAGCATATGTTGATGATTTAGTCTGCCTCATCTCCCTGGAACTATCCCCAGAACATGCCTATCTGTTTTATACTCTTGATTTTAAAAGCTTTTCAACAATAGGATTTTTTCACCCTTCCTCAACAGGCAGTTTAACAGCCTAATACATCTCACTGCCACCAAAATGCAGTTCATTACCTACTGGGGATCCCACGTTTCCTATCTGTTCTTTCTTGTTTGTGAAGCACAGAGGTCAGATGCCTCCTGTTTTACTGTGCTTGCAGACAAGGCAAAAGCAGCAGGGCTCTGCCTAAGGATCGTGCCTTATTCTACAAACTCTAGCCCTCGAGGTTTATTTTTGACAGCAATGAATGCAAGTGCTTGGAAATATCAGAAGAAACAGTTTAATAGAGCCTGAAGAGCAAGTGCTCTCAAAAGCAGGCTGAGAAGGAAAGGCGAGGTAGGGGTTGAAAGACAGTTTAAGCACAGTGCTGTCTGACTGTGGCAACAGACAACTCACAGAGATGCATGACTTTCCCAGAAACACCTGTGCAATGAGGAAAGCATCCAACATCTTTCACTGGAGAGCAACATCCTGCCTCATTACAAACACACCACAGAAAGTATGTCACTGAACCAGAGAAAGTGACCCACGAGACTGATTTGATGTTTTTTTCACAGGAAACATAGCACTGACATTCAGCAATGCAAGTTTCATCTGAGAGGGGCTACAGGGAGCAGCAGAAACAGTCTCTGGAAGTCAGCTTTAGGAGACCAGGAGACATGAAGAAGAGGAAGGCCAGAGTGCACTAGCGATAGCTCTTTCATCTCCAATAGAGCACTTTGTCACATATGAGCAAAATATACGAAAGCTTGTATCTTCCCAGTGAGCACTTCTTCTCAAAATTAAATTCTAGCATGCATTTTACTGAGCGAAGGCAGTTCCTCAGCACATCCCTACTTTACCACAATTTCACTGCCATGTACAGAGGAAAAGACAAAGACCTATTTCTGATTCACTCACATTCTCTTGGTATTGCTAAGCTGGCCCTACCAGGCTTGACCCAACCCTGAGGTCCGTTAACAACCACGCCACAAGCGGGGAAATGCTCTGCTGATCCTCATGGGTTTATTCTATCTCCTACAGAGCCAAAGAAGGTAACCCTCAGGTAAGAACTCTTCCCTGATCATGCACTGTCTTTCCCCAAGCTCAGCACTATGTTTTATTGTCATCACACTTCCTACATGAATTTTGAAAGAATACAGCTTGATCTATTCCAGAAAGCATCTTTAAGTGATGTTATGCTAAAAAGGCACTTTGTACACTGAGAATCACTAAAGGAAAGCAAGTTTTCAAATAGAAAGTATCTTCAGCCCCCCTGCCCAAACACACACACCTTTCCAGCATAAGCCTTTAGCATAGCAAGGAAAATTTTTAATTTAATTTTTTAATCTTAACAACACATCAGTATCCTAAACCATTTCTCCGTTTCTTCATCCGTGGTGCTTACAAGTATTGCCATAGTTTTACACACCTCCTTCCTTCTCAGACCAAACAGCTGCTTGATCTTAGGATCAGAGAATTCATGTTGGAGCAGGCCTGAGGAGGTTCCACTCCTGCTCTACTCTACATAGGGTCAGCTATGAGGTCACCACAGGACTTTATCCACTTTGGTCTTGAAAACCTGTAAGAACAGACATTGCACAACTCCCTCTGGGCAACCTGTTCCAACACTTGACTGTCCTCATAGCAGAAAAGGTTTTCATTACATCTGGTCTGAACCTCTTGTATCAACTTACATTTGCTGTCCCTCAAGCAACCACCACGTACCAATGTGAAGAGCCTAGCTCTGTCTTCTTGATAACGTCCTCTTAAGCACTGGAAGGTTACGACAGGTCCCGTCAAAGCCTTCTCTTCTCCAGGCTGAACAAGCCGGTTCCCTCGGCATATGATCCTCATAGCGCACCAGGGCCCCCAGCGCACTGAAAGGCCTTTAAAGGCCCCCCCCTCCACCCCCACTCTCTGCCCATGGCCCCAGGGGCTCCATTTAAGCTCTGCCTTTGGCCTTCAGTCTCTGCCCCAGCTACAGTCGTAGGGGTGCCCGTCTCCAGCCATGCCCGTGTCTGGCCACGGACCCTGTTGATCCAGACCCTGACCCATGGCCCGACCTCCTCACCTGACCTCAGACCTGCAGCATCACTATAGACCTGCTCAGTGCGAACTGGACTGTGCCTGACCCTAGTTACCATCACTGGGCCTGATCCTGACCTGCTGATTCACACCTCGAGCTTGACCTCGGGCCTGCCTTATCACCACAAACCTGCCTGGCGATCCACACTCTTGCTTGGGTACCACGGGACAGGGCCCTGGCTGGTGGGGCACCCGCCACGCCAGCTGGGTTACCGCACTCGGCTCCCAGTTCCCCATCGCTTACCAAGGGCCAGCTGCTCCGCGACACGTGCTCCGGCCCCCGACGGCCCTAGCGGCCCTCCGCTGGACTAGCTCCAGTTCATCCGGACCTTTCTTGTCTCTGAGGCCAGAACACCAGATGCAGTATTCTAGACTCTGTCTAACAAATGCTAAGTACAGGGAGATAATCCTTGGTATACTGGCTGCAGTCTTACTAATATAGCCCTCCTTATTGTTGGTCGCCTTTGCTTCCAGGGCACACTGCTGGCTCATGCCCAGCTTCTTTAAAGCATTCTCATCTCTTTTTATGCATCAATAAATGTAGGGACATTCTTGCAGTATAGAAAACTAATGGGGCATCAGTCACTTGCAAACAGCACAATTCTGAAACGTGACAAAAGTGAAAAACTGAGATGGGTTTTCAATTGTAAAACCCAAGTGCAAAGGAATGTTAACGTACTGCTTCTAAAACAAGCAGTCTCTTCTGATCAAGGCCCAGCCAACTCCGTACCAGCTCTCACAGAGTAATACTGAGACAAAGTCTTGGACTCTCTAGGGCAAACTTGCTAGTTTCACATGTGCCACAAATGTGAAAGTAACTCCTCCAACCAGTGCTGCAGCCTCAGTGTTGTTTTGCTGTTTTATTTTGTGCTGTTCCCATGTTACATTTTGTTACTGCAATTTTTTAGTTTGTGTATTTGGGGAGGGAAGGGTTAAACGCTAAAAATACACAGTTGTGTTGGAAATACCCTCATGGACAGGCTGAGGTTTGGCATGCTTTGGAAGAAAGTAACTTAAAATAGCAAGGAAAGCAATGACTGTGGGATATACATCTCTGATGGCTATTTTCTGTTAAAATAACCACAATAACTAAGATAACACTGACATTCCCAGTTAACCCTCTACCCTCCTCAAGAGAGAGATGAACAGGATCATTCTAACCTCAGAGCTTCATCTGAATAACGCAAATGATGCTGCATTAGTTATATTCTGACCTCAAGGTCTTCTCACGCAGCTTTATTCATAAGAGTTAGTTTTAAAGAAAGTGCCGATGCCCAAAATCAAATTTGCCGTAAGTTCTACAGCCTCGTTACAGAAAAGACCTTCTCTGTAGGATTTGCAGTTTGAACATCACATGTCTAAAAAATACGAGAGGGAAAGATCTGGAGGCAGAAGCTACATTAGCTCCATCAGTTTTCATTCCTGGAGCTCAGAAAAAATGCAAAACGGAAACAAAGGGCATATAACTATGAGGACTGATTTTTTTTCCTTGGTGTTATCAGCCACATGCACATCACATTGATAATTTATCTTTTGAAATTTTTTAAAATCAATGAGTGCTAACTTTGGCCCCATATTCTATGCTGATATTAAGTCACATGAATACATTTCTTCAGTGGCTATTATCCTTTGCCATTATACACTCCGGCAATAAAGAACCTCATCCATCAACTTAACAAATAAACCATTAAAACTACCTGTGGCACCTGTTACTAAGAACTTTGCTACAGTAATACGTTAAGTTTTGGCATCCACAGGTAAAGTTTAGGCCCATCTAGGAGTAACAACAGCACAAAACAAACCGCCTGATTTGACTCTCATGGCTGTTCTGGAGAATATCCAGCTTTTTCCCAGTCAAACCCCAGGTGACTTACCCCAAAGTCTTAAAATAAGTACAGTGCAGTCAGGTAGGAAAACCAGGTGCCCCCATTCCTAGCCCTGCGGTTCAAACCACAGAACTATACAGAGTAAAAGCACAGAACAAAAGAGTTGATAAAAGGATTAAGTAAAGAAATGCAGCTTTATTCACCCTGGTAGTCTAGCTTTTCCCCCCCAAAACAGCATCCCCATACCACAGGTCCTCCTCTCTGCCCACGGAGCTCCCACCTCCCATCGGGAGCACGGTGACAGGCGGATATCCAAGATTCAGCAAGAAAAGTTTCCAAACGCTTGAACAGGAAAAGGCAAAGCTGGAGTCAAGTTTTACATAAGAAGGAGGAAAGGCAGGAGCTGTCGGCACCGCTCTGCGGGCGGCTGCCGCCGAGGAGAGCTGTCAGCCCACCGGCCACCGGGGGCTTCCTTCCTCCCCCATCGCCCCCGGGACCTCCGGCCACCCGGGCTTCCCTCCCGCACTCCCACGCGTGCTCTGCTCCCCGCGGGGGCTCTTCCACGCTCCCACCCATCCAAGGCTCGGCTCGGCGCCCTGGCACCCCGCTGCAACCTCGGGGGTGGGGGGGCAAGGGGAGCAGAAAGGAAGCCCCCCGCCTGCCACCAGCGCTGCTGCAGGCGTTATTTTCCCCCGTGGCTGGGAGAAATCCCCAGCCGAAGCCATCTGCTCCCGTGAGAGATGGGCAACGCGGGCTCTTCGGCGGGGAGCAGGCGCCGCGGGGCTCGCCTCGTCCCTCCGAACTTAACTTTCCTGTTTCCGCAAAAATCACACAGACACTGAGGGGGGGGGCGGGTATTGTTTTCACCACACCGCTCCTCACCGCTCCGAGCCACCCGCACCCCTCCCGCACCCCCAGCCCGCCCCGCCCGCCGGGACCCCGCCGCTCCCCCCGCGCCTCCAACCGCCAGGCCGGCGACCCCCCGCCACCGGCTGCCCCCCGCCGCCCCGCTCCCGCCCTCTCCCGAGGCCGGGAAGCCCCCGCAACCCTCCGCCGCCCACCCCCGGCCCCCGCGGCGCCGGCTCTCACCCGCGCGTCCCTGGGCTGGGCCGGGCCGGGCCGGGCCGGGCCGGGCCGGGCCGGATGGGGCCGAGCGGCGGGGGGAGCTGCGGAGGCACGGCAGGACACGGCTCCAGCTCCTGCCAGCGGAAACGGGAGGAGGGGCTCGGACCGGCGCTACCGAGCGGGGAGGAGCTGGGGGCGCTGCCCAGGGGAGGCTCCAGCCCCGCGGAGGCGGGGAGGCAGCGCCGCCGGCCCGGGCCTCCAGCGCGCCTCACGCCGCCCGGAGCCGGCCCGGCTGAGTCCGGAGCGAGAGAACCGCCGCCGTCCCGCGGCGGATCCCCTCTCCGAGAGCTCCGCCTGGAGCCCGCTCGCCCGCCGGCCCGGCCCGCTCCCCGCGCCGCCCACGCACCCACGGCACCCCCCCGGAGCCGCCCCCCCCCACCCCCGGGGGGCCTGCAGCCTGCCAGAGCCGGCGGGCGGCGCCGGGGCTGGGGGCAGCTCGGCTGCCTCCCCTGCCCTGAGGGGCTGGCGGTTGAACGTCTACCTCCGGCTTCGCGTCGGCGGGGGCGGCAGCCACCCTCAGCCGTGAGCCGGCGGGCTGGCACGAAGGCAGCAGCCGCGGGCGCCCGGAGCGCTGCTGCAACATGGCAACCCCACGGCTGAGCTGCTCGGTGGTCCCGAGCCCGCGGCGGCCAGTCTGTTGGTGTGGCTTCTGGCACAGAGCTGGTGAGCTTGCCCGAGCGCTCGTCCGAGCTCTCTGCTCTGGCAGCTGGAGGCTGCCGTCTGCGCGGGACGTTACCTGCGATGCTGAGAAGCCCGTGAGGGAGATGCCCTGAGATCCCACGGAAAGTCCCCACCTGCCTTCCCCCGGGTGTCGGTGGAAGTGCAACAAAAAGTTCACGGAGCCAACTTCACACTGTCTGCAGCGGAGGTGTCCCTCCAGTCTTAACGCAGCTGGGGAAGGTTCCGGCGCGGACCACTAAACAAAGTGTTGTGTGAGGGGGAAGTGGCCTAGAGTTGGGGCAGAAATACCTACAGAAAGAGACCCGTGCAGTTATGGACATGGGCCTCCTGGGGGGAACTGTATTTTACAGGGTATGAAGAGCAACTCAAGGCTCTTCCGTAAATATTTCTGCAGAAGGAAGATCTGTTTCACGTTCCTAGGTCCCCTGTGTATTCCCATTTCCTTCTCTGGTGCTGCTCTTGTTGACACACTTCTCAATTCAAGGGCATGTTCACATCAAATATATTCTCTCATACCTTCCGTTCTGTTCTATGTGGATTTTTATAAACCGCTCGGTTCAACAGACTCTAAGCATCCTGGCGGTAGTACTGCCAGCACTGTCACCTGCCGTGTGTTTGTTCCTCTTTTGCCCAGAAGAGAAGCACGTGCAGCAGCTTTCTGTTCTTCGTTTATTTATGGACAAAAGCACACAAATGTTGCTGTGTGTTTACCTTAAAGCAAGCGATGAAGGAAATCTGTCTTGCAGTGCAGCAGGAGCTAAAGAGATCTGTGGAGAGAATTTCATTTGGTTCTTTGGTTGTAGGCTCAAAAAATGGTCCATCTCCTGGATGCTGTAGCTCAAATGCAGTAACTCCTGTTGTACGTGAGGACTGAAGGATCTTCATTCCCAAACGGTTGTCAGTCTTTCAATAACTCAGGCTCAAACTTTGGAGATAGATAAAGAAAGACCCACTTCCTCAAAGTTTAGCAGCGCAGAAAACCAGTAGACAACGAGGACAAGTTTGACAGGTTTTGTGATGGTGTTATTGTTGTTTGTTTTAATGGAGACAGCATGATGTTGTGTTCTTTATCTGTTGGCATAAGTACAAGCAGCTTTATACCCAGGTATATGGGATTTCTGTAGTTCAAGTAAAAGTGAAAGATGAATAGGTGAAACCAAGGCCTCATTTGGAGTCTACCTTGGAAAGAAGGTAAAAAATGCTTGGAAAATAAATAAAAAAATAGATGGGAGCTTTCTATGAAATTGACAATCACTTAGGGAAGAACTTGATGATCACTCTGAAACTGGGAACTGAAGTGGCTGATACTGCAGATGCACTTTCTACCAAGGAGACTGCACTAGGCTGCAGATCTCTTCTCAATATACTAGTAAGCTTAGGAAAGTAATCTCATTAGACTTTTGTTTCAGCTTCAACTAGCTGTCTTCCACATGTGACCAAAGCTAACATGGGGGCACTCTGATGTTGTCCATACAGTGAGGAACAGAGAGTTGCACCTCAGCAGCAGTATACTTGAATCTATGGCATCTGACCAGCAAACCTAAAGGCTACACACAGCTTTTGAAAGCAGCTTTGAGTAGCTGCATTTGAGGCATCTAGAAATGGACACACAGCTTTCCAGTGTATACCCCCTCTCCTGTAACAGACAGACTGCTTTGGGTCCCAGCCACCAATTTCAGGTCAAGGAACAGCATGGCAACAGTACTGAGTACTGTGGGGAAATTAGGGAGGTTGAAAATGAAAGTCGGTGCTTCTCTTTCTGGCTGAAAGTGATCATTTATCTAGACTCTCTAGCTTTGCTATATTCAGGTTCTTCCCATTATTATTGCTATATTGCCCATTTGAAGGAGGTGAGTGGGGTGCTTTTCTTTAACGATGCACTGCTTATTTTCCTCAGAAATAAGCACCAATACTTTGTGGCTCATTTAAGAGGCCAAAAATGGTATGGATCACAGATCTGGAGCCTTGACTAGTTGCTGAATCAACATGTTAATTTACCCAAATGCAGGCAAAACATGGCCACCAGTGTAGCAGATCTGGATCTGGTGTCCAAGAGGAGGATTGCCCAAAGAAGCAGACCTTTGCAAAGTGTGGGACACACCGTGATGGGAGGAGAAGCTGCTCTTGGGGCCTTGAATGCACTAACAGGCCTCAGATGCCCTGACTAGCTTTACCTAGGGTTTCCATCTGTGCACCCACTGCTCATTAGCACAGGAGCTTTATCTATGTTCAGGGCTGGGCACTCCAGCTGTTGTCTGAGCTATGTTGTAGGTCTGTGTGTGTCTAGTCCTGGACTGACTTCAGCCCTGGCTCATTACATGGCCTTTGTCTGACAGTGACTGGACTGCCAGTGGAACCTTTTGCAACCCTTGCTCTGCTCACCTGTTTAGATGCTATGGGGCCATACCCCAGTCTGTGAGGTTACTGGCAGAGCTGTGGTCAACCTAAGCTTCTGGCTAGCCTTCCCTTGTAGAGTAGCCCTGCTCTTGCTGTTCCGTTACAAGCATGCCAGTTGGCTGCTGCCTTGCTGCTTGGTTTTGATGTATATAGACTGTGCTTGCAGGATTGGTGAAGCAGCATGACTCCCTGGCAGCTTCTTGGAGGCTCAGCACGTGTTCTCTCTGCCTCTGCTACAGCTTTAGAACAAGTTTCAGGGTGTTCTCACCTGTCTGAATAATTTCTTATTCTTTGCTGTCACCACTCAAGTTTTTCAACTCCTTCATTGGGTCCAAGATGTCAAAGAACCAAGGAAAAATGAGCTGGATAATGGAGAAGAAAAAGTCACTGGGAAACCATTGCACCAAAGGCTAAAGCGTGTATGTAATACTCGAGGAAATAATGATCCTTGGGTCTAGATATTGAAGAAGAAAGAGATTTAAATTCAGTCCCTACCTCTGCCTCTAGGCCTACCTACATGTTTTCTTTGTTGGCAATGTCAGCTTAAGAAGTTCCCACCCCCTCATCACAGATAAATGAATGAATTCAAATGAACTTGTCTTACCTGAAGTGTTTCTTTTGGCTTTGAAGTGAAGATGAAGGGAGGGCTCCTGTCCTACCTAGTTCTGTGTTGCTCAGACCCTTGGTCTGTTTTGTCTTATCTCAGAAGACTATCTTTAAGTGGAATCATTTCAGTAATCAAGTTTGACATGATTCCACAAGCAGATGTACTGAAGCGTGTGGGTTAGAAAAGAAAGGAGCCACAGTTAAATGGAAACTTGAGCTGCTTTCTTATAAAGAAAGCATGGATATTTAGATCCCAGTTTTGTCGCTTTATCTTCTAATGCCTCAGTGTTGTCGCTGTAAAGTGATCAGGGGAATCAGCTTTTGCTGTTTTGTCCTTTGATTTTACAGCAAGTCCTCATAGGCTAAGGTTAATATTTCTAGCATTTCTGCCCCAAGAGAAATTACACTTGTAAGACACTCTGATATCCTCATTTATTGTTGGTTGTTTAGAGTTCAATTTAGCCTTTACTCTTGAAACTAGGCTAGCTTTTTTTTAACATACGCTGCTTTTTGGCTGGCTCTTAGTTCTGATGTACTGTCTGGTTTCTGCTGGTGAAATTCCAAGAAAGGAAGCCTTGGGGACGGAGATCTACAGTCCTTTCGCTCTTTCAAGTATTTTTGCATGGATATCACCCAGTCTGCAATTTCCAGTACTCCTTTTGACTCACAGCTTTTTTAAATCTTCTTCACCTGGTAGCCTCCATAGAAGTGAGCTCTCCCAGACGTGAATTTTCTGTTGGTTTCTCCACTGAGTTTGAAAGGAGGTAGATGTCTCTTGCTGACCCTGGTTATTGAAACCAAGAAGCTGTGAACTCCAAGAGCAAGAGTAGAGAGGAACAATGCCAGAGAAGAGGCTTTCATTGCTACTAAGTGAAAAAAAGACCTGCATGAGTGTCCCTAAATCAACTGTCCTAAGATTTCATCTGTTCTTCAGCCTGTTGGCTTGTATTCATTGCTTTGATAACATCTTAATGTGCTAATGTGGTTTTATTCATGATCAGCTGATGGACTAAGTAGATTTCTAGGGCTCATCTCCTTTAGGACTACTCCACGGGGTTTGCTGTACCGGTGTAAACCTGCAGTGGATGCATGCAAGGCACCAGGCTCATTGTCGTGGTTTAACCCCAGCCAGCAAGTAAGCACCACGCAGCTGCTCACTTGTTTCCCCCTCACCCAGTGGGATGGGAGAGAGAATCGGGGGGGGAAAGTAAAACTCATGGGTTGAAATAAGAACAGTTTAACAGGACAGAAAGGAAGAAACTAATAATGATAATAATAACAGTAATAAAATGATGATAATAATAAAAGAATTGGAATATACAAAACAAGTAATGCACAATGCAATTGCTCACCACTCACTGACCGATGCCCAGTTAGTTCCTGAGCAGTGATCTGCCGTCCCTGGGCCAACTCCCCCGAGTGTATGTACTGGGCATGACGTCACATGGTATGGAATACCCCCTTGGCCAGTTTGGGTCAGCTGCCCTGGCTGTGTCCCCTCCCAACTTCTTGTGCCCCTCCAGCCTTCTTGCTGGCTGGGCATCAGAAGCTGAAAAATCCTTGACTTGGTATAAACACTCCTTAGCAACAACTGAAAACATCAGTGTGTTATCAACATTCTTCTCATAACCAAAACCTCGTAAATCCAAAACATAGCACTATACCAGCTACTAGAAAGAAAATTAACTCTATCCCAGCCAAAACCAGGACACTTATGTTTGCAGAAGAGTACTAATAAAAGTCACAAGCAATTTTCCATTGCTGGGGACTAAACACTGCGCTTTGTCTGTACAGACTTCCATTTCAAAACATATTCGTTGTCTGTGTTGGCCAAAAATACTTTTCCAAAGAGTCAGTCTTTTTTCTCATTAGTAAGGTTTTATTTGATTTGTTTTCTGCTCTGCGCATGGTTCAGAGATCAGGAAGGAAATTGCGTAGGGTTGAAATAGGCAGGTGCATGCATCAGTAATGGACTGTAGCCACTTGATGCCGTTCATACCTATGTAGCTGACTGTGGGGGCTGGCTGGTTTGCAGAGAAGTAGTTAATTCGGTCCCGGGTGGTTTGGTCACCTTGCTGTGGCTAGCAATGACACCCGATGGGCAAGAGCTTGCATGGATTTTTTTCATGTGTAGCACAGAACAGCAGGCATATCAACATGCTCTGTTTTCTAGGTGTTTAAAGTACTTGGCTTGTCTTTTTCCAAGCTTGACCGATGCTGGTTCCCAGGCATACAGAGCTTATGGAAAGCTGTTGGCATCTGTGTTCTGTGTTGCTGTTTGGAAGTCAGTTCTTGAAGGCATATTTTGTCTTGGAGAGAGTAGCTACAGCAGGAACTTTGTGCACAGGAAGAAAGTGTAGATTTTGCTTAATATGTGCAAAAAGGGCTTCTGTCTTTTACTAGCCACTTTTGGCTCCTGCACGGAGGTTAACAGCACTAGGCCTACACAGTCCTTAAAAGCAGCCTCTGAGAGTGCAGGGTCTGCAAGACTGGGGGGAAAATACTTCATTATACATAAAAAATAAATGGAGCCCTTTTCCCATAACAAGAACCAAACCATCTTTCTCCAGCTCTGACTTTCATGGCATCAACTTTGCTATCGTCCTTACCCACATCCTTTCCTTCCCATGCTTCAAAGCACAGGTTATGACCTAGACGCAGACCATGAGCAGCAAAGCGCAGCATGCATGGTAGAGGCAGTATCATGTCAGCTGAAGACTCATCCTTGTGAGGGACCTCCTACATGCAACTAGAAACCTGCACTTGGACAGTTAAAACAGATCAACCGGTGTGCAATAGCTTAATGAGGAAGTAAAAGTCAATTAGTCCCCCTTCCACATCAAATTGATTGTCCAGGCCCACTGGGACTCCAGCAGTGCAGGGCTATGTGCTGTAAGGCTAGTCCTGGTGCAGCTTGTGCTTACTGGAGCACCAAAATTGGAAGTCCCCACTGACTGGAAGCTAGCCAACGTTATTCCAATCTAAAAGAAGGGCATGAGGGAAGACTCAGGAAACTATAGACCTGTTAGTCTAACCTCAGAACCTGGAAAAATTATGGAGAAGATCATACTGGGTGCTATTGAAAGGCATTTAAAGAGCAATGCAATTGTCAGGCACAGTCAACGTGGGTTCACAAAGGGAAAGTCCTCTCTAACTAATTTAATATCCTTCTATGATAAAGTCACCCACCTAGTGGGTGAAGGGAAGGTGGTGGATGTAGTTTTTCTGTATCTTAGTAAGACTTTTGGTACTGAGAGATGAGCAGGCTCATAGTGTGCTGGGTGAAGAAGTAGCTGAAGGACAGGGCTCAAAGGGTTGCAGTGAATGGGGCTACAGTTGGCTGGTGGTCAGTCACCAGTGGTGTTCCTCAGGGCCAGTTCTGTTCAATATTTTTATCAATGCTCTGGATGCAGGAGTTGAATGCACCATTAGCAAGTTTGCTGGTGATACCAAACTGGGAGGTGCTGTTGACTCTCTGGAGGGACAAGAGGCCTTGCAGAGGGATCTGGATAGATTGAAGCATTGGGCAATCATCAATGGCATGAAATTTAATGAGAACAAATGCCGGATTGGGGAGCAGCCCTGCAGAAAGGGGTATGAAGGGCTGGTCGGCACCAGGCTCAATAGGAGCCAGCAGTGTGTGCCCTGGCAGCCGAGAGGGCAAACCCCATCCTGGGGGGCAGCCAACACAGCCTGACCAGCCGGTCAAAAGAGGGGATTATCCCGCTGTATTCAGTGTTGGTGCGGCCCCACCTGGAGTACTGTGTGCAGTTCTGGGCCCCACCATGGAAGAAGGATGTGAAGGTCCTTGAATGCATCCAGAGGAGGGCAACCAAGCTGGTGACGGGGCTGGAAGGCATGTCCTGTGAGGAGCGGCCGAGGACTCCGGGTTTGTCTGGTTTGGAGAAAAGGAGGCAGAGGGGCGACCTCATTGCTCTCTACAGCTTCCCGAGGAGGGGACGTGGAGAGGGAGGTGCTGAGCTCTTCTCCCTGGGATCCAGCGAGAGGACGCGTGGGAATGGTTCAAAGCTGCATCAGGGAGGTTCAGACTTGACGTTAGGAAACATTCTTTACTGAGAGGGTGGTCAAGCCCTGGAACAGGCTTCCTAGAGAGGTGGTTGATTCCCCCCTGCCTGTCGGTATTTAAGAGGCATTTGGACAATGCCCTTAACAACATGCTTTAACTTTTGTTCAGCCCTGAAGCGCTCAGGCAGTTGGACTAGATGATCTTTGTAGTCCCTTCCAACTGGAACTGTTCTATTCTGTTCTGTTCTATTCTATTCTATATCCTATTTTAAAATTGTACCTGCATATGAAGCATATTCAGCAGGGCTTTACAAGTAGCCTCTATTCTGGTCTTCTGCTTGAAATCTCTGTTGAAATGGAAATCCTCAGGATTCCTCACGTGCTAGGCCAAATAAAACACCCTTTTTAGGGCCTGGCATCACCTCTTCCACAGATATCAAAATCTTCATCCTCCAGTGTATGTCTCCATTTCATTGAGTGGGTAGCACCACGAGACTTTTGTCTGACTCATGTTCATCTCTGTCACTGAAGTTTTGTATTTGCGCATCTGTCCTTTGACAATTAGTTCCAACAGGCTGTCCAGTTTGGGATCATGTACCTCTCAGGCACTGATTATCTTTCCCATAATTTACCTTTCACTTGCCATCTTTTTCTTTTAAGGACATCTTAAATTATGTTTCAAATCATTCTTAGTATTTATTCTCTCAGTTCAAGCCTAGTGTTTCAATGATGTTCAAGTCGTTCAACTTCTCTATACGTACTCATCTTGCAAAAATCTCCTTTAGTGCTATCTGCAGATTAATTTACCCTGCTGCTTTCTCTCTCCTCCAGACCACTGATGATGTTAAGAGAATGGGTCTATATTCATCTTTTTCAGTACACACCTTCCCCTCAGTTAACACAGTCATCCGTCATCTTTGTTAAAGGTCTTTTTAGTTGTTTGCTTTTCATCTAAGTGCTGACAGCGACACCAATGTAAACTCATACTCCAGACAAAAATTTTTAGGGGGTCCCATATCAAAATTTTACTATAAACTTGTTTAACTCACTTGATTTGTAAGTTAGATTTTAATAGTTCATTCTTTACTGTTTCTTGAATATTAATTCCTTGTGAGGAATCAACTGACCCAACACAAAGTCAAAAAAGATTGTATTGAGTCCTAAGGTCATAAACTGTTACAAACCTAGAGGCAGCATTATAGGCTTGAGTAAGTTTTACACAGGTTTTGGAAAACAGTTCAGAGAAAGAAACTCCATACTATCAGCCAGCAACGACCCAGAGAAATACTAAAGATTTAAGTCATTGAGGAAAAAACCTGCATGTTTCTCTACACTTATGAGCTAGCAAAGAACAATTGCTCTCAATACCAGCTTCAAAATAAAACCATGATGATTCCAAGGCATCAGCAGATTCCTCCTCAGAAGTATTGCACGGAGTGGTTGAAGCTACCATTATCTAGCTAAGTTCAGTGTTTACCAGAACTTGTTTAAAGCTGGGTAAGAGAAAGCACAGCTAGCATAACACACAAGGAAGCTCCTGAACACAACCAAGAAGAGCTAGTGAAAAATTAAGATTGTTGAAACAAGCATCTAAAGAAGCAGATTGCCCAAAGCATCTTGTGGGGAAAAGCTAAGGAGCCTGAGAAGTGAAAGCTGAGAGTTGATGTGAAAGATGCTGGTACTTTCTCTGAGCATAATGAAGAGTTTGGAGGAGATAAAACTGAGTATGATACCAGATTATGTTTTAAAAATAAATTACTGTTCCAGTAAGTGAATCTTCCATCCTTTCTTCCCTCTCCCACCCCCCTCCTCCCACCCCAATGTAATATACCAAGTAGAAGTGATGCTGATGGTACACTGGAAGGTGACTGGCTGAGCATTTTTCATGAATTTCAGTGAGAGGATGGGGAATATTCAACCATACTTGTGAAAAAGCCCAGTGGAGGCTTAGACCTTCAAGTACTCAAAGGATTAATCTGAGTCCATAAAACATGGGAAGAACATTCTGTAGGAGTGGAAGATTTAAACTTTAAAGGGAGTTGAGATTTAAATGTGCAGGAAACAAAATAATCAGTCTGTGAGAAGACTCCTGGAGTACCTTGTAAATGAGTACAACTTACAGCTTCAAATACAGAAATGAAACATTTTAAAGGACAGGAAGATGGTTAGGAAGCTGGAGGAGATATGTACGTCTCACAGGCCTCTCCATATGCTGTGGGAAGAGTTGTACAGTATCTTCATGGAATCCACAGAGCCCTTTAACCAGCAGACTGAAAGCTGTAGAAGGGAGCACCAACAAGTTCATAAATTCTTGAAAGAAGTCATTTCATCTGTGTGTGGCTGAAGCTCTTACCTTGTCCCATTCTAATAAACCCTTGATTTCTGACAGTATCTCAGATTCCTCAAGTACCCACAAGTTCTTTTCTCTGTGCCAAAAACACAAGGATGGCAACATCTGAAATAGGTGAGGTGTTTCCTAAGGTGTTCTGATGCACTGTGGAAAGAGGAGATTTAACACCATATATCCAAATCTGTGCCATGGGACTGTGCCTGGCCACCCAATAAATTGCCCATTCAGTGGCTGCCAGAGCATGACACAACCCACCTCTTCCCTCAGAGTAACAAGAATGGCTGGATCTTTCCCCACATCAGCAGCACTGTGGGAACCAAGATTATTGCCTCTCAGTGACTCTTGAGTAAACAACCTCAGTTTACAAGCAAAGCAGAGAGACTGATTGCCTTAGAAACATGGAAAGCTAACCTCTTTTCACTATTCTCTCTCATCCAGATGGCGTTCTTTGCAACACTTGTGCTCCTCACTGTCTGCAACTAATGGGTGGAACAATTTGATCTCGGTAAACAATTATTTTGCTGGTGTGCAAGAAAAGAGCAAAGTCTAGCTCCCTGAGCAGTGCTAACTGTGCAGGGAGAACAGAAGCAAAAGCAGCAATAATTATATCCAATTTTCTAAGCGTAACTTCATTTAATGGGTAAAAGAAATAAAAGAAAGGTTGGTCTCTCACTATCATGCACAGAAGAGGGAAACAGTACCCAGCCTCTAACAGAAGGAAGGCTGAAGGAGCCTGTGACTGCACACCTGCTAAGGTGGACAGCTAGACAGGCAGATATGTAGGTTGTATGTGCAATCTCTATACACATGCATATGCCCACATATGTCTTAACTGACATCCATATAAATGTACGGTAAGCATGTCTGTGCATGTGTTGACCTACAAATGAATGTATATGAGTGCACACACTCAGACCAGATGTAGCATGAACATTTTCAACCTGTTCGTATGTGGTCAAACTTGTGGAAGCTGCTGCCATTGCCCCACCTGTACGCTCAGGTGCATACCGCTCCTTTTTTGTGTATGAGAACACCCTGTGTGTGCTCTGTGGGAAATACATTCCAGAGGATGCTGTTTGTGCTGAAACGCTTAAGCAGTTATTTGCCTGCTTCTTTGACTCCAAGTCTTTTTCCCATTCGCACAAACCTGGAGATGCAAACTTATTTGACCCTGTCAATCACAAAACAGCTCAGAGGTGCTTTTCTGAAAATACACAATATCTGCAGTTTATTTTTCAGTTTGGTATGAGGGGCAGGGGTTGTTCAAGCACAGGCTTTTTTCTTAGACATGCATCCCATGGACGACTCAGGGCAGAGAGTCTCTAGTCCTTCACCAGCCGGTAGATGTGATGCTGGGCACCATGGTCACTAGTTGACACCTCAAAAACATATGCTATGCACAGCAAGGTCTCCTGTGTGTCCCTGTTTGTCACAACCTAGACAGAAAAGGAGAAGAAGCTGAGATGGCAACTGCTGTTCCTCTGCTTACATATTCCAACACATTTAACATAGGGCAAAAAGTCCATAATAGGCAAAGAACAGAGAAGTACAGGAACGATACACAGCTCAGCCACCGCAACCCTCAGCCTATGTGCCCACACACCCAAGCAAAACACTTTCACAGCATTGGGACTACAATGCAGTGAAGAGACAGGGAGGTGCGCAGAGTCCACTGTGAAGAAAAGAAAGCTGTGACCAAGCAATGACCACGTAAGTGGAAGCAGGTCCACTAGGTCCTCTATTCCTCACCCCCT